>NC_138053.1:15303239-15903239 GCF_964194185.1 Rhinolophus hipposideros
AAAGAGGGAGATGGTTGATAAGTCAATATAAGAGAGAGACGTCCCCTTTCTCAACACCAAACATAGAACACTAAGAGCTAGGCAAATACCCTTCGATGGGAGAGATGAAATCTTCTCAATAGATATTAAAGAATCTCAGACAAAAGACACTCTCATAAGTAAGGATTCCCTAGAGAAAAAGAAAAAAAGAAAAGAAAAAAAGCCTCCTGCCTGACCACCCTAGCAAGAAGGCTAGACAGCCAGAAGACATAAATAGATTTTAACAACTAGAGATCCACATGTAAAAAATCAATTTGGATCTCTACTTCACACCACACACTAAATTTAAATAAAAATGGATCAGACCTAAGTGTAAGAGGTAACACTATCAAAACTTTTAGAAAAAAACAAAAACAAAATCACTTGCTCCTTCGACACTTTGCCTAGAAATCTCCTTAAATATGCAGTTTCATCACTTGCAAATTCTACCATCCACAGACACGAGCACACAGTTCAGCCATGTTCCTTGCCACTTTATAACACAAGTCACCTTTTCTCCCTTGTCCAATAGTATACTTTTCATCTCATTCTGAGACCTTACCAGAACGGCTTTTACCATCCATGCTTCTACCAACATTTGCTCATGGTTACTTATATACTCACTAAGAAGATGGAAGCTCTCTCTACAGCTCTCGCCGTCTCTTCCGGAATCCTCATTACAATTGCCTTAACAGTCCCTTCACGACAATCCTAGCTTTTCCTATCGTGCACTTCAAAATTCTTCCAACCTTCACCTCTTCCCCAGTTCTAAAGCCGCCTCACATTTTTGGGCATTTGTTACGGTAGCATTCCATTTTTTGGTGGTACCCAAATCTAATAGTCTGTTCAAGCTGGCAAAACAAAATATCATAGCCTTGGTGGCTTAAACAACAGTCCTGGAGGCGAGAAAGTGTAGGAGGAAAGTGCTGGCAGAGTTGGTTCCTGGTGAGAGTCGTCTTCCTGGTTTGCAGATGGCTACCTGCTTGCTGTGTCCTCACATGGCAGAGAGAGCTGTGATCTCTCTTCTTTCTATAAGGAGACTAATCCCATCATGGAGGCCTTGCCCTCATGACATGATCTAATCCTAGTTACCCCGCAAAGGCCCCACCTCCTAAGACCATCATGTTGGGGGTTAGGGCTTCCATACATGAATTCAGGGGGTAACACAAACATTCAGTCGATAACATTTCCCTTAGAGAGATGAAATGGAGGCCCACAAAGAGAGGCGCAGCTAGTTCGTGGCTGATCCTTGAATAAAATACATTTCTGGGGTCCTAATCCAGTTGTCTTTCTCTGAGGCCACTGTCACTACTGAGGTGGAAGAGAAGAAAAGAGGGAACACTTGACTCCTACGTAGTCAGGGGAATCACTACCCTACCCTTTTTTTTCCCTGTTATCTCCAAGATGAATTCTATTTCCCCATTAATTTGTCACTTGCCACAAAAACCTTACTTGCAGATATTTGAATTACCACCACCAAATGTCTCAGTTTCATGCTAAGTGTGCAACTGGGGTTTCCACCATGTCATTTTGTCCTGGGCAGTTTCACTTTCCTGTACTGATTAAATAATAGCCAATAGCTACCATTCATCGAGTACTTACTGTGAGCCAAATTTTTGCTGTAACATATCACATCTTCCTCACCAAAATTCATGAGCTTCATTGATTTCCTTCTTGAAATGAGGAAACTGAGGCTTAGAGAGGTTAAGTGGGTGCCCAAGGTCATATAGCCAGCAAGTGTCAAAACCATGACTTACACACAGGTTTATCCAACTACAAAGTCCAAACCCTCAGCCACAACAATCTGTATCCTAACGGGTTTCAGTTCCTCACTGCCACCTGCCTTTGGGGTCCCATATATCCCCAATAGTTGAGACTCAGGCTGCTCAGTACCACTGACAACAGTCCATTCTTCCATGAGAGACCTAAAACTCAGAGTTGTTTCTCTTTTAAAATGTGGGTACAGAAGGCTCAACAAACAGGTTCTCTTGAGGAATGAGGACTCAGCACAAGTACCGGGGGTGCCAAAAAAATGTATGCAAGTGGATACTTTGGTCAACGTTGCTCAAGCAGGAGTTGGCTGTAATCAGAAGTGTCTGGACGCTGATGGCAACCACTTTGAGCACCTCTTGTAATTGCAGAAGTCAAACATAACTTGTATTTATCTTTTGTTATCGGTATATATTGAGTATTACAATTTTGATAGTGTTCCTTTCTTAACATATGCATACATTTTTTTGGCACCCTGTGTATATGCCATGTTTCCCTGAAAATAAGACCTAGCCGGACCATCAGCTGTAATGCATCTTTTGGAGCAAAAATTAATATAAGACCCAATATATGATATGATATGGTATTATATTATATACTATTATATTACATTATATATTATATAAGACCAGGTCTTATATTAAAATAAGACTGGGTCTTAGAATATTAATTTTTTGCTCCAAAAGATGCATTAGAGCTGATGGTCCGGCTAGGTCTTATTTTCGGGAAAACACGGTAGTCTTGACCATGAAAGCTTTCCTAATCCACATATCACAATTTGTTTAATACATTTGCATGGAAATCTTTCTATGTTTAAGAAAACACTACGTACTGTGTTTTCTTAAGCACCGCATAAGGAATAAATACAATATTTTGCAATTATTTGGTACAGCACTTTTCAAACATTTTTTAAGAAGCAGAACCCATTATTCAAACTTTTTCCTAGAACTTCGATGTATCAGTTTCATAGAAGGAAAGAAATGGCACAGAGAGGGTAATAGAGAAGAGTGTAATAAATGGCCTATTTACAATGAATGGTGCAGCAGGGTTTAGGGAAATCCAAAAGGGGCTGATAAAGTACCTGGGGTGTGATCACTGGAGGAAGGCTGCGGTTGACCAGCTGATTTGCGGGACCATGGTCAGGGGAGTGAGCACTTGCTGATCTGCTCACCTTCAGAAGGCAGGAGTGAAACTGCTGTCAACTAGCTCATTTGCAGAAGCGTGGCCCATGGAGTGATGCTGTCACTGATTCATTTTTAGAGGCTATGAATTCATCTTGGGTTACCTTAACTGTGGTTACTTAACCACAATTTGGACTTTGGCTAAAAGGTCTTTATCTTTCTTGAATACGAAAATAAGTACTTTTTACTTCTTAGTCCCTCCTTTTGGTCTTTCCTCAGTGAAACCTGTAACAAAGATCAGAAGGGATTGTCCAGATGTTTACTTGTGGAGGCATGATTTTCAGCTGGTGTTGTCATTGAAGTGATTTCAGCACCAAATACTGTGAAGAAAAAAGTAGGTCTAATTGCCAAATTTTTATAGTTTATTATATAAATTTATACACCATATAAATTCAGTTTTTTATACTTTGAAAAAAAACCTGAATACGAAATATTGAGGGCATCCTAACAAAATCAATGTAGGATGCAGGACAACCCGTAAAGCACAAGAAAGAGGTGAGTGATTTTCATCCTCATATGATGTTTTAAAATGAGATTTGAATTTCCAAGGCACAATTTAAGATGGCTATAATGTTACCTCTTGAGATCTTGACAAGAACATCCGTATTTGACTTGTTAAAAGCAATTTTTAACTGAGGATGAGGATAAAAAGATCAGATAAAACAACTGAAATAACAAAAACTCAGACACAGACAATAGTTTAGGGGTTACCAGAGGATAAGAGGGGAGAGGGGTAGCAGATGAGGGTAAACAGGGTCTAATACATAGTGATGGGAAGAGAACTGACTCTGGGTGGTGAACACACAATGTGAGATATAAGTAATGTATTACAGAACTGTACACCTGAAATCTATGTAACTTTACTAACAACTGTCGCCCCAATAAACTTTAAAGAAAAAAAAAAGACACCTACAATAAATACACAAACGTGCAAAGTGAAGGAAACAAAAAAAAACACATGAAAGTGGCTCATGTACACCATGTTAGAGGTGACCAAGTGAGTCACCCAACAAGAGAACTTAGCAGGAAGCTGGAAAACAATACCAGCATTCTTCACACCAATGCACGGACAAGAGCTATAAACAAGGCGACTTAGATGAAAACAAGGCACAACAAATAGGACACAGGAGTCACTGACACTGGGTCCGATGAGATTTCTGATTGGAATACACACCGATGAGAAGGGAGCTGTGGGGAGTACACCGGGATGATACACACCTGCAATGAAATTCAGGACACCCGAAGTAAAATGCACTGTGGAAAATATTTGGGCAAAGAAGAAAGAAAAAACTGGGATACTGTTATGAAAAGACAGTACAGAATTTCAGGCCAAAGAGAGGAAAACAGATTTCAGCACACAGCCAATGGCCTGGCACAACTTGCTGACGACATAAACTTTAATTAAAAGAGCACAACATCAGGAAACATTAAAATTCAGTACTGATAGAGAGCTCTAATTGTCCAACTATCTCTTGTCTCCCCTAAAACCAGAACATCTGACAATTCTTTATACTTGTATGCCGAAAAGCTAATCTCCCTGAAAGTAGAGATAGCAAAAATTGAAGCGACTATTCTGGACCACAAAAATGACCAGCAAGAAGCAACTGATTGATAAAGTGGAAATGTCAGATACCTTGAGAGAATGTGAACGTGTCATCTTAAGATCTGTGATATCTACTGAAGGGAACTCAAGACTGTGATTACAGTTCTGCAATTCAAAATGATCCTGATAAGGAAAAAAAGGAGTAAGCTTGCAAAAAAAAAAGTGTCTCTTCTGACAAGCTCAGCTTTTAAAAGAGCTTGTCACAAGAGCTAAAACACAGTGTCCATAAAACACAGCTAATACACAAGAGCTAAAATACAGTGTCCATAGGAAATGAATGAGAAAAGGTAAAATCTTTAAGGCCCTCTCATACCCAATTACTTGAGAATTTCCCCCCAAAATTGCTAAAGCCAACAACAAAAAAAGGATTTTATAAAGTATATGCCAGCTGTAAGGAAGGGGCTGAGGGATGACAAAGAGAATGCAATTTTAAAAATCAAGAATAATCTTCAGCCTGGAAAGTTAAGGGAGAAAAATGGCAAGAAGGAAATGAAGCCCATCAGAGGTACAGATGTTCATAAAGGACAACTAAGTCTCCAGACCTGGACAAATTTCATACTGAAAGACCATGCAAACGATAAATGGAGCACGGTAATAAGACTAGAGACAGGAAATGGAACTTCTACTTTATAAAAAAAGTCAGATTATACAACTACAGATTGGTAAATAATGTTGACTCAAAGTAAGATTCGACTGAATTCGTTGAAAGTCTATTTATAATATTAGACACAGAAATGATCTTTAGGAGTAAGCATGGGTTCACAAGAAAAAACTCCCAGTGGATTGATATTGACCTTATAGTAGTATTACAGTGTCTTGACACAGGGTTTTGCCCTGGCTCTCCTCTGCTACTCATTTTTACCAATAAGGGTATAGAATTAATGATTTTGAATTTATCAGTGTCACTAAGTGAGGCAAGGCAAGCTAATTGTGCAATGTGACAGAATCAGGGTGCAAACATTTTTAGATAGAACAATGGCTTCCATTTAGGACAAAGTTTAATAAGTAGCAGGCCTTATTTTTGTCTCAAAAAGCAAAAGCACACACTCTGCATGAGAAGTCAAGGTGTTACTCGATTTTAAACTGTACTTATTCATGAAGGTGATGGGGAAGGTATCTTGCACTTAAGTTATAAATATTATTACTCATCCTCAGAGCCACACTGCAAAGGCATTATCTCCATTGCGACGAGCAGAGACTAAGCTAAGAAGTCAAGCAGCTTGCCACAGTTCTCACAAGTTGAGAATTAAAAAATTTGATCCCTAAATTCATGCTCTTTCCAAGACCATGCACCCCTTAAACATCTAAGTTCGTATGAGACCCAGACTCATTTATTTCTAACTCTCATGCGCTGTGGTGCATTTCCTTTAACATTATCATAATTCTTCATGCTATTTCAAAATGGTCCTTCCTTTTACAAAAGGAAGAAAAGTTATCTTTTGGGAAGTAGTGTCATTCAATTAAAAAAATAATAATTAACCTCAAACATCGAAATCTTTCCAATGTGGTCTAGAACAGAGGTTGGCAAACTATGGTCTACAAGTCAAATCTAGCCCATCTCCTGTTTTTATCAGGCTCACGAGCTAAAAATGCTATTTACATTTTTAAATGGTTACAAAAAAATCAAGACTCTTTCATGACACATAAAAATTATGTAAAATTCAAATTTCATTGTCCATAAATAAAATGTTATTGGAACACAGCCATGCTCATTCATTTATATATTATCTATGGCTGCTTTCATGCTACAAAAGCAGCGCTGAGTAGCTGTGAGAGAGACCATATGTGGCTCTCTCATTGCTTCACACTGCTGTGCAACACACTACAAATCTCAGTGATGCAGTCACAATTCAACAGCATTTCAGTATTGCCATCTGTATTGCCATACAGACATCTTATTTTTTATTATTAATGCACACTAATCTTGTAAAAAAATAAAAGTGAGCTTTGAGTGTTGCACTTTCAAGCCACAGTGGAATATGGATTTTTTGTTATAAAATTATATGGCAAAGCATTGTTTATTATGCAATGACACTACAGCTGTGCTAAAAGAATGCAATTTGTTTTGACATTATCTTGACATTATCAGACTAAGCAGTCATCACAGTATTGCCAAAGCATAGGAAAGCAAGTCAGAATAATTAGAAAACCTAGCAGAGTATCTCATCATAGAACTTATTCACACACAAAAATATGAGAACAAGGTGCAACCAAAGTTTCCAAGTGGCTCATTTGTTAGCCAAAGAAAGTATTTACTGATGGTGAGTTAATTAAATTGTATTTGGTTGCAGCAGCCAGAAAGTATATTCAGCGAAAATAAACTGTTTAAGACTACTAGCTTTTTAGCAAGGAGAGTTACTTAAACACTTGAAGACACTAAGAGTTGGTCAACTAAAAAAACAAGGCAAAGGATTTCAAGTAGTTTTCCTCGGCTTTCCATGAGTCAATAGACATACATGTAAACAACAAAATAAATAGAGCAAAAATTAATATACGACCCAGTCTTATTTTATTATCCTGTTCTATCCTATCTACCCGGTGGGATAGGATAGGATAAGGTAGTTCCTATGACTACTGGACTGATGACTGCTGGACTGAAATTTGAAAACATTGTTTAGAACTAACATCAGTTATCTGCACCAATAGAAATGCCTTCCTTCTATTGATTTAATTGTTCCCCTTCCCTTTCTCATAAATACACATTGCCTTTGTCTCCTAATTGGAAGGTTATTTGGGCTTCCACATGAATTAGTTAATTCTCGAATAGCTATTCTTATTGATCTCAAGAAGTGCTTGTTGCGTCTCAGTTTGAAAGGCCTTTTATTTTTTAGGTGGACATTACCAGTACTGCCCAGTTGTTGTGTAGTAGAGAAGTCAATGCTGAGTTTGAAGTGACTCAAGAATTTGCCTCTGTGAATAGACTCCATAGAACTACAAGAAAGAGCATTTTTCAAGAACCTGAGAAAACACCAATTCAGTCAGTACAAACTGAAGTGGACTCTGCTAAGGTGTGTTACAACTAATGGTGGTAAAAATATGTGTGGAGCAGAAAAAGGTTTAGTGGGCAAATTTTCAAAACGTGTGAAAATGTAAGATGATTAATGTTTACACTGTATATTATTCATCAGCAGGTGTTTTGTGGAAGATACTCGAATCTGTCATGTTATTAAACTAGTAAAGTTGATGGCGAATTTCATTCATTCTTGTGGTCTTAACCATCATCATTTCCATTAAATTTTGTCAGAACTAGAAACTGAATATCCTGACTAGCCAAACAACAAAGCAGTTTGATGGCAGTGATAAAGTTTTATTACAATTTTTCTGCTCAGGAACAAAACTGAAATTTTTCTGAATGAGAATACCCTCAGCTATTATTAATGAAAACTGAATGGCTTTGGAAATTAGTTTCTGTTGCAGATTTGATGTTTCTTAATAAATTCAACTTAAAATTTAAGGCAAAACAGCACTTATATGTGAAACTTAATATAGTAACAAAGTCATTATGATGACAACTAATGCTGTTTAAGTCACAAGTAATGTCAAGCTACTTTATATACTTCCCATTCTGTCGAGTTAAAATGAGCAGAAACATTTCCATTTTCCCTCACAAATTTGCAGTGGATACTTTCCAAACTCAACTACAGTTCCAGCTGTACTTTCTTTTGGATCTCAATGCAAGTGCAAAGGCAATTCCTATATTTCAAAGTCTAACTGTACGACTGAGAAGCATCGACCAAACAACCTTCAACAGGAAGTGATTCATCTGTAGGATATGCCAAAAGGCAAATATCTAATAAAATCCTATTAAATACTTTCCAAATTATGACTGTGTTCAATTAAAATCATACACTTGAGGATTGATAACAGTATTTACTAGTATCTATCTGTGCATATTTACCAAGATGAAACGCATAAAATCATATCAAAGATCAGCATAACATACATTTGCAATCAATTTTGAATTTCAATTAAGTGAAATATTATTGCCTCAAAATAATTCAATTCTCATCATTAGCAGACCTGTATCACAAAAACTCTTGTACTCAAGTGTTAATATAGATTTTCAATTTCATCACTAAAAAAAATTAAGGAAAATTTGTTTTCTTTCTCATTAACAAGTATATAAAAACCTCAGTTTTGCCTCTTGGCTCAGAGTGTAAACTTTACTGGAAGAGTCTGCCAACCCCAATTCTAGAGCAGTGCAGGAGTGTTTTTCCATTTAGCAAAATCACAGTATGGTAAACATCCCTGTAAAACAACTGTTCTAACAAAACCATTCTGATATCCCAGCAATATTACCTGATCATTTTTCTATATGTAGTCCTTTCCATGTAGTCTTATGAAGTAAATTTCCTAAGAAAATAACTTGTGGGTCTGTATTAGAGCTGGGCAGACAAGAAACTAGTTATTCTGAATATCAGCAAAGCTTCAAATTCCATTTACTTGTACTCCAGTACAAAAATTATCTTTTAACTCTAATCCAATTCTGCCACAAAAACCTTAAAAACTGACCAAAAGCATGTCAAATAAGTTAGGTACGACCTCCATTTTTACCTGAGTCCAAAACATTTTTTCAAATGTACTCCGTCACTGTGATTTCTAATAACATGTGCAGATTAATAAAAGTCCCAATAATAATAATGTTTTCTAATTTAAAACAATTAAGTTTGCCTCTATACTATGAGTATTTTTTTCTCTCACCACGATAGCAGGTATCTCTTGCTCTTGCCTGGGCAGTATCCATTCACTCTCCTGATAACAACACCCTCATTTCCTTTTGGGTAACACTCCTACCTTATATCTCTGCTGGTGTGTCTTCTGACGGTGGGAGAACAGCATTCCCTTGGCCATAGTAATTGGCTCAGGGGTGGGCATGTGAACCAATAAAGAAATAAATGTCAGTCTTAGGATTTTGTTGGAACTGTTGAGAGAAACTGCCCTCTGGTTTGGCAGAGGTTGGTAAGAGGGTAGAAATCTGAAACTGCTGGGTGGCTACTTTACCATCACACATGAAAAATCTCCCTGACAATGAAAACAGCAGGGTAGAAAGCAGAACAGAGAGACAGAGAAAACCAGATTCCTGACTTTGCACCAGGAACATGTCTGAAGCCAGTTCTACCACTGGACTTTTCAGCTAAACGTGCTACTGTATACCGCTACTGCTTCAGCCAATATAGGTTTCTATCATTTGCAATTGAAAGCTTATCGACTAATGCAACTATACAATCATTCAGATTGAACCCCAATCTCAAATCAGATTTTTCTAGAGAGGGCTTTTTAATTTTAACCCTTACGTTTCACCTCCAGATCTTTCCTCTGTTTTTGAATGCTGGTACTTAATGTGTGTTTCTTTGCCCTATCTTATCTGTAGCATCTTTCAGTAAACAGGTACCATTAATACCACTTTGTAAAACCCCTTAAAAGTACCCAGAACAATAAACTGAAATACTGCGACAGATACATGCTCTTCATCTGCAATGATAAAGTCATTCACTTAAAATTGGATTATTAATTAAATTTCTGTGAACTTAATAGTATGACTTCATTTCTACAAAGGAATGAAATGATTCTGTGTATTTTCCTTGGTTTATTAGCATTCATTTCAATTAACTGCTCCATTAAGTAATTCATAGAAGTGTAAAAAAATTTTATCAACTTTCATTAAAGAAAGTTTAGATACTTCTTGGTATGTGCTCTATACAAGGGGGTCCAACAAGGCAAAACAAACAAACAAAAAAGCATATTCCTTTAGCTCCGCATCTCCCGTATATAAACTAAATGAACTGAATTTTAAAGATTCCTATCTCAAATTAGTGTGTGGCATCATTTTACCCATGATTAGAGGAAAGGGGAAAGAGCAAGTTTAAAAAAACTACCTTTATTTTTTATTTCTTTTTCAGTTACAGACTTTTAAACAGGGATGTGTTTCATTATTCAGACATTCAGGCAACGTTGACTTCATTAGTGTTGACAGAAAAGAAGCATAAAAATGCAAAACGTTGTTGGCTTAACCTGAACATACCTGCATTACCTATTATTGACCAGTTTGTGTTGCCAAAAGATTTATTCCTTGGCATTAAAATGGAGCACTTAAAAATATTGCTAAAAAGCAAATGTCTACACACTGGTCTTTGCAGCAAATAAGGGTATTTATACTTTTAAAATATTTTAAGTCCATAATTGAATTAATATACACACCTTCTTATGTATAAGGAGTTCAGATCATATAAACACTGTACAGTCCAAAAACCCTACTGAGAATAAAACTAAATAGGCTTATAAGAAATACAGATATCGCATGTATTTACAAATATCATAGACACACAAATTTGGTCAAATACTGTAAAGAAAGAAGTGGTTTCACATTATAATGGCCAAAACATCCATCTACCTTGCTCAAAGCAAACAAAAATAACAACTTAGTATGTGACTCCTGTAGTTTAAAACATCATGACAGTATACAAATAGATAGGATGGAAACTGTTGACCAAATTATACAGCAAATGTTTTCTAGGTTGAGTGTAGATCTTTAAAATCAAGAACTTAAAAAGATCATTCATAGGTTTCAGAGCAACAATGATAAACAATGTCTAATTTGCGGTATTCAAATGGGTGCCTAATTTAAAACAATGCATTGAACTTTTAGCTAGTAAGAAAAATAAATTACAAAGTACAATTAAATCCCTGTAAATGCAATAATGAAGTCAAAAATGTAGATTTATTTACTTTAATTACACATTTTAAATGTTACCTTGAGACAAAAAAAAAATAAATAAGCGTGCCTGAAGGCACACACTTAAAGACAAAGAAGGGCTGCGTGGAAGGAGTAAGTAACAATTTTATAGTCAAAGGTGAATATGAGATTTGAACAGCAAAATTCTCATTCTAGTCAGTCTTTTTGTTTTAACGCTTCTTGAAAATTCTGGCTGGAAGAATGTGACAAAAGTACACCTGTGTCTTTATGGCTTAAAACAAAGGATACTTGAAAAGTGGAATGCGTTTCCTTTTTTACAGAACCATTACTTTGTTCATATGCAGGCACTTCAAAAGACTATGGAGGCAAAGCACCTGACCCATCCTCTCCAAAATAGTTTTCAATCATCAAAATTATGCTAAAAAGTAGGAAAATTCCAGAGAACCAGCAAAGTTGAATACAAGAAGACTAATGTGCACAGAGGGCAATAAAGTGACCCAGTTTTTATTGCTGGGGATCTTTTTTTTTTTATCAAAGAGCAAATAATTAATCAACAAATACCACTGCATGGCACATCCAAAGTGTCCTGCTTAAGGGAGACTGTAATCAGTCAGCAGTGGGTTTCAGTGGGATCTCCTTAGACTTCAACCTTCTACACTGCAATGAGTTTCACATTTATTTCTTCTCCTTAGTGTATTTTAAAAAAAGAAAATAAAAAAACTCCAACGTATCTCATTTCTCAAAGTATTCGTGTCTTGCTGTCGAACACACATTATCTGGAAGCATTAAGTTACATTAGACAAATATTTTGCATTCTTTAAAATAAGCACTTTTGCTACTTCGGCCAACACTGTACTTCACACAGTGGTGCAACAGAAGCAGAGCTTGTATTAACCACATTACGTGTGGTTCATTTGACCACTACCATCTGCCGAACCCATAGAGCTTTTTCCTCAGTACCTCTGGCAGTGACTGTACCATGATTTTACAGAAAGAATGTTAACAGGACTCATGAATAGCAGTACCATCAGTAATACTGATCAATTCAGGTGTCATGCCAAAAATGAACTTCTCAAGGAATAACCTCTTTCAAATACTTGGGCAACTCTGTTTTCTCTGTTGCATTATCCATTGGGGAGAAAACTCCTATTTGCGTATGCTCTTGCGTTAGTTATAAAAAACCAGATTAGGTATGTAACTGGCTGACATTTAAGATACTGTACTGCTTTCTACGACAGGAGGAGAGCTTCTGAAAAATGTTCTATAGAACTATTTTCATCAATACTACCTCATTGGTCCATTCCATTCACTGATGGGCAAAGCACTCATGTTTTGACAAAACTTTAAAGCTTCCATAAAAGTTAAATTAGAAAAAAAAAATGAATGTAAGACAACCACAAAATGAAGTATGAAAGTATAACATTTTTCTTTCTAAGAGTGAGTCCTTGAAAATATATGTGGTCACTACAGAGATGATTTTAATCACAAGACAGCAGATGAACACGTAAGTAACTCCCCACGATCTGTTTGTGTCCGGAGTCATTTGTGGCGCTGTATGGTTTTCCTTTTCCTTCGTTTGAAAAAACAGCAGCACCTGCAGATGGAGGGAACACCTATTTTATTATAAAAGTACGAAAATGTCACAAAGTAAAGCTGACTCCATCATATTAATTTAAATGGTCATAAAAAGCGACAAGCTAGTGCAAAATAAACAGTGAACGTGCCAATGAAGCATAAATATTAGTGAAACTATGGCAGAGTTATTAACTATTGTTTCATTCATGTGCCTTTTAGAAATAGCAAGACATTCTAAGCAACATTAAAAGGAGCCACTAAACTTTTACCAAGAGTAACTGAGAAGCTATGGGGTTCTGAATCCTAACTGGCCCACCATATTTTATTTTGGATACTCAATCTCTGGTTGTGGGCATTGCTTTTACAAAGTTCATCTTATGCATTCTCTCTGTTTCTTTCTGATTATTTATATAGGATTGTTGAAGCCACTGTTAGAAAAGCAATAATGATCCTAATATTGAAGATTTTATTTTCACTAAGAATTAATTTAGATTGCAAAAATACAGAGAAATCCCACATATACCCTTCAGCAAACATTTTCCATTTATTTACAAACTAGAAGAGAGAAAATACCTTAAATAGAATAAGAATGTCAAGATTGGTACTTTTTAATTCTTGAAGGATTAAAGAAGGTTTAAGCTCACCATAAGTTATTTTAATTTAGATAAAAATTATACTCAACATTTAAAATACCATAACCAAGGTGATTCAGTCTGTATTTAAAAACGGATTCAGTTTTGTAGTCTATGAAGGAAATATCATACTGACTTTGATTCCTAGGTAAAAAAAAATTTACAGATGATCTCTAAGAGAACTAGTTTTTCTCACAGTAAATTCTCCTCATCACAAGAAGATGAAACAGGTGCAACACATGTAAACCAAAGCTGAGGTTGGTGCGAACTGAAAGCTCATGAGAATAAGAATCACTGATAAGCAACCAACAAAATAATTCATATGTGTTTTTTTTCCTAAAAGTCTGAAATTCCTTCAAATAAAGGTCTGGCTTTTTCCCCCCTTCCAAACTTAACAGAAAGTCTATCAGAATATCAACATGACAGGCACCACATACAAAAGGGCTTCATTTGTTACCCACTGAACTCCTCTGTGTGTGTGTGTGTGCATGTGTTTAAAGCACATTTTGTAATAATAGCAAGGCATAATTATATATACATGGTGATTCCATCAACAAAATGCTGCCAATTCAAAGCCTGTACATAATGTGACCTTATAAAGATGTTCCTGTAATTCTTATCAGCCCATCTTCATAAAAGGATATTAACTCAACACTTTCAAGCTAAGCATAGTAGAGGCTATGTAGCTTCAAGTGTTCTACCTAGCAATAGGTGAGGGGAGATGAAATAATTGCTAAATATCTTTTATGTGTTTTAGTGAAATAAATGTAAATAGAAATCCACACTGTCCAGTTAAATTACAAAATCTCTCTACCCACATTACCTTTAGTCAAAAATGATTTGAGACCATTTACTGTTATTTATGCCATGATTATGAAACCACTGTGAGGCATTTAAAACAAAATTGCACAACTGAATTTTTTAAGTGCACTCAAACATTACATAATGACTAGAAAATGATATGTGAATCATTGAAAATTGTATGCATCTCCTGGTAAAGATTCAACTAGAAATATGTGCAGTTATCAATCTTTATGAATTTACTTTTACTGAAGTGACTACCAGAAAGAACAGAATAAATTACCCAATCAAGGGCCTTGAAAGGAGCTATCATTGTAAAAGAATCTAGGTACAACAGATTGTCCCTGCCCAAATTTATTTGTGACCATCAGCTACTTAATACCGTCTCAAATCTGTTATATAACTTCCTAAAATAAAAAGTAAAACAAAAAATTATTCAAGTAAAATTACTCTCTAAAAGATGAAAACCATTATTCCAAAAAGAACCTTTCAATTGAAGACTTAGAAAAGAGAAAGTGTCCATAGTGTAAAAAAGAAAACATTAAATATTGGTATTTAGAAAAAACAGATCAAATATTTAGGATATTAAACTGAAGAATATGGTCATATTTAAATGGATATTAATTAATATAAAGTATATTAATAATGTTCGCTGTTCCTAAATACGGTTGTCTTTTAAAATTCCAAAACACATTCTTTTAAGACTTATGTAATGAAAAAGTGTTTAAACATACACACACACACACACACACACACACACACTCACAAACACACCTTTTGGAATGGGGAATTTACTGTAGTACTTGCTTTAAGGAACAAGTTCAAGTCCCAGATTTTCCACACTTGTATTAGCAATTCACCTTGCTTGCTTTATTTTTCCAATACCATTAATCTGCTTTCAGTTCTGAGAGTTGAATTCTTCCCACTTCTTAGGTAGTAAACTTTTCTTCAATTACTGAACATAGAAAACTACTCCAAGAATTTCAGACTAAATAATATTTTCAAATAAACTGTAATTCTACAGGACTTGTACATTCAAAAGCAATCTAATGAACACATCAGTTTTTCAGAAATAAATCCCACTACATAGACTACACCCTTGAAGCAGATTTGCACGAATTAAGCTGGCATGCTATTAAACTGACTACCACCAGAGGGCAGCATTGCTTTATGCGACATGAATGCATCCAAACACAAGACATGCTCTCAAGGTGACATACTTCCAGAACTCAAGAAGAAAATTGGTATTTAACCTTGTGGCTGATTTTTTAAGTCATTATCCAAAACATATGATGTGTAATATTAGTGATTAAAAAGTTAGGTATCACATCAATTGTCTCCTGTCACTGAGCACTCAATCTAAAACAGTGCTGTTCTCATACAACCACTGTCACATGACTTTTATTTTCCTCTCAGTACTTAGCACCAATCTAAATTTATTTTACTTATTTACATATTATCTGCCTACACATAGAATGTAAGCTTCATAAGACTTTGCTTACAGCAACATTTCACAAGCAGGCACAAAGTTGTTACTCAATGTAATTGAATAAATAAACGTTTGGCCCCATAAATGCAACTAACTCCTACAGAAGAACCTAGTCACGTTTCTAAAGCATGTTCTAAAGCTGGAGTTCTTCCCACGGGCCACATACCCTAGTGAACTCTCTCAAAATGCAGATTTTAGTGCCTGTGGACGTTTTTCTGGGGGAAACCATGGTTTGCACCCTATTCTTAAAGGAGTCAGAATCTCCGAGAAGCACTGCTCACTAGTTGTGACTGTCAAGTGACCTCTTGCTTCTCCATTTCCAATGAGGCCTCGGCCCGGATGCTATGAGCTGAACACTGGAGATGCTGGGAGGACACCATGCGATCAATTCACATGAGTGCAAGCAAAGGAGTAAAGAGAGACAATGTAATTTTAACACTTGGTACAGTTAAAAGTGAATTAAAAAACGTTATTGGATATAATAGCAAAGATTCTAGGAATTAGCATATACAGAAGTTCTCACAGATGATGTGAGCAAGTTATTTTAATCAATAAGTTCAATTATCTAGTCTTAGAAAATTATTCACATCTTTAAATATATTTTTAAATGTATTTTCTGTCCTTGCTGCTCGGTGGCTACATTTTCTCATACACTAATTCATAACTCACTTGGGGTCTCTTCAGATTTAGAGTACTGACAATTCCTTGGGGAAACTGATTAATCTTACCACACATTTAAATCATGTTCTTGTCAGTGCTTCTCTTTTTCTCGACTATTTTTTCATTATTCCTCATGTGGTTCCAGTAAGCCAGGATGTTCTCCCAAGTTAGTTTCAGGCCTCTGACATAATCATTTGGTAGCTAGCCTAAAAGCTTTCAAGTCCCATCTCTATTTTCAAATCCTTTGGGAATAAATGGTAAGTCCTGCTTCTGGTGACCTCTAGGGTTGTTGCTTTAAATATTGTTGAGGTAAGGAAACAGGAAACTGTAACAAATCAAAGCCCTAAATTATACATAAAACATAGTAAGGTAAGGGCCAGGGTTTTGCTACTGACATGGCACCACCGTTTCCTCTTTATCGTTGCCTTTTTCCTCAGCTAGAATTTGGCTTGTTTTGCTGGAGCTATGTCATATACTTCCTTCTCACACATCTACCCAGAACCTGAAACATTTTTCTCTGTCTGGATCAGCAGCTCTTATCTGTCCCTTCTACAATGACTCACTGGCTCATCCTTCAGCTGAGCGACTGCTGGTAACCTGCCAGACCCTACCCACTTAGGACTCCAGAATCTAGCCTCTGCTCATCTGGGTTGAGGAGTATAAAGAAAATGCCTTTACAATATCTAATCTTTAATTTTTTGACGAACGATTTCTCCCCACAAAATTTAATTTCATATCACTGGATCTCTTAATTTTAAAAGTGAGGAACTGTTTAGTTAAGCAAGAAGAGTTTAAATTAGAGAGCAAGACCATCCACATAACTACTCTAACTAGGAACCTGCAGAACCATCCTCATCTTCAATTTCTTCCACTCTATCCACATGCAATTAGTCCCCTCCAGTCTGAAATGACTCAATATGTTTCCATCCTTTCATAACGGCTTAGATCAGAACTTTTTGCTTCCATCATTGCTAAGAGCCTTTTAATTGACTTCCCAGTCTAGGTCTCCCCTTCTTCAATCTGCCATCCAAACTTTCCCCATCATAACTATAGCCCTACCCTTTTCCTCTTAAATCTCAGCAATGGTTCTCCACTGTCTTTGTCACTAAATCAACACAGCTCTTAAAATTTGGTTCCACCTATTTCCACTCTCCTCTCAGTTTCATTTTTCATTAGGCTTCCTTTCCAGGCAGCCTAACTAGAGAGGGAGGGAGGGAAGAAGGGAGGGAGGTAGGGAGGGAGGGAGATTTCCTGCAATCTGATGAACCCCAGGAAGTGACATAAGCCTCAAAACTGTTGCCAAATTAATTTTCCTAGGGTTCAATCTGATTATACCATTTCTTGGCTTTAAACCCACAGCTTGCTTTCTTGTGCTGAGAAAGATAATGTCCAGTTTTGTTTTTTTACCTTGGTACTAAGGCCCTTCGCGACTGGACACTTGCCCTACCCCAGATCCCATTAATGTGCTCACACACTGGATGCCCAGGGGGTGACTCCTCAGACTTGCCCCACTTTTTCCTTGCTCCACATTGTTGCTCAACCTCTTGTGACTGCTTCCACCCAGCTCCTTGAACAAATCGTACCCCTCTGTGCCAACCAGTACACATGGATCTTTACCATGAAGACTTCTCTGATCTTCCCAGCTAGAAGGGACTGCTCCTGTCTCTGAACTCCAATAACATCCTCTGGCATTAACCCTATTAACACCTTGCATTAGGCCAATGAGTCTCAATCCTGCCTGCTCCTTAAAATCAGCTTAGAAGCTTTTTAAAAATAGTGGTAACCAGACCCCACCACAGACCAATTAAATCAGAAACTCTGACAGTGCAGCCTAAGTATTGGCATATTTTTAGAACTCCCCAGACAACTGTGACAGGAAGCCAGCGAAGAGAACCACTATGTAAAAGCCATCGGTATATTTACTATCTTCTCTAATAAAACAAAAGGGCCTTGACTTCTTAATTATAGTATTACCAAATACATGATAAATGTTCAGTTAATGTTAGAAAGGAGAAAAAAAAAGACACAAAGGAAAGAAAGATGATTTCATACCACTTAAAAAGTCGATAACTAAAATACAGGAAGTCTTGGTTTAATTCCTACAAGAAATGATGAGGGTGCTACCATTTGCATCACCTGCCTTGAAAAAAAAAAAAGCCCAGCTACAGTAAAAAAGTAAGGGAAAATCTCATTACTAATAAAGGAGCCATTTTATACTTGGGGGAAATAGAGTATTTTCCATCATTCAGAAACCATATATTCATCCATGAGGTACTATTCTAGGAAAGCCGAGACTCTAAATGTCTACTGTAAAATACATTCTAATTAATGGGATGGGGTCAGAGGGATCTCTGCCAATCACAGGTAAGAACAGAGGAAGCTGGAAACAAATTCTGAAAGAGAAGTCTAATCAGGTTCCTACTCCCTACAAAATGGAGGAAGAGAGAAGTAGGCATATGATGCAATTTAGAAAAAGAAATCATCCTCACATTTCTTAATTACATACTAAAAGGGTATGACAATGAAAATATAAACTAATAAGAATGTTAGAATAACCTTGATTAAAGGAAAGACAAAATGTTGTGTGTGTAAAGAGAATTTCTCACCAGTGAAGAGTTAGGGAAGTTCTGAGCATTTCTATAACCCATCTGAAGTGTTTTAATAAAACCATGGAGTGCTATCCTTTTTTAAAATAACTACTTTATGAAGATATAATTCTCATATCATAAAATTCACCCTTATAAAGTATACAAATCAATGGTTTTTAATGTATTCAGAGAGTTTTGCAGTCATAATCACCACTACCTAACTTCAAAACATTTTCATCACCCCATTAAAAAAAAACACCACACTGCCGATTAGCAGTCACTCCCACCCTCTTCTCCGCTGCCCTAGGTAATCTCTGTCTCCTTCCTATCTTTATACATTTGCCTAATCTGGACATTTCATATAAATGGAATTATATAATATGTGGCCTTTTGTGTCTACTTCTTTCACTTAGCATAATGTTTCCAAGTTTTTTTTTTTTATATTGTTAACTGATAGTCCATTGTATGGATATATACTACATTATTTAGTCAATTATTTGGTAGTAATTTATTGAGGCATACTGTTTTAAGCATTGGGGATCTAAAGATGAAAAAGGTCTTGTTTTCAAGAAATTCAAGAAGTTTCAAGTAGTAAGAAACGAATAAAGAGAATGACATATCAGTGGCAGAATGAGACCAACAGAATATAGGCTTCAGAATGGAAAACAGAGCTGGCAAAGATAGGCAGGGGTCAGCCTATAAAAGGTGTGAAGGGGCACCATGCCAAGCAATCTGGACTTGATGCTCCAAGCAATGGAGAACCTTTTCTTCAGGAATAGCTTTCCCACCACTGACTTCCTTTTTTCTCATCTTCCGACGCCTACATATAGAAACCCAAACCCATAAACGTACACACCCACACTCATCTCAACTAAATAAATTATGCCATTCTTCAAAGCCCTGTCCATAAAGGAATTATCTGATCATCCTGTCAGTAAGTAATCTTTCTCTTTACAAGCTTTAACAAGTCTACTTTTACCTTTTTCATAGTATTTATCACACACTGATATATACTAATACAGCTGCAGTCTTCCCTGCTGGTGTGTATTCTACTTAAGGGGAAGTGCAGTATATCAGGTATTTCTGAAACCCAAGCTGTGTAATTGTTAAATGAATAGACAAATATAATAGATTTGGTTGAAAGCAGGTCTCTAGGAGGATGTGAACAAAGAACAGTCAGTTTCAGTGAAAAGTTGTGGGTATGGACGTAAAACTATGGGATCCTGATGAAAGCAGTACAAGCCTGGAAAGAATACAGATGAGAAAGGCCATTGGCAGCTAGAAGTGGGGAAATAAATAAGGGTGATAATAGCTGTGGAATACCTGCCATATGCCAAACAAAATACCAGTGCTTTATCACATTTAACAGAATAGAAACAAGCTTGAGAAAGGTAACAAGAAAGTGGCAGAACTAGGATTCAACAACCTATATTTAATTGTAAAGGACACGTGCATTCTAATCTGCCACACTACCCCCAGACTTCTTTAACTGTTGCTTAGGATTGCACAGACAAGCATAAACTGTTATTTTTATATTTTGACATAAAATGCAGAAGGATGTAGCTGACTATATCCTGAAATCCACTAGACTAAGTCATACTGTCAGTAAATTCCATAGTCAAAACTGATGAAATTGGATACTTGATTACTGCTGTTTAAAAAGAAATATCCACAAGTCTCCTCATCTTGCAGCCAGCAAAGGAGCCTTATATTAGAAATTATGTAAGGTTCCTTTTGGATTATGTAGAATGTTCCAAAGTATATTAATCTAAGAAATTTTATGTATTCCAAAAATTGTCCTGAAACTGAGAGAAGCATTTTAAACAAGGCATTATAACTAAAGGCAAATGTCAGAAAATAGTTCAATTCAACATTATTTCAACTAATAGAAATATTGTTTTTTATAGTATCTGTAATTAGCGGGAACAATTTAGATGAAGATTTTTCATAACATTCTCTATCATTTATCATGAAAATTATCAGTGTAGCATACCATTTGTTTTCAATGGCAATACCAGGGGTGCCAAAAAAATGTATACAAGTGGGCACTTTGGTCAACGTTGCTCAAGCAATAGTTCGCCGTAATCCAAAGTGTCTCGATGCTGATGGTAACCACTCTGAGCACCTCTTGTAATTGCAGAAGTCAAACGTGACTTGTGTTCATCTTTTGTTATTGGCATATATTGACTTGCAATTTTCATAGTTTTCCTTTCTTAAAATGTGTATACATTTTTGTCATTTTTTGGCACCCCCAGTATAATTAGTAAATGAAATACTATTTTAGTGATACTACTGGGGTGAGGTTGGGCCTTTACTATGTATACATAACAATTACAAACAGGAAAAAATGAAAGCTTAACTCAAAACGCCTGTCTTTCTATTTAAAATAGCAAATAAAGCCTCTGTGTTATAAAACAAAAACACAAGCACAAGCAGGGTTGGTGTACCATCTACTCAATTAAAAAGTGCCCCCACATCTATGTCACTTGAAGCAAAAAGTTGCAGCAGGCAAAAGAGCTCCTCAAACAGTTATTTCTTGCTTTGCAGAGCTAATGTAAATGACATCAAATACTTTTGAACAACTTTTACAAATTGTAATTTCTATGTTGGAAAGTATGTTTTTTAAAAACACAACATGGTGCTAAATCTTAGAAATTACAGTCAACGGAGCTATTTCTGCCTGCCTACACTTCGGAACTCACCACATGTTCAACACTTTCTGGCAGCTATACACAAAAAAAAATACAAGGAAAAAAAAGAGAGAGAGAGAGATCATCAGAAACAGCCCACATTGAAATTGTCACATTGTTTTTCATGCTTAATGTTTTTCCAAGCAGCATTATAATTTACATTCACAAAAAAACTAATTTAAAACTAATAGTAATGCATGCAGCATACTATAAAATTAATACTTATTCTTATGCTTACAGAAAAAAAATGAGCATCAATATAGTATAGCAATTACTTCATGCATCAATACTCCTAAAATATGCTGTTGATTCCAGATAAGAATTTGAGCATAGTTCTTAAATAGTAATTTTTGTGTTATTAAAATATTTACTGAAATAGTAGTTTTAAACATAGTTATGAAAATATTAAACATATCATTTGCTTTGCATGCACTTAGTCCTTGAAAAAAATTCCTGAAATAATTGTGTATGACTATAAATCTCAACATGCATAGTGTAAGAACAACAAGTTACTAAAACGAGCAAAATGAATACATACTTAGTTTCATCCATCACTTCCACTTCTGTAGGGGCTGTGATGGGTGCATTTGAACGTCCTGCAGTAGGGTCATCTGTGTTTAACTCTCCATTTGTAGAACTTACAACCTACAAAAACAACAAAACCATATATACTTAAAGTAATAGGTTACACAATGATAAACATACTTAAGGTTAAAATAATTAATTAGAAAGTTAATATGAGGAACATAAAAATATTAATATGCATTTGTTCATAACTGAACACAGTAATAGGTCCGGCATTTTATTAAAGATCGAGGTCGTCCAATATTTGTTTTTCAACTTACTTCCTTTTCATCTTGAAATTTCTGTCTTCTGTCCCGTTCCCTCTGGTTTCTAAGGCTAATTCCTACACTTGTATCTTTATCAGTTCCCTCTTGTGTGCTCGCTCTTTCGGTAACTTATTTCATCATGCATTATGTCCCTTGCAAACGTCAATATTCCTCCTTTCAATGGAGCCTTCATTTCAATTTAATCATGCTCAGATCTCCTGCTCATTCACCGTTCAAGCCCCAAATCCAAGAGTCATTATGATTCCTCTCGACTTAAAACCCATTATCTAATCCATCAGCAGATTCTGTTCTATCCTCCCCAGAAACAAAACCCAAATCTAATCAGTTCTCCCCACCTCTATTACTACTAAGACTTCAGTCCAAGTCAGCATTATCAACTCTTCCGTGAATAAGAACAAAATCTATTAATTGGTCTTCAGCTTTTCCTTGTACTCCCTCCCTCATTAATGTATTGTCCACACCACAATCCAGGTACTGCTTTTAAGATGTAAATTAGATCGCATATAATTCCATGCTTAAAACTCTTGAAGTATCTGACTTCCCACTTCATTTAAAGATCAATACAGGGCGGCCAGATGGCTCAGTTGGTTAGAGCACGAGCTCTGAGCAAGGGGGTTGCTGGTTGATTCCCACATGGGCCGGTGGGCTACGCCCTTCACAACTACTGAAAGACAATGACTTGGAGCTGATGGGCCTTGGAGAAACACACTGTTCCCCAATATTCCCCAATAAAATTAAAAAAAAAATCTCTAAAGATCAATACACTTTACTCCAATATACAAAGTCCCACAAGATCGAAATCCTGCCTCCCTCTCTGATCTCATGCCACTTTCCCCCTTGCTCACTAGCCTCCATCTAATATGTCACGCTTATTCCCACTTTCAGGCCTTGGCATTACCTATTCTCATTGCCTGGAATTGTCTTCCTGCCTCCTGGCCATCTTCTTATCTTTCAGGTTCTCTAAGAAGTCTCTAAAACAGGCCTTTACTATTACACAATCTAAAACTTCCATGCAGACACTCTCTTTCATGTTATGCTCTAGTTTTAACTCTTTGTATAGCATTTATCCATGTTGATCTTTTCCTGATTAATTTTGTTTCTTGATACCCACGCTGACCTCCATTAAAATTAAGCTCCATGACAGTAAGTGTTGTTCCTTGATATCTCTCCTTATTATACCTGGCACAAAATAGGCACTCATATTTGTTGATATAAATGAATGCATGCATGAATGAAATCTTAAAACAAGATAAAAACCATAATGAAACTCTTAAATTCTCGTGGTCCTATGAAGTCACGTTACTGTTCCATTTCTTGCTTTCCACAAAACTTCTTGAAAATAAGTCTTACCATTTCCATTTTTTATAAAATTTTCCATTCATTTATTCCTTAACTCCTTTCAATATGTACTCCTTCCCTACATCAGAACTCTTAAGAGTTCTCTTGAAGGTTACCAATGATTCCTAGAAAATATATCCAGTGGTCTTGACTCAATTTTCATTTTCCTGTACATTTCTTATCACTTGGCAACAACTGATGACTTTAGATTAAGATGGGTCTTGATTCAAAACTTAATTCTACCACTTACCAGTTATGTGACCCTGGAAAACATACCCTATCTTGCTAAACCTCAGTATTCTCAACTATGAAATGGGAAACTATAGTATCTATTTAACAAGGTTGATGTGAGGATGGAATGAAATCAATGTATAAAGCAAGGGCTAGCATATAGTAAGAGCTCAATAAATGGTGGCCATCATTATCACTGTCAGTTTCACCTACAATCAGGACTTCAACTATCACCTCTATGTAAAGGACTCCCTGCGCCCAACCATTCAGTCACATATTCGGTTAGTTACACCAATTTTGCCACCTCAAATGCAGTACTTTCCAGGGCAGCCAGATGGCTCAGTTGGTTAGAGAGCAAGCTCTCAACAGCAAGGTTGCCGGTTCAATTCCCGCTTGGGATGGTGGGCTGCGCCCCCTGCAACTAAAGATTGAAAAGGGCGACAGGACTTGGAGCTGAGCTGCGTCTTCCACAACTAGACTGAAGGGCAATGACTTGGAGCTGATGGGCCCTCAAGAAACACACTGTTCCCCAATATTACCCAATTAAAAAAAAAGTTTAGAAAAAATTAATAATAAAACTTCAGTATTTCTAAAACCAAATTTATCATACTCTCTCTTAAATTTGTTACTCTTTCTATAGTTCCAATTTCTATTAAAGCCCTACCATCTTCCCATACCTCCAGGCTCAAAATCTAAGAATCACCTTTGATGTTTCCCCTGCCTAATCTCTTTAGGAGAGAAAAGAAAAAAGTTAAATCAAAGACCTGGGCACCAGAGTTGACAGCTGGCTACTAGACTTAAGAGTACTATTTATAGAGCCCTGTGTTTCTAAAACTCAATTCAAGAGTTCTTCCTGAGATGCTACAACATGCCACGCACTATTCTAGAAACCTGGAATACCATAGTAAACAAGACAAACAAACACCCGTGCCCTTGTGGACCTCATTTTCTAGTGTAAGGAAATAGGCCCCTCTTCCCTCCCACCACCCAACTTTAAGGAAAGTGACTTGAAATCAACTAATGTATATGGATTAATTTAGGAATTATGGAAGTTCAGTTTCCTACATCTTATGTGGAACAAGCACTCAGAAATGAACACTGCATTTGTGCCTACAGCTGAAAACACACTAAACTTCTTTGAGCTTTAAAGACCGCCCAAGAAGAGGAAAACTCCTGTCTCTGCTTCTGGGGCACCTGTCATTCTAATGAGTTATGTGTTGATTTTTTTCTCTTTATTTTCTCTTCTTCCTGAAAACATTTAAAATAACTTTTGTTCTAATTCTCAAGCATAACTTGGTTCTTTATTCTTAATTTTTAAAGTGTCAGAACCCCTACACTGAATTGGAAAGGAGCTTGAAAGCAAGATTCTTACCTTACACTTTCGTATTCTCCCCTACTTTTCACTAGCAGAGTTCCTTGCATGTAATAAATCATCAAAGCAATTCACTGAACAATTTCCATTGCTCTCCACTCAAAATAATATTCAACAATTTTCTTTTCCTCCTTTTTGTTCAATGGCTGTAGATAGCTGGAGGGACCCCATCTTGAGTCACAAGCAGCTCATCTAATGTGTCTTCCCTTAACTTTAAACAGCATAATTGAAAACTTAAAACCCAGGTATTCTAAATTTCCAGCAACAGCAGCTATATATGCATTGGAATTATAAAATCTGATATACTTCTGTTCATACAAAATGATACCAGACTTTACTAAACTTTATTTTACTGAAATGTTTCAAATCCCAGTAATCCCATTCTACCTAGTTGACTAGAACCAGACCAGAAGGAAATAACATCTTCCTTGAGATAATTTTTCCTGGGCTTCCCAGATTCCCTAACCTTTTGAGTCAAGACCAATATCCCAGGGTCAGAACAGAATCAATGTGGTAACAAACAGAGTTCTGTAAAATTGGCCTACTTAACATTGATGGCTTGAGAGTGAATCAAGGCATTAAAATTGTTTTCACTTAAGAAAATTAATGGTCTTTTTGCAAAGGGATTTTACAAAGAAGAAAGGACGACAATAAAAATAATGTGTCATTATATTCCTGGAAACCCAAACCACTCAGTCAATCAAATAAATATATACAAATTATTTTTATAAGCCAAATTCTAAAGAAAGATTCCATTTAGATGACATTTCTAGAATTATAACTCAAACTAGAACATAAAAGTCTCTAAAATAATAGTGTTCATCAGGCTGATTTCCTTAATGAAGGATTGTATAAAAATGACGATGCTTTGAGGTTTTCAAACATAGTAATAATAATAATAATTATTATTATTTATTATTATTATTATTTCAAAAAGTAATTCAGGTGTCTTAAACAGTTTTTTTGTTCTTGTTCTTATATAATTTTTCTCTTATATTCCCACTCTGATAAGAAACTAAAATAGAAAACAAATTCTCATTCTAAGAGGTTTTTTTCTAAAAAAAAAAAAAAGACCAGGCGACTGGTTTTACTATCAGTATATCAGAGTTTAAGGGGGGGAGGAGGAGAAAGACAGCCTGCCACTAAGTGTGAGAGATAAGTGACAGTTCACTTATGGCTGCCTGCCTCACCTAATTCCAAAAGAAGGCATTCTCATACGTTTTTTAGTACAAAGATCATATGGTATTTTGTAGTCAATGATTTTAAAAGGCCAACTGATATACTTTTCCAAATATAATAAATTCATACTAATTAGTTATACTATAATCTTCCTAATTTATATTTGAGTCCTTTTAAGCATGTTACCAAGTGCTCAATATCTTATTTAACCAGATCTCTACCTATCTAAAAACTATATTATAAATATTAAAACGTTATATATTTTACTTACACACTCAGTTTTTTTTCTAAAAGCCATCTGATAAGAAACTACACTAATAAATGAGATATAATTAAAAGAGTAATTTCCAAAGAGTTTACAAGACCTGTGCTAGGGTTCACCTGTACTGCATGAAACCAATTTCCTTACATAGTCTAAAATCTATAGCGAAAGCTATAATTGACATTCCAACTGATGACAGAACGCATAGTGACATTCTCACTGACTTCCGACAAAGATAAAGCAAAACAGATTCTCCATCTAATTTGCACTTAACAGAAGTATTAAGCAGAGCACTATATTCTTTGAGTAATCCAGTTTTTCAAGATGTTACTGTTAATGTGTAAAAGAATATCAAAATAAATTTGGAATGCTGAGGTACCCCAATGATGACAAGGAATTTCCTAAATTATGTAATAAAACCATGTAACTACAGTAGTCTCCCCTTGCCCACGGTTTTGCTTTCTGTGGTTTCAGTTGCCCATGGCCAACCGCAGTCCGAAAATATTAAATGGAAAATTCCAGAAATAAACAATTCATAAGTTTTAAATTGTTCATTGCCCTGAGGAGCGTGATAAAATCTCTCTCCCTCCCGCACAGTCTACTCAGGACGTGAACCATCCCTGCGTTCAGCGTATCCACGCTAAATATACTGTCTACCTGTTAGTCACTTAGCAGTTGTCTTGATTATAGAAATACTTGTGTTCAAGTAACACTTATCGTACTTAATGGCCCGAAAGCGTCATAGTAGTGATGCTGGCAATTCAGACGTGCCAAAGAGAAGCTGCAAAGTGCTTCCTGTAAGTGAAAAGGTGAGCACCTTACGATATTTTGAGAGACTACATTCACAGCACTTTTACTACAGTATAACTGTTCTATTTTATTATTAGTTTTAATCTTACTGTACTTAATTTATAAATAACACTTTATCACAGATGTGTATATATAGGAAAGACATAGCATATATAGGGTTTGGTCCTATCTGTGGTTTCAGGCATCTCCTGGGGGTCTTGGATTGTCTCCCTGTAGAGAAGGGGGGACTATTCCACTCTTCTTCCACAACCTCTATTTTGCAAATTTCAGCACCACAGAAAACTACGAATACAAACATATTTGTACTAATAATCACTCATTTTTTTTCCTTTTTAGTATCTTTTCAAAGATTTAATAGAGAAGATTGAAATGTTTATTTGAAATGTTTTAGAAAGGCTAGTATTAACAATTAGCATAAGAAAGAATTGATTGAGATATGGCATCTGTTATTACTCCTGACTTTTAACTATATGTGTTTTTCTTACCATTTCAAGATACATTTGCATAATTCCTTTTCTGTTATCACCACCTGTATTTGTGTTTCTGAAGTAGTATTAACTACAATATCAAACTGCTCATTAATTTTATTCATTTATTTTCATCAACAGTGCCTGGCTGCCTAACACCTTGGTGCCATTTGTAATTCTACCCTTTTTCCCCCAGGGACTCAGGGTCACATTATTCCTTAAACGCAAACCAAATGCTGTACAACGAGAGATTACCAATCGAGAGATCCACCACATCACAGTGGTGCCACCATTCAGTAGTGTCCTTATTATTTGACTTCTTCCCTCTGCTTGCAATTATCTCTCAACTTTATAGGGTCAGGTTTTCAGTTAGCATTGAGCTCAATGGAGTTGTGCTACCGTAAAAGACACAGCTACAGTGGAATGAGAGATTAGCACTATCTGCTGTGAGTGGTACATTTTAAAACCTAATTTTGGAGATCCTGATTTGCCAGGTAGAAACATGTCAAAAAGGAGTAACTGTGCTGACTAAATTCTACCTTCTAATTACCTTTCATCACTTTTTCTCTTCATCGCCACTACCGATCGTTTTCCTCGGCTATAGATTTTCAATAGCTGTGCCCTGTCTTCCACTCGCCTCCCTTCTAGCTAGTCTCTGGCAACAGTGACCTTTAGAAAACACTAATGTAATTAACTTAGTGCCCTACCTAATTCTCCTTACGGCTACTCTATATCCTCAGAATAAAGTCCAAATTTAATAACAAGACCTGTTAAGTCCTTCATGATTTGCCTAGTGCCTCCCTTTCAGTCTCCTTTCTCAAAACACACCAGCTTGACTGAATTTTATTCAATTCCTCAGTATGTCTCTCTTTCCTCCCTATGTTTTTTCCACTTGTCACACTGCTTGTTTATTAGCCTTTCCCATTGACTTAAAGCTCCTTGGGGACAGGCACCATATATGTTATTCTTCCTTTTATTCACGCACATAGCACAGTGCCTAGCACCTTGGAGACATTTATATATTTCATATATTTGCCAAATAATAAATAGCAAGAAACTTAAAGTAGCAGGTCTAAGTTTCTCGGCCATATTTATTACCAGTGATTCTAAGAGGAGTAGAGGGACACACGTGATTCCCCTAAGAGCTTTTCCAAAATACATACAAGCCAATAACAGATTCAAAATAAAATCTATAGATCTGTGAGTATTATTCTTAGACTCTTCAATGGGAAAAGTTTACCAATCGTATAGCCGTATCATTCTGTTTAGTGAATTAACACTATTTCACTAAAGAGAGAATATCTGACAATGCTTTCTTTTGGCTGTACCATTACACTTTACTTCCCAGAGATGGATAAAAATACTAGTCAAGTTTCTTAGTTTGCAAAAGCAATAGATTATTCTATTATTTAGCAGTGCCTAAGCCTCTATGCTAAATACTTTTTTTAAAAAATAATTTCTCACAATAAAACCCTGAGGCAAAGTATTATTAATACTTCCATTTTCCTGATGAATAACCTAAGGCACAGAATTTGAGTTCAACTCGGACTTCAGAGCTGGTGCTCTTAACCACAATGAAATCAACCTGGTCACCTACTCGTGTACGTCTGACCTGTAATACATTTAGTAATTCTGGAGAGCCAAGGAGTTCAAATTTAGACTGCATGATTCAGTTCCTGTCAAAAGCACACTTGAAATAATGAATACCTGCGGATCTTTCTCTTAGGTCAAAACGGTAAGAGGTTTCATCTTGCATGTCAACTGGAACCACCTCAGTGCTACCACTTTTGAGAGCTATTCTCCGCTCCATTAAAGAGTGCAGTGACAGTACGAACTTCTAGTTAGAAAATAAATAAGTCATAGAGACGTACTGTACAGCATAGTAACTATGTCAGTAACACTGCAGTACATGTCTGAAAGTTGCTTAGTGAATACATCTTAAAAGTTCTCACCACAAGAAAAACAACTGTAACTTTGGTATGGTGACAGACGGCAACTTGAACTATTGTGATCATCTCACAGTACATACAAATATTGAATCATTATGTTCTACATGTGAAACTAATACCATGTTATGTCAATTATTCCTCAATTTAGAAAAGAGTGTAATAATAGATAAGGGATAAATGCCATAGGCCCAAATTGGCTCATTTTTAGGTTACTGCTGATGCTGCTTCTGAATATCCTGAATCTGTATGACCAGATAGCTGTCTACTTATTATGGAAGTGTCTTTCCTGAGAAACTATATGATAATATGTCTTTAGGATTTATTAAGGATAATTTTTTTAACTGTCATATAGTTATTGCATCTCCTGCAAAGCCAACACTTGAATTTTTGTCCAACAGGTGGTTTGATGAACCGCAAGGCAAAGAACCTCAAGGTAAATTGTTCTCATACTTTTGTACTAGTGAAAAGGTTTCTATTCTCTTGATCTCTTCCCTTTATCAAATGATGAGAATGACAGAACACACTGTTTCCCTTTCTTCGTTCAGAATCAAATACAGTATCAATTATTATAATAATCACATTAGCTTAGATTTTAGGTACTTTTATTTCCCTTTATTATTAGTTTTAAATTATGGTTTTATTAACCCAATTATACAAGTACCATAATGTTTCAAATTTTGAAAGTGGGTAAGATATCAATTATAAATGAATCCATTATTTTGGGGTGGGGCAAGATTCAGGCATGATCTTATTTAGGCTACTAGTAAATTTTTCATGATCATCAAGCTTGTTTAATGTCCATCATAATGTCCAACAGGTGAACGCTGTAAACTATATTTAGGAAGTAGTAAAAATAGTGTGCCATTTTTTGTTTCACCTATGTATTACTAGATTCTAGTTAGTAAAACTGGTCAACTATTGACTACTAGAATGAAGCCAGATGTAATTTGTACAGGCAGAAAAGTTTTAAAGAGATGACGAGAAGTGAGCCTAGTTAAAGTATCTCTTTGAAAACATGTGAAGAAAAAGAATCATAGAGTACTGGAGTGATGAGCCAATAATCAAACTCATTCACCCTTTGACAGTCCAGAAAGATCCCATGAGCCACCTCTGGGAATCCCACAAAGTAAGAAACAGCTAAGTTTTTGTGGTAACAGTACAGAAATGGTACGAAAGCTTTCTAATACTGCCTTAATTGCTGCAGATTTCCCTGAACAGTGAGCAAGAAACTTGCTATAACATACAACACTTAGAAACGTAAACGCATACAGATACATACACAATCCAGCTTGTGTTATGTAAATTAAATATAACTTGCTCAATTAACTTTTCCAATGACATAAATCGGGATCATAAAAAATTTTACAATTCAGGGACCCTTGCCTCTGAGTCCCTCACTCTAGAGTTTTGTAGAACTAGTCAAATACTTCTATTACACGTAATTGAAAGTTCCACAGGCTACAAAGTTCTATAAAAATACCTGGTAATATAATTTAAATTACCTCTAAAATTTAATGGTGAGAAAACATGAGAACTTATAAAATTTAATCAAGAGCTGATGTTTAAAATTCAAATTAAGAAAGGATAAAATCCAGAGAATAGATTCAGTAAATTTAATATATATACATATATGTGTATTTATATATGTATACACGAACACACACACACAGAAAAATGTAAATTTGGTAAAACATAGTGGAAAATTGTCCAAGTGGAAATATGTGGATTACAAAAAAAATCAAAAAGTTTTACCAGTGCTAAATTGAAATGGATTGAAATTACATTTATTATCTCAATTACTTTAAACCAGCATTTAGATTATCAATATTTAAAAGAAATAAGAGACTCAGGAATCTTTCCCTATTTCTACAATAAACATAACAGATTACAATTTAGGGGGCCTGAGAGGACAAAACATAGCAGCTATCTCTAACTGTATGGAAAAGGGAAAAAAAACAACACATCAAAAAAAAATAAGGGATTGTTTTAAATTCAAATATCAAAAAAAATTGAAGGGAATATTTAATAAATACTTGTTCTTGAAATTATTTTCTCCACCTGGTATTTTCTACAAGCACAAACAAAATATACCATTATAAAAATAGGGGTCATGCTTATTTGACCGATTAATCAGAAAAGTACATTCTGAATATTCAGGATGAAAAAGTTAGATATCTACTTAACTGACTTAAGTTTGAAGGATGCAAAATCAATGAAAGGGAAAAGATATAAAAATGTTCTATTATTTAAAGCATTAAAAAAGATTGAGCTTATTATTGGAAAATCAAGTTTCACACATATTTCAAGCAATACAGTTTGTTTTCCTAATCTGTTGTACGACTTACTTACATATTGTGGCATATACTTGCAAAAATGAACAAAGGCAAAAATCTCAGGATCCCTACTGGTCTTTCTAGATCATGTTAATTTTGCTTTTTTGGTTAAATACAAAGGAATAGAATTATGGAGAGTTCAGCAACAAGTTTTTCATTAGGATATGAAATCATGCCATGAGCTCCAAAAAAAGGGTTAGTTGTATAAATTTGGGAAATAATCACTCATGCAAAAATCAGAAAATACCTGTACCGAGCCACCATGTCTGTCTGCTGCAAGGTGAGCTCTCAAATGGTGGGGATTTGCCTGCTGGGAGTCCCAAGCTGCCCTGTGGTCTGCCGACTGCCATTTATTTAATGCATGTGGCATGCATGGAAGAAGAAAAACCCAATATGTTAAACATCTCATCCTTATAATATAGAAAACAAATGTATAAAAGGAAATTTAAAATACCCTTACTATTCTGAATTATAGATGCAATAATTTTTGTATACTGAATGTGGAGTTTTTAGTTAAATTGTTACAAGTATGTAATCATCCATACCATAAAAACAAAATATAAACACAGAATTTTAGAAGTGAAAGGACTTTAGATATCACAAATTCCACCCTGGAACTTTATCAATGAAATTAAGGAAAAACTAGGGATGTAAAAATGACATGCCCAAGAAAACACTCCAAATAAATCATGAGTGAACTAAAAAGCCATCCACTACCTATATTTTCTTACAGTAGAGGTCCCCATTGGTTTTCTAATGAGGAACAACTTCTAGCAAGGTTAAAAAAAAACGAAAAAAAAAACAGGTACTTAACTAGCTGTACATAGTATCCTAGAAAACTTTTCTCTCTTGGTTAGTACCGTTTCTAATTGTGAGGCTAATAGAAAATAGTCAAGTTCTTTAAAAAGTGAGAAGTGTTATATAAAATATTATGAGGCTATCACAATTTTTTTAAAGTAACAATTCTACAAGTATGAATCTTTGCTTCCCTGATCTCTTTTTATCTAGTTCAAATTAAGGAACCCATTTCCCTGGAATAGGCTGATAATTCTTGATGCGTTCAGATAACTTGACAAATTTGCATGGCAATAACCACACACTAATAATCTACTAGCAGAATTAAAAGTAGTTGCTTGCTTAATTGGGGTCAATTTCTATGTGTCAGGTAAACGTGGTCAGCACTAATAAAAAGAAGGGGAAGGAATATAGTATTTAAGTTTCTATGATATGTTCGGTTCTGCATTAACTGCTTTATATGTTATCTCATTGTGAGATATATAGTATGATCTTCATTTTACTGATGAAGACACTGAGATTTTAAACACTTGGGTAAGATCACAGAGGTAGCAAGGAGTATAGCAGAGGTTCAAACTCAGAGCCTGCTGCTCCTCCAGTAACACTCCTTAACTTCTTAGCACAAATACATATGTTCTAAAGTCGTTAGTCCTCTTTCATTCTAGGATAACAGGCCAACATTTGGGGGTCACGGACCTCTTGAAGAAGACAGTAAAAGCTATGCCACCTCTCCTCAGAATAAACGTTTACACGCACCCAACACTCTCTATAAAATATGAGGATCCCCTGAACTCCAACCACTGAGTCTAGGTGACAAGTTGTTTATCTGGGGACATAATAAAGGTTTTAGTCATTTAAAGAATTAATTTTTGTTCTTTTGTGATTGTGAACTATAGGTTTCTCATACAACTTAAAACTCTTTACTGTTTCACAGATATTTAAGAATTTTTTTTCTAGATATCCAACTTTTCTATCATGATAACAGTCTGCATATCCAGGTTTCAAATTCAAAATATAAGCTATCTTAAAAGATTTCCTGAAAAAAAAAAAATTGACTCCCTACATTTATTGCAACAAGGACTACACAAATAAAATATGGTTCCTCCCCTCAGTGAGCTCACAATCTAGCTAGCAAGGCATGTCTGAAACACGTAGAAAGTTAAACTCTAAAATATTTAAATTATAATTTAATTCAACAATAAAAGTTCCACTTATTACAATACCTAAGAGCTCAAGTGGAGATCTTCACAGAACATGAATTATTGATCTCCTTCCAAAGCACTTTTGAGAAATTAACTCTGATTTACGAGTATAAAACACAAATTCCGAGTTGACTACTGAGCCGTTTCTTTCTATACACACGGTCTTAGCAGGGTACTCAAGCTATCAACTAGTTGTAATTGATAACTGAAGTAATCATATATGAGACCCTATATTGTCCCAATTTTTCTAAGGCACAATTCTAAAATTAATCTTTTAAATTGGCTGTACTTTAAAGCGTAATACTGTTAAATAAAAATGTGAAATTTTATTTTGCAATGATTTTTAATAAGTTGTGTTCTTTTCTTTGATTTTCAACTCTTGTTTAACCCTCACTTGAACTCTGATAGGATGAAAGATGTAAAAGTAGAAAAGGATAATGCACTATCCTTCTCTATAAAGGGTTATAATAGAAAATTCTAAAGACAATTTAACTCAGGGTGACAAAAATTTTTATGTCAAAGATGGCCTCGATAAAGCTTTTTACAAAACAAAGTGAAAACACTGCTCAAAAATTTCAATAGCCTTCAAGTACCTTGCCCAAGAAATACAAACTCTTCACTATCCATCAGTCTTCTATCCATCTCTTTCCTCCCTGCAAACTGAACTGCTCAAATTCTACATTTTAAACTTCTGATTCATATTATATACGGTCCACTCTCCACAAAATATCCTTATTCCTTCATCTGCCTTTAAAAACTTCACTCATGATTCTTCAGGCTCATCTCAAAAACCACCTCCTTCATAAAATCTTTATAGAGTTCCCATATCTTCCAATAACCTTCCCTGGGACTATATTAATATCCTTCATGTGATACAGCTTATTCCGCTTTGTAATGTAGTTATTTGTGAATTTACTGTAATAATCATGATAACAGTAACACCAGCTATGAGATTTAAGATTTACTGAAGGCTTACTATATGCTAGGAATTAACATGCATTACTTATATTGTATAGATGAGAACACTGAGGTTTGAGAGATTGAGTGATTTGCCCAGGGTCAAACCAAATGCAGGTATGAATGATTCCAGGGACTGACTCAGCTCTTAGCCACTCATTACAAAACCATTTCTTATAGGTTATATTGTTTTTCTTAGTTCTGCATTTCTTCGACATGTAAAACAGTAGTTTTCAAATACCAGAAACTCAAGTAAATAATTTATTGAACTAAACTATAGTTAGAAAAATCAACTGCTATTACAATTCATTCCAACAAGGTATTCAAATACTTCTATCTAACAGAATGTCAAATATTGCTCAAAACTTATACTAATTTATACCACTAAATCATGAATTTATAATTAAACTAAGAGTGAACATTAGGAGAAATATGTATTTTCAGTTCTTAGTGTGTGTATATAATGTTTTTTATCTATTGGAAGAAAAATGTGTATTTTAATCCTTCAATATGCATATACATGTGTATGTATAGACACACACACACACACACACACACACACACTCACACACACACACAAAACTGTCATCTAAGATGCATGGTAAAACACCAAATATATTTATACACTGTTAGAGGGTAATACAGAAGCAAAGTAAGACATTTCATATCTAAAAGGGCAGCAAACCTGGTTTTTGGATTGTTGCATCTTATCTCTGTGTTGATGTGCTTCTCTGTTTGACGACAGAGCAGGATCTTGCTGAACTGCCCCCACTGGCGTAGGCTATAATACAATAACAATTAGCATCAATACATTCTATTTCAGAAGTTCTTTAAAAATCATTTAGCTGCTTTAAAAAATCAAAAGACACTGAAATAAAATAAGGACTTAAGAAAAGACATCCTTCTCAAAATATGTTAAAGCTAACAAGAGAACATAACATAACATATAATAACATATATAATAATAACATATAATAAGAGAACATAACAAAGAGAACATAGCTACTAATTGTTTTCAAAATATTTAAATGCTTTAATCAAACACAAAAGACCTTCATGCTGACACTATTTTTAGGTTGCCTTTCATATTAAAAACTGAAACTGTATTTGTGTATTTCTTTCATTTCCAAAGCTAATTTATAAACAGGATAAATTATTTTAAGAAATTTAAGGAAACAATTTTTAAATAAGGTAATAAAATTGTTTGTTGTCAATATTTTGACCCAGAAGAAGTGTATAAAAATTTTTTTTATTTTCAAATACAATTCAAAGTTTATTCAGATTTGCATCACAGATGCCATATATATTCAGATGACTTTGATATTTTAGGAGTCATCTCTTCAAGGAAAGAATTTAATGGCATATCCCCTTAAGTGATGAGCACCAATCCTACAGTTATAATAAAGACAACTTTTTTTAAGTTACAAAAACTTAAGTATAGTTTTAAAAACCTTAATATGCTCCAAGTTAGTATCAATCTATTTCAACAAATAACTCAAAACTGCTAGTATAATTAAAACTTGCATTTTTAAATTACAAATATTTTGAAAGATGGCTGAAGTAAACAAAAAACAAAACTAACTGATCTTTTAAAGTAACCACTAGACTATTATACCAAAAAAAAGTATGTATGACACTAAGAATTATATCAGGAATGAAAAGTTCACAATAACTTATCACTCTAAAAATCAGAGAGCCCAAATTTAGGGTTTTTACAAAATTCAAAGAACAATATTAGTACTGCTATGTGAAATATCCCTAAAAAAGGAAATAAAGTGAAACCTTTTAAAAAATTATTTGTTCTCAATTCTTTTCAGTGAAGGATCTTACTGTGGAAAAGAAGCACTATAAACAATCTTTTCTTATGTAAGAAGAGTACTTACCAACTGTTTACCAATCCAATCATATTCATAATCAAACATATATCCTTTTCGATCAAACAAGTCAGTAAAAAGCTTTCTTAGGTAGTCATAGTCTGGTTTTTCAAAAAAATCTAGCCTTCTTACATAACGAAGATACGTTGCCATTTCTTCTAGAAAGGAAATAAAAATTATTCTGATTATACTTTTCTACATACTCCTTAATAACAAAATTTTCAAAAGTCTAAATGCACAGTATTATAAAACATAAAAGTAACAAAATTCTATTGCTATTTAAAATTTTGTAAGTTTAATTACAACGAAATAAGAAAAAAGAAGGGAAGAAAATAGGGACAAAAGAGAAATGAAAGGTTTAATTTAACAAACATTTTTGCTTCATTTCATTAAGAAAAGCTAAAATTTTTAATTTACAAATTTTTTAAATAAAAACCTTGGTGAGTATTAGAGATTGAATTAACAAATTAATGCATGATTATTTAATCACACACTCAGCTCATAAATTTAAAAAATTATTTAAAATATTGGTGGGAACTGATTTATATATGAAAGCATTTGCACTAGCTTGCTAGCTTCCTTTAGAATCAGTGACATACACTAACTAACCAATAGAGGATTCAAATTCCTAACGTTGCCTCTGAGCAGTATTCCAACCAACTGACCTAGCAAAATAAAGTTAAAACAGATCTCAGAAATATAACACAGGAAAGCACAGTTTAATTCTTCTTTTATTTCTGGTCATATAATTAACAATCATTTAGTAATATATAAATTTCGCCTGCCATTATAATTCTCAAGTGTAAAATATACATATACATATATGTATATTTTAAAGATCATACTTTCCAGAACGAAAAAACCATAAAAATAAACAGGCAAAATGCTGAGCAATTAGCAAAACAGTGTTTCACCACAAGGGCACAAAAGGTCACCGTAGTAAGAGAGGGTAGGTTACACCTAGCTGCTTTTCTGATCCAACTAAAGCATAGTAGCCATTAAGAACAGGAGCACACACCACTCAAAGGGCAATGAAAGTGGCAACTAGTGACCTTCCACACATGTTGACTGCCACTGTTCCACTTTCTAGATAATCATCGGGTTCATTTACTTTGGAATCCCCATTTTGCATGCAGAAATTTGTACATACTTCTTAATAACATGTAGCCAATATGCATACCCCTAAAACAGCTAGTACTATCAACCAATATATTTTTTCAATCTTCTAGTTTTAAATTAAGAAAGGAAAATATAATTAAAGCTTGCTGCCAGTGAATAACATAGCGAACTTGAGAAAGAGCTACCCGGTACTATACTACTGATATTATTACAACAATAGCGCTAGCGCTGTACAGGAGAACCTGTGAATATCAAAGTGAGATATGAATTAAGTCTTCTATCTTCAAGTGTGATCTGTTTTTACTTAATGTTATTGCACAAATCACAGCAGATATTTTAATACAGTCGCCACACAATATTCTTATTCCTTATATCTCCAAGAAAGGAAAACTATTTTCATAAAGCCCAATTTCATAAAGCTTATTTTTCCCAATATAAAATTAGCCTAAAAGTAGTAAGGGTAATAAGATTTTACTGTACTTTGAAAAAAACTAGGCTAAATAATACACTGCACCCCCTCTGAGCTTAACATTAAGACTCAAATGAGTAAGATTTTACACCAAAACTTTATAGTTGGTATTTCTTAGCAAACATATTAACTTATTAAAAGTACGTCATTGAAGAAAATTTTACTTTAGCTGGTACTGTGTTTCCCCGAAAATAAGACCTAACCGGACCATCAGCTCTAATGCTTCCTTTGGAGCAAAAATTAATATAAGACCAGGTATAACAACACACCACACCCCACACCCCCGACCCCACCCCACAATATAAATACCGGGTCTTATATAAGACCGGGTCTTATATTAATTTTTGCTCCAAAAGATGCATTAGAGCTGATGGTCTGGCTAGGTCTTATTTTCGGAAATACGGTATTGGTCAACACACTATTAAAAGATGGGATTTTCTTCTATTAATACATTTTACAAAGCAAATACACAAAGTGCCCCTGTAGTCAATGCATTAAATGCTGACATCTTTTAAATCATACTTTGAGCTCATTTTTTTTTTTTAAGCATGAAGAAAGGTATTTACAGACTTACGCAATGAATGCTAACAGTTCTGGTTTTCTGTGTATAAGCACATGTATCAATGAGGCATTACGCATTACCTGGAAAATTTTCACATAACACTTCTATTGGTGTAGCTCGTTTTGTATCTCCAATTTTCTGATACCTCTCTTTTAATGTGTCAGCCTAAAACAAAAAGAAAAAAATCTTGCGAAGGTGGTAATTTTAAAATTAAATTCTTAGAAGAGAGGTTCTGAATGTATTAACAATTTATGAAATCCAATAAGGAAATACAAAAACAATTACCTTTAAACCTTGCCAGGGAAGACTGCCTCTCAAAAAATACATGAACATATGACCTAAGGCTTCTAAGTCATCTCTTCTACTTTGTTCTGAAATGTAAGAGAAACATCAACTTCACTTTCCTTTCCCAGTTAAGAATGCAAGAATAGAGAACGGATTCTTTTGTTATCAATTAATTCCCAAAAGTTCAGTATAGAAGTATAAAACACAGATCTAGTATTTATACGCGACAAAATTACGTGTAGTTAAACAATGCTTTTATATTAAAATTATCATACATCTTTAAAATATGCCATTATCGTTTTTTTAGATGCTATTGGGGATTTATTTCTCTCCTTAGATATCTATTCACAGAAATACAAGACAAAGGAGAAATGGTTCCTGGGTTAAAAGATTCAGAATGTAACACATTAAAGGTTACGGAAAAAACTAGTTTTGCCTAAAATGTTAACCCTAAGTGTTATGTGCTAAAAATGTTTAACTTCATTTAACCCTGCACCCCCTAAACTTAAATGAGCACAAAACTTCTAACCCACATACTTTTCATAATTTTAAACAAATTAGTATTTTGTATATACATTTTTAAAATACTCACTTTTGACAGATCCCAACATTTATAACCCCTCCAAAACATGCTGCTAGAACAAATTGTTATTTTCAAGTTGCTATTGTTTTAGTAACACAATGCTGTACAGCACATAACTGAGTGATAATCACAGACTAAGACTCAGGGAGGTATTTATAAATATTTGCTGAGTGAATTTTTTTTCAACTTTTTGTCACTGAAGTTAAATGCTTAAGATTTTTTAGTATTTTAAAATAATTCAAAAATGTTCACAAAAGGAAAAAATACTTTAATAAAAGGATGTTCATGTGCAATATGTTTTATGTAAATGAATAATCACCATACTATCTAAGCAGTACTACATACGTTCAAAAAATGCTTTCAAAAAAGCAAACTTTTCAAATCATGGGTCTAAACTATGGTGAGAGGTTCAGAAAATTTTTACTTTTTCCTATGTGATCTCATAACATTCTATGATTGTCTTCTGCAACACTTGCTACAGCTTAAAAAAATTTTTTGTGTTATTATTTAATCAATATCTATCCTCCGACCAACAGCAAGTAACAGGAGGGTAGATGTCTCTATGGCTCATTATCCTAATGGCACCGCAGAGCAGGCACCAGCACACACTATTTAAGTACATAAAAGAATATTTGAAAATATGTAATATCAGATATATGTCACTTTTCTACAAGCACAGGAAAATATCTACAGGAATATGTATCAAATCATTAGTAACCAGGTGTGTGAGAGTGGAGGACATTTCCATTTCTCATTTCATGTACTCAAAAAATGTAATATAATGGGAAATTTTTTCTTATATTTTGTATTATAACAATGTAAGCATACACTATCAAAATAGTAAACTTTCAAAACAAGTAAAATAGACTTAAATTTCTTTTTAAAGTCATTAATGAAAGTGGGATGTGAATAACACTTTGAAAAATCAGTAACGCCTTTTGTAAGTAAAATTACACTTTATTAAATCCTGGGAATATTACGAATGAAATATCATGCAAATAAGAAAATATCATTTCTGAAATCCTGCTGAGAACCAGAATCACCTCTGGAACTTTTAAAAACCTCAAACGAGCAGGCCTATTGCTGAAGATTGATTCCTTGGGTATCATGTGGGGTAGAAGACAATACTTTTTTAAAAGTTTAATAGATAATTCTGAAGTAATAAGCACTAAAAAATAAACTTCTTTCATTGAAGTATAATTTACATATAATAAAATACACCCATTAGAAGAGTACAGCTTGATGAACTTTGACAACACACACACCTAAGTACCACCACAACAAAAAAGTATTTCCAATATTCCAAAAGGTTCCCTTATGCCCCTTGCTTGTTGTATTTCCCCCCTCCACTGGCCTCAAACAACCACTTACCTGCTTTCAGTCACTCTATATTAAGTTTGATTTTTTATAGTTTCACACGAATGGGACCATACAATATGGACTTGCATCCATATTCTTTTTGTTCAGTGTAATGTTTTCAAGATTCATCTATGTTGTTGCATGCATTGATAGTTCATTACTTTTTATTGCTGAGTAGTATATAACACAATGTATTTATTTATTCTCCTATTGAAGGACCTCTGAGTAACTTCCAGTTTGAGGCTATTGTACATAAAGCTGTTATGAACATTCTTGTACAGGTCTTTGTATAAACACATATTTTCATTTCTCTTGGGTAAATATCTAGGAGTGGATTACTGTGTCATATGGAAAGTGTAGGTTTAATTAGTCTTAGTTGTGGAGGGCGCAGCTCAGCTCCAGGTCCATTTTCCATTGCTAGTTGCAGGAGGCGCAGCCCACCATCCCTTGCGGGAGTCAAACCGGCAACCTTGTGGTTGAGAGGACGTGCTCCAACCTACTGAGCCCTTCGGGAGCTCAGCGGCAGCTCAGCTCAAGGTGCCGTGTTCAATCTTAGTTGCAGGGTGAGCTGCCCACCATCCCTTGCGGGACTCGAGGAGTTGAACTGGCAACCTTGTGGTTGAGAGCCCACTGGCCCATGTGGGAATCGAACTGGCAGCCTTCAGAGTTAGGAGCACGGAGCTCCAACCGCCTGAGCCACCGAGCTGACCCCAGGTTAAACTTTTCAAGAAACTTCATATAAGTTATAAGTTGTTCTTATAAGAACAACCCCTGTTCTACAAAAAGGTTGTACCATTTTATATTTCCACCAGCAATGTATGAGAGTTCCAGTTGCTCCAGAGCTTGTTCAACATTTAGGGTAGTCAGTCTGTTAAATTTTAGCCATGCTAGTGGCTGTGAAGTGCAATTTAATTTGAATATTTCACTGGTGACTAATGTGTTTGAACATCATTCCATGTGTTACTGGTCACTGATACATCTTTTCATGAAGCGTCTGTTCAAATATTTTACCCACTTTTTAAGACGTATTCTTTGTCACATTATAAAGTTGTAAGAATTGTTTGTATATTCTGGATACAAGTGATTTCCAGATACAAATTTTGCAAATACTTTCTCCCACACTGTAGCCTGCTTTTTGTTTTCTTTACAGTATCTTTCAAAGAACAGAAGTCTACATTTTGATGAAGCCAAATTTATCAGGGTTTCTTCTTTTATTGTAAATGCTTTTGTGTCTATCTAGAAAATCTTTGACTACTTTAAGATCATGAAGACTTTTCCCCTATTTTTTCTTCAAGAACTTCTATGATTCATTTGAAGTTAACTATTTTTTTTTTTTATTTTTTGCTTTTGGTGTGGGGCAAGGGTTTAAGATTCATTTTTTGCAACATTAATATCTAGTTATTTTCACACAGTTTCTTTTCACTATTATCCTTTTCCACCTTGAATTACTTTTGTACCATTCCCAAAAATCAATTGAGCATCTATGTTTGGGTCTATTTCAGGTCTCTGTGTTCTGACTCATACATCTATGTCTATGCCAATACCATCCAAAATAAGTAGAAGGAAAAATAATGATAAATGAAGAAACCAATAATGAGAAAATGAACAATCAATAGAGAAAACCATCAAAATAAACTGGTCATTTGAAAAGTTCAATAAAAGTAATCCTCTCACAAGACTAGAAGAAAACACACACACACAAATTACCAACATCAGGAACAACAAGGGGGCCAAAAGACAGATCCTACAGACATTAAAAGGATGATAAAGAACTAACATTATGCCAATAAATTCAACTTAGATGAAATGCGAAAATACCTTGAAAGGTACAAATTACCAAAACTGCAGCAAGAAGACAATGTGAATAGATCTCTACCAATTAAAGAAATTTAAATTTATAATTTAAAATCTTCCCAAAATATAACCCAAGGCCCTGACGGCGTCACTGGTGTATTCTATTAAGCACCTAAGAAACAATACCAATTCTCCACAAACTCTTTCGGAAAGCAGAAGTAACGGGAACCCTTCTCAACTCATGTGATTACCCTGTTACCAAAACCAGACAAAGGCATTACAAGCAGGAAAGTACAGGATTTATGTATTCCTCATCAAGAGATACAAAATACTGAAAAAGATAATACACCATGACTAAGTAAGATTTACCCTATTAATTTAAAGTTGGTTTAACTTTCAAAAATCAATCTATGTAATTCACCATATTAACAAAATAACAGATATGAATCACATGATCATCTCAGCAGACACAGAAAAAGCACTTGACAAAATCTAACATGTACTTATAATATAACCTCTCATCAAATAAGGAATAGAAGGAAACTTCTTCATTCTGACAAAGGACTTCTATGAAAAACCTACAACTAGCATTAATTCTTACATTGGGGAAAGGCACCCCTAAGCTCAGAAACAAAAGAAGGGTGTTCACCCTTACATTTGCTTTTCAGTGTTGTGCTGGAAGTTCCTATCAGTACAAAAAGAGCAAGAAAAACTTAGAAGGTATTCAGAAATGCAAATGAACAAGTGAAACTAGTTTTCTTTGTAGACAATATGATTGTACTGTAGAAAATCCTAAGTAACCTACAAAAAAAAAAATCTATTAGAATCAGTGAGTTCTAGCAAGATTATAGGATACAAAGTCAATACATAAAAATCAATTGTATTTCCTTACGAGCAATACCATGAATAACAGTATCAAAATACATGAAACATGGAGGGATCAATGTATCAATGCGTACTTGTACGCCAAACCCTTTTTATTACAGCACATAGTTTAAAAGACTAAATGACGTGCAAACACAGCACCACAGTGGGGTTCTTTGTTAAGGCGAGAACTCAGTATACAAGGCAATTCCCCTTTGAATTCAATCCCAGGGGGGCTTTAGTTACACGGTGCCAACAAGCCCTAATCATAAAGTGATCTGGCCTACATGGTTGTCTCAGATAAAAGTATTAGTCTCATAACCTACACAGCCATAAATATAAGCTAATAAAATAAACCTACTGCAACACAGTCTGAAACACTCCTTACCCTCGAAATTCATTTCTTTGTGTCTTTCACCAACTGACAAATCTGGAAGTGAATTTCACCATGTAGTAGGTAAAGGAAGTCATAAGCAACGCTTTCTCTTTGAAGCACAGGTCTTTAACAGTTCTGTTACATGAAAAATAAATCCCCCAAAGGTAACATGGCCCTTACTAAGCCCTATTCACATCTTTTTAAGCACTTAACTACAAAGGCTTGTTTGAAAATGGATGTTTTCCTCAAAGCTAAGAATCCTTATAGAGACCTTGGCTATAAGTAACTAAGAAATTAGAAAGTGACAATTTGCATTAAAACATGTATCATTAAAGATTCATTTAACCAGGTTCTTCAATAAATTTAAGAGCTATGTAGAGTTGATTAAAATTTTGCCACAACAAACACACTTTAAGAGCATAGTATGGGTCAGTGCTTCAGACATACACATGATCTTTTAAAATTACAGCTATACTCAAAGTAGTATCAGTAATCTCAAATTATCAGGAAACTAAGGCTCATAAGGTTAAATGACTAGCCCAAAACTATGTACCTAAAAAAGGCAAGGCAGAATTTCAAACCACGTGTCTATACTTTCCTTATTTCAGAAAGCAAGGTAGAACCAATCAATTAATCAAATGTTCGTTGCACACCTTCAGCAATGCTTTTCTATTTGAAAATTCTACTCTTCTACCTCAACATTATTTTTCACTTTTTAAACTTTCACTTTTTATTCCTCACTTGTCTAGCACCATTTCCATTTCAATTGAATTTTAATTTTCAGCAACAGAAAAATATTCCCTTTTTCATTAACTCAAATTTACTTCTGTCAAAACAAATGTATCAAATGCCTCACTTAGAAGCAGGAAACTTTCTAATACACACATGTATATCTGCAAAAATAAACTTAATCCTGCATTCTCCTGCAAAAATGAAAAACAATGAGGCCAAAATACATGTTAGTTAAACTAAATAACAGGCCTCACAAGAGAGCTCCAGCACAACAAAAATTCTCCCCGATGACAGTTTAAAATCATTCTTTATATATATACGTATACATATATATATATATAAACAAAAAAAAAAACAAAGATTATCATAAGCAAGTAAAAGTCTCACTTTATAGCTCCTTCTGAAAACGTAAAGTTTTTTTTTGCTTGACACCTCCCCCCCAAAAATATGTTCTTCTTCAGCATTCATTGAGCTCATTTGTATTTTTCAAAATTATATAATTAACATGGATTTTTAAAAAAATGAGAACATAAATCTAAAAAGGAAAAGAAAAAGGACAACTATGCAAGACAATCTGCAGCAACAACTCACTAATCGAGACACCTGGTCTAGCAATATCAAGAAGTCAGAAAGTTAAAAAATACAACAACATCTGAGCAATGTAACCCAGTATATGGATTCATTTGATTCCTAAAGAATTCCTCTCTTGAAATCTAGTTCTCTCAATTTATACATAATTCCAGTAAGTTTGGCTATCAGGTTAGAAGATGCAAATGGAAAGAAAAGGAAAGTGTTGCCTGCAGTAGGTGTACCACACATAATAGCAAAAAGTAAGTGAAAATATAGTTGGGCCAAAAAAAAAAATCTATTAAAAAGTACACTACTTTAAGACTTAATACTATAAAGCAACAATAATCAAGAGAGAGTATGGTATTCACAAAAGAATAGACAAATAGACCAATGAACAAAATAGATAGCCTAGAAATAGACCTACATAAATCCACTCAATTGATCTTTGACAAAAGAGCAAAGGCAATACAATGGAGCCAATATAAGTCTTTTCAACAAATAGTTCTGGAACAACTGGATATGTACATACACAAAAAAAATGAATCGAGACACAGACCTTACACCCTTCACAAAAATTGACAAAATGCATCACAGACCTAAATGTTAAACACAAAATTATAAAATTCCTAGAAAATAACATAGGAAAGAATCTGGATGGCAATGACTATTTAGATGTAATACCATAGGCACAATCCATGAAAGAAATAATTGATGAGCTGGACCTTCACTAAAATTAAAAACTTCTACTCTGCAAGACACCATCAAGAGAATAAAAAGATAAGCCACTGACTGGGAGAAAACATATGCAGAAGACACATCTCATAAAGAACTACCATCCAAAATATATTAAGAACTCTTAAAATGTAAAAATAAAACAAATAATCTGATTAAAACTGTGCCAAAGACCTTAACAGACATCTCACAAGAGAAGACATACAGATGACAAATTATATAAAAAGATGTCCTACATCATGTCATCAAAAAATGCAAGTGAAACTCATACAACTCAACAACAACAAAAAAACAAAGAATCCAATTAAAAAATAGGCAGAGGACCTGAATAGACATTTCTCCAAAGAAGACATGCAAATGGCTAATAGACATATGAAAAAATGTTCAACATCACTAATCATCAGAGAAATGCAAATAAAAACCACAATCAGGTATCCACTCACACCAGTCAGAATGGCTATCATCAACAAGACAAATAGTAACAAGTGTTGGAGAGGCTGTGGAGAAAAAGGAACCCTCACACATTGTTGGTGGGAATGCAGACTGGTGCAGCAGCTATGGAAGGCAGTGTGGAGGTTCCTCAAAAAATTACAAATAGAATTACCATATGACCCAGCAGTCCCTCTCCTGGGTATTTACCCAAAAAATTTGAAAACATTTATACATAAAGACACGTGTGTTCCAATGTTCATTGCAGCTTTGTTTACAGTGGCCAAGACATGGGAACAACCAAAATATCCTTCAATAGATGATTGGATAAAGAAATAGTGGTAAATATGCACAATGGGAATTCTACTGTGTTTCTGCAAAAATAAGACCTAGCCGGACAATCAGCTCTAATGCATCTTTTGAAGCAAACATTAATAGAAGACCAGGTATATTATATTATATTATATTATATTATATTATATTATATTATATTATATTATATTACAAATTATATTAAAGACCCGGTCGGTCTTATATTAAAGTAAGACCAGGTCTTATATTAATTTTTGTTCCAAAAGACACATTAGAGCTGACTGTCCGGCTAGGTCTTATTTTCGAGGAAACACGATATTCTGCCATTAAGAAAAGATGAAATAGTACCATTTGGGACAACATGGATGGATCTTGAGATTATTATACTGAGTGAAATAATTCAAACAGAAAAAGTCGAGAACCATATGATTTCATTGATATGGGGTATATAAAACTGAAAACAACTAAAGAACAAGACAAACAAATGAAGAAACAAAGACTCATAGACACAGACAATAGTTTAGTGGTTACTAGAGGATAAAGGGGGGAGGGGGATGATTGATGAGAGTAAAGGGGATCCAATATATGGTGATGGAAAGAGAACTGACTCTGGGTGGTGAACACACAATGTGATATATAGATGATGTAATACAGAATTGTAAAACTGAAATACATGTAACTTTACTAACAATTGTCGCCCCAATAAACTTTGCAAAAACAAAAAACAAAAAAGAAAGCCCAGTGGCTTCCTCATTAAAAAATGCAAGTTAAAACAATGAGATAACACTACACAACTATTAGAATTGTGGAAATTCAAAACACTAACAATACCAAATGCTGGTGAGAATGTGGAGCAATGGGAACTCTCATTCATTGGTGGTGATAATACAAAATGGTCCAGTCGGTCACTTTGAAATACAGTTTGGGGGTTTTCTTTCAAAACTAAACATACTCTTACCATACAATCCAGCATTAAGACCCTTGATATTTACCCAAAAGACCTGAAAACACATATCCACACAAACACACACACACATACGTTTATAGCAGCCATTGTCATAAATGCCAAAACTTGGAAGCAATGAGGACGTCTTTCATTAGGTGAACAGACAAATAACCAACCTCCAGACAATGGTACCTCCAGACAACGGAATATTACTCAGCACTAAAAAGCAATGAATTATCAAGCCATGAAAAAAACATGGAGGAATCTTAAATGCATATTACTAAGCAAACTAAGCCAGTATGAAAGGCTATCTACTATGTGTTTCCAACTATTTGGCATCTAGAAAAGAAAAAACCATGGAAACAGTAAAAAGACAAGTGGTTAGCAGGGGGTGGAGGGAGACAGGGATGATTAGATCATTGTTTAGGGAAGTGAAACTATTGTGTGTGATACTATAATGGTGATTCACATTATTCTAAATTTGTACAAACCCATAAAATGTACACCAACAGTGAAACCTGAAACTATGAAATATACGTGACAATGTGTCAATGTAGGCATATCAATTATAATAAATGTACCCCACTTATGAGGAATGTGGACAATAGGTACATAATGTACCCCCCCACAGTGCATGTGTGGGGACAGAGAGTAAGGAAAATCTCTGTATCTTCTGCCTAATTTCACTGTGAATCTAAAACTGCTCTAAAAAATGTCTATTTATAAAAACACAGTACTATGCAAATGCATTTTCTCTAAACTTATCTAAATAAAGGTATACATCCTAACACTCTTCAAAAGACTTTGAGGGTAGCACTACATAAAATAGTAATACAAAAATTATGACTCTGAAACATCAAGAAAATACCAATTTTGTTCTTCATACTTTAAGAAAGCAAGGAAAGGTGCAACACATTTTTAAACTGTTAAAATATAACTACAAAATGTAAATACATGTTTTCAAACTGTTTAAAAGCTATTTGGGAGGCTTAAAGAGCAGGCCACAGAAATTTGGGTAATTAACCTAGAAATTATAGTAAATCAATCACATCACAGAATGATAGCAGAGAAATAAGGCATTTTTGTAACATCATAATTCTGTGACTCCTTCTCTCTTCTTCAGAGAGCTTACCACACAGAGGCTTGAAATATCTTTCTTCTATGGAACAGAATTTTATTAACACTTACAAAGCAAATGACAACATATTCCTCAAATCTTGGTCTCTTTAATCCAGGAATACTTAACGTTAGTTAAAAAATAAAAGACAATTTTATTTCAAGACTACTTACTACAGAGTATTTACTGAATTTCAACTCACTTCAAAAAGAAAAGATATAGAAGGAAAAGTGATTCAAAGGACGATTAAAAAATAAGGTTCAAAGCAGTTGACAAAAATTGTCTTTGAAAAGAAGACACTTGACAGACACAATTAAAAAAAAAATTCAACATGACAATACTGAAGAAAGCTTCCATTAACGCAGACCAAGGAAATCTACATCTGTCGATACATAGCTTTTTTGAGATTTCACCTTGAAGACTGACTTCAGCAGGTATGAAAAAGGTGTACAAGTGAATCACTACATCTGCCTTCTGAACAAAAATCACCTAGTTGAGATCAACATATACCACAGGAATAAAAATAATAAATTTCACAATGTGATTTTACACTATTCTTCCCTATTGTTATATTAGGAACAACTTTTTCCTTTTAACACCTGATACAGTGTTAGTCCTCACCAAGGAAAAACATTTACAAATGTTCTTCTGACCAAATTTTCCATTTTGAAAAGTTCATGTGAGTAGAAGTCCTTGAATGCACAAGAATGAATGAATGAATGAACAAGCAAGAAGGCTTGAAAAGTAATCACCAACGTGCAGCCAAAGCAGGGAGGGAAGAAATTATATATACACAAATGAAAATTACCACTTAAAGGTCACATTTTCACTGCTCCTTTTTCTTTGTTTTTATCTATTCCTGATTCCTCACACAGCCAAGGGTTCTAAACTCAAAACACCACTAAATATTCTATGTTCACAGCCATCTCACCCTTAAAGAATGCTTGAACTATTCAGCACTCAAACGCACATTCTTTAAGCTTACTCTCAATTTAAAAAACAATAAAACAAACAAACAGGAACTCATGTAATCTAGCCAACAAACTTTGCTGTTAACATTATCCCTCTACTTCCAAGTTCTACATCAAAATTGAGAGAGAGGGCTTTTATAAACAGGAGAAAGTTAAGATTAAAGCTTTTGTTCTTTCTAATACTTGCCAAAGAAATAATTTTTGTCTTTTTGTTTTTTCCTGAAAGTGGAATAGAAAGAGATTAATGCAATAGTTAAATGCCATTTCCCAAGCTCTAAAGGCTTTTCCTAACAAGGACAAATGATATATCAGACTCACTTTGCCATTTCCACAAATAGAATGCTGTTATATTTACCACTGTCCAGATAAAGAACACTAGGCCATAAGGAAGTTGTGACTTCATGTCTCACAATAAAATGGTTTTTGAACCTTTGTTACTTGTTATAATAGCCTGTTACCAACTACCATAAGAAAAGTTCTCACACACTGTTCATGTAAACACACATGTACCTGGTTTTAACAGAAGACACAATCCTGAAAGTTGTACATCTACCCAATCGTATTTTAAATCTACCAGGAAAGTGAGCTATTTAAAGGCACTCCCCCAATTACTACCTGAACACAACTCGTGCTTTAAAATTTTTATGTTTGAAACTTACTTTTCTTAAAGAAAGGCAAACTTACATTATTCATGCATTTTCAGACAACTGAAAAGAAAAATACCATGATCCTGCTATCAGGGAAACTGTCAGGGAAGATGCCGTGTTACTTAGTTTTGACTGAGAGTCAGAAGCAGGGACATGCAGTATATAGAGGGTAAGTCTGGGGAGAATAGTTAAAGAAGCTACTACCCAGAGCTGGAGGTGGGATTAGATGACTTATAAGGTCACGTACAAATTATGATCCTACATTGTAAGGTACATTTGAACAGTGATGATGTATAAATAATGACTGATCTATGTTCCTATCTGTTCTCCCTCATGAGTGAGATGTCAGGGAAAGAATCTAACAGCAGAAAATTAAGTTCAACTTCCTCTGACATGAAATCTGACTGCGGCTTAAGAATAAGCTATCGTACATACAACCCAGAACTGACTGTTTTTAGAAAGTCACAAAAGTAATTCAATGGAAAAGAATATATCACAAAAAGAATCTCAAACCCTATTTCACACCATACAAAAAATTAATTCCAGATGATAGAAAAGAACATGAAATGTCCTAATCACATGGGGGGTGGGATTAAGGGGGTTAAAGTTTTCTTAGGATGCAAAGAGCAGTAATCATGAAAGGAAAAAAAAACTTTTGCTCATCAATTGACACCATTAAGAAAATGACTAGGCAAGCCATAGAACAACAAAATATTCCCAGAATATATACTCGGCAAAGGACTTATATCCAGAATACATTAAAAATTCCTAAAAATCAATAATAAAATGACACACATGTCACCAAAGATATGAAATAGTGCTCAAAATCATTAGCCACAGGGACATCATGTATCTACTAGAATGGCTAGAATGAGAAAGACAACACCAAATGTTGTCAAGAATGTGAAACAAACAGAACTCTCATTCAGTGCTGATGGAAACAGAAAATAGTATGAATCCTTTGGGGAACTAATTGGCAGCTTCTTATAAAAGTTAAACAATACCTACCATATGACCCCACAATTCCAATCTTAGGTATTTACCCAAAAGAACTGAAAACATATGCCCACTAAAACATTAACAAGAATGCCATAGCAGTTTTATTTGTAATAGTACAAAACTGTTAATAATCAAACCATTTATCAACATTAGAATGGATAAACAATTTGTGGTATATTCATGCAGTGTAATACTACTCAGCTTTAAGAAGGAACAAACTCCTTAAACTTGCAATAACATAGCTGAATCTCAAACATGTTATACTGAGCAAAAAAGTCAGATGATTTCACGTATATGAAGTAATAGAATCGGCAAAACTAATCGACAGTGGTAGAGAGCAGACGAATGGTCACTTCTGGAGAAGGAGGGATTGACTGAGAAAGAGCAAGAAGGAACTCGAAGGGGTGATGGCAGGTTTCTAAACCTTAATAGGGCTGTGGGTTACAGAAATGTGTGCATTTGACAATACAAAGTATACACTCGAATGTTGTATATTTTACTCAACGTAAGTTTTACTTCAATTTTAAAAAGAACTCTTCCATTAAAGTAAGAATTATAAATATTGCAATTCTAATAGGTTTACTTTACCAAGTGTTATCAGTTACTAATTCTGAAACTATATTCTGAGTATCCCAGGCTTCTAAAACAAGTAAATATATTAAAGTAGTGGCAGCCAGATTTCTCACTTTTGGCAAAGAAAAATATAAGTATGGAAAGGGGAGATACTACTGTGTCGTATTAGGTTGAAATTAGAAGTATCAGTATAAACTCATGGTTTTTAATATATATAGGTATTAATATCTCTATATATTCATGCATAGATATATTTGTATGTTTATGTGTGTGTGTGTGTGTGTGTATATACACAAATGAGTATATATGTGCATATTCACATCCACACACATATTTCCTAGTTCTGCTGCTGAAAGGGCCTAAAAGCAATAACATACCAGTAGAAATAAACATATCCAGTGCCCAAAACTTGGATTTTATATACTATCACCCAATTAAAGAACTGAGGGCTTGTTGGAGAAATTTCTGTTTCTGGGCTAGAGCAAAGAATCTATAAGAAGAGTCAAGAACAACTTACTATATGAGAAAGTAAACAAGTTCTCAAAGAATCATGAGAACACGCCAAAAGTACAGAGGAGCCAGCTTAATGGAGCAACCACTGGCCAAATCTGGGACAATTTGAACATCAAATTGTTATACTGAGCAAAAAAGTCAGACAATTTCACGTATATGAAGTAATAGAATCGGCAAAACTAATCGATGGTGGTAGAGAGCAGATCAATGATCGCTTCTAGAGAAGGAGGGATTGACTGAGAAAGAGCAAGAAGGAACTCGAAGGGGTGATGGTACTGTGCTATAATATGTTCAATAAATAAGAAGCCATGAATCCATACTGATACAAGTCAATAAAAGCGGAAAAGGAAAATTGCTTGTTAGAATATCAACCAATAAATACATAAGGAATGATGGAGTTAGGAAATCATCAATGGAAGTTAAATCTAGTGTGTAAAAACTTGATGAGGAACATATTTACACCATTTCAAAGATCTACTTATAAAATACTTTTTAATTACAAAGGGAAAATAAGAAACTTTTAAGTGGGGAAACTTAGATACTACTTGGAACCAAGTGACATCATGTGCCTTCTAACAAGATGCACTGAAAACACATCACTTCTGTGAAATTTGTGCTAAAAATGCATACCCAAATACAATCAGGAAGAAACAGCAGACAGACCCAAATTGAGGGTATTCTATGAAATAGCCTGTGTCCGCAAAAATATTAAGGTCATGAACCACAAAGAAAGGCAAGGAACTGTTACAGATAAGAAGAAACGAAGGAGGTATAAAAAAATAAATGAAATGTGTGATCCTGGACCAGAAAAAGGACAGCTATAAGAAACCCTGTGAAGTTCATATTATTTTATCCTTTTTACAAATAAGAAACCGAAAGTCATATAGCTAGTACATAGTAAACAGTACCTGTAAGGTATGTGCTCATAGCATTAAATGTATTAGGCAGGTTGGTAGCCTCTTAGCTAACTATATCAGAGGACTATAGTCTCAATTAAAAATCTTCACGTACACTAAATTCAGTTAAAATATTCTCTCATATTTTTCAACAGAAATAATTGAATGTGTCACCTTAACTGAAACAAAGTTGAACATTTCGAGTTATATTTAAAAGAGATACAATGAATATAAGGCTATCTTACATTCTCTATCATTCATTTACTCTAGAGCAACTTGTTTTAAAGATGTTTTATTAGATATAAACGAAAGTAAACTCTGGCTTATGGCGATAAATAGAAATTATAATAGAAGCAATTGTAACCTGCAAAAACTGAACCATAATAAATACTCACATTGTTAACATTGTTACTGAATTCAAGCTTCCATAAACTTACAAAAGGTACACATACCTTTTCCTAAATGTGTGTTTATGCTCATATATCTAGCTGTTCCCGTAAGGCTCTTGTGTTCTCTGTATGGTATGTGTTTCTTTGTCTCTGGATCAATATATTCCTTTGCCAAACCAAAATCTATAATATGAATAACTTGCTGGGTTTTATTTCCTGGTCGTCCTATTAAGAAGTTCTCAGGTTTTACATCTCTGTATATCAAGTTCTTCGAATGAACATATTCCATGCGAGAAATCTTGATTCAAAGAAAAGAAGATAAATTTTATTTTAGGCCTTGACTGGCATAAAAAAGCATGACAAAATCAACACAAAATTTTCACAATAAAAACATTTAAAAATTCAGAAATTGTCTCAACACTTTAAAAGTAACATATCAGTCTAGAGTTTCTCCAATACATATTCAATTATGATTAAAAATATTTGCTTTTACTATTTTGGTCACTTAATAAAAGGAAGTATTTGAATTTTATGAATTCTTTTCATCAGTAAGCCTGATTCAATCAACACTTTTGGAAGATGCTGCCTCATAAAATCAAAAAGCTTTACCAATATAAAATTTTGAACTCAAAAGTGTAAATAGGCATAATCACAAAGTTGCAATTTATTCTTCCTCTCAGTTCAGCAAACAAGCAACTTTTACAATTATATTAAAAACACTTAAAGAGTCTACACTATCAAATAAAAACAATTAACAGGACCCTTCAGTATATCTTTTTCTTTTTTATAAATTGTTTACTTTTTTCCTTAGATATTAAACATTTTAGAAGATCTTGAAACTAGAAAACTTTGGAATATAACTCTAATAATAATACAGTATATTTTTATTAACTGGTCTACACATTTACACATTCTCAAATAATGTTCATTGTACAAAGTGTCACAAAATAGAACATTACAAGTAACAAATAAAATTGCTTCGGTTGACAATGCAATGTAAACATATAGTCACTCGGGCCATTTTTGTCTGTTTGTTAACAAACTTTGGATCATATACATATAACATTCTGTGACCTATACTTTTAATTAATGATATATTATGAGCATTTTCCAGGTCATGAAACATCCTTTTAATACATGCTTTTAAATGGCTGCATATTATTTTATGGTTATTAATAATTTATTCAACTAACCCTGTCATGTCTGTATTTTTGGGTTGTTTCCCACTTTATTATAAACATCTTTACACAAAAAGCTTTAAATACATTTGAATACTTCCATAGGATAAACTTATGGAATTAGAATTAATGAATCAATGCAGAAAAACAATTTTAAGACTTCTGCTGCATACTCTTATTGGCATTTCTTTCATTTACTTCAAAATGCCAAAAACTTATTGGCATTTACGTTAAAATCATCCTCTAAATTGTTTCCCCATATGCTCCCTGAAATTTAAATAATTTATGAGACTCTCTCATTAGTTTGTTTCTTCTTTTTCTTGGTCATTAGAATTTATTACCAAGATTTAGAATCCATGTTTCTGAAGGTTCTCTAAGAGTTCTTCTAAATAAAAGAGTGCTGAAAACAATTCTCAAACTGAGCATTCTGATCTGAAAGCAATATTAATTCTTTCATACAAATAAGATACACTTGATTCAGTTATTTTAAGTTATATCATCCTGAAAATACAATGATATGAAAAGCAGAAACATTTTTATTAGGTCAAATGCTCTGTAGGATAATATCACAAAACTTGAAACTTTTCATCTAAATTTGTGACCACAGAACCACTCAACTGTTAAAACAACTTCAAACCATCCCGCTTTACTTACCAGTTGGATAGCTATCATGAGAACTGTTTTAAGAGAAAATGTTCGGTCACACAAGTCAAACAAATCTTCCAAACTAGGTCCCAGCAGTTCCAGCACCATAGCGTTGTATTTACCACAAGGGCCAAAATAGTAAACTTGAGGTATACCGTCTGGGGGGGGAAAGAGAAAGGATTTCAATAATTTCCTCATCTTCAATATCAAACTTTTCTTCCTAGAAAAATCCATAAATATGAATTTTTTAATTTTGTAGTTTCAAGAACTGCAGCAGTATTTTTACTTTTTCTATACACACAATAAACTTCTCCTGACCCAGGCTTCTCGTTAATGTTCACTGCGTAGCCTGGTTACACCTCTGTTGCAGCTGCATGACTGAACTCCATTACAAACAGAGCGGCATTGTTGGTCTCGACCAGCTCATCACAGACAGAAACTGGGCATTTTAGCCTTATATTTCCATTACCTAGAGAAATGCCTGGCACTCAGGAAAGATTTGATTTTTATTGAACAAAGAAGTCACTGTTCTCTTTAATAACCCACTGATAGGCATAATGCTAAGATCACCCTCCAAGATTTCCATGCTCTGGTGTACACACCCCATATAATCCCTTCCCCCTAAGTGTGGGCAACATTCCCGGATTTCACTCTTGTGATTAGGTTATGGTACATGGCAAAGGTGATATAATTAATACTTCTACCAGCAGGCTTTAAATTAATCAAAGGGAGGTTATTCCAGTGGGCCTAACCTAATCAGGTAAGCCCTTTAAAAAGATGGTCCAGAAGTCCGAGATATTCAAAGCAGCAGAGAAGCTCTCCTGCTGGCCATAAAGAAGCAAACCACCCCGTTGTGGAGGGAGTCACGTGTCAGGGAACGGTGTGTGCAGGCTCTAGGAGCTGAGGGCCTAGGTCCCGCAGTCTCAGGAACTGAATCCTGAGAATAACCAGTGAGTTGAAAGAGGACGCTACGTCTCAGGTAAGAGTGCAGTCTAGGCTTATACCTTCATGTCAGTCTGGCAAGACGCCAGCAGAGGAACCAGCGAAGCCATACCTGCACTCTTGACCCATGGAAACTGGGAGATAATAAAGTCTCTTGTTCAATGCCACTAACTACTAAATAATTCATTATTCAACAATGCAAAATAATACAAACTCCAAATATAAAGTCTAACTGAACAGAAATCATCTGTATTTTATTATTTTTAAAAGTAAAAAGACTCCCAAAAAACAAACATAAAATCAGTGTTCAATTTATCTTAACATTTATCTATTTATTCCTCATGAGAAAATGAACTTCTTCCATTTTTAATGTCTCAGTTTTACTTCCAAGTGGTTTTGTTGTTTCTTGGTGTGTGTGTGTTTTTTTTTTTTTAGAAGGGAAAATAAAACCTTTCAAAAACATAATGAAATAAACTTTTTAAAAGAGTTTGGGGAGCATAACTTCATTCCTGTTGTTTACTCTTATCACTTTAAATATTAATTACTGTAGGTGCAGAACACAGAACATTGAACTAACATCCAGGACAGCTAGGTTCTTAGTTTATCCTAATATTAACCATTCAACTTTAAAAGCAGGCTTCAGTTTGCTTATCAATCATAGTGGTTTAGATAAGACCAGTTTTTCTCAAATGTGAATACGAGAAAAGTGGCAGAACCTCGGAGGATAAGGAAGTATGACAAAATAATCACAGCAGAGTTGGGGGGAAGGGAACAAGTTCAACTTGAATACTTGGTGCCCTCCCCAGAAACAGAGATCCTCATACACCCCCATGTGATTTGTCAACAACCCCACCCCCATTACACACACACACACACACACACACACACACTTCCCCTTGCCACTGGTAATCACTATCTTAGAGTGAGCCACTCTTATCCAAGAGATGGCTCAATTCCATAAACAGCATATTCAATTGATTAAATTAAACAGATATTTAGGCTCCAATTTGAATGAAAATACCTCAGCTTTACCATGCAACATAATTTTACCTTAAAATATGACTCAGAACAGAGCTTTGGTTAAAAAAAAAAAAGAATGAACACTAAATGACATCTCGAGATACATACTATTTTATGAGTCAATGAATGCAAAACTTTCCGAAGTAACTATTAGTAATATATTTCAAATCAAATTTTATGCCATTGAGGTATAGAATCAAGAGTCATAATTTTTTTTTAAATCAAGAATGCAAATCAAACACTGTAAAATCCAAAGTAGAATTTCATTTCCCAGGACAAGTCTGGGTTGTTTTCAAAGATGAAGCAAGCAAATTGAATTGTTAAGAGTTAGGAAAATTTGAAACTAACAGAGGCTACAGAGTACTCTAAGCAAAAACAAAGCACAACAACCACAGCAATATAAATACAGCAGTGAAGACCACAAGGAAGAGGGTGTTCGAAAGTGGGAAGTGTGAGAGGGTTAAGAGAAGAGACAAGCACAGAAAGAAGGCTTAGAAGGCAGAGTAATGAAGGTGTTAAATTATTAGCTGTGTCTCTTGATCAAAGTTATTTGGCTACTGAATTACATGGATGCAATCCAACGCTTGGGCAAAAGCATGCTTTTGTATTTGTTCTTTTATTTAGTGAATTTTCAACCATAAACTTTTACTCCACCCAATTCCAATTGTTCTAAAATTATTTTTGAGACTGCTATAAAAAGCCATCCATTGTGAATTCATTAAAGTTAGTTCTAATAATTTCCAACATCATTAATTTTCAGGGATGCTTATTAGCATCTCTAATTTTCAAGACAAGTATATTTTTCCCCAAGAAAAGCTTAAGAATGGGCAGAACACAAAATGCACATATTATCTGAAAATAGTTTTACTCTTATTCTCCCAAAATTAATTTTACGAAACATTTTATTTTCAGCATTCCACTTACGTGACAAAGCAACATTAATTCATTTAAGTTACAAAACATTAGGCGATCTAACAGTCTTCAAGAGTGCGAAGTACTTTGTGCCAGGTAGTGAAATACTTCAGTTCCTTACAAGTGGGGTAAAAGTTAAGCATATCATTGAAAGAAACAAGATGATGTTTCTTTCCATTTCTTTCCATTTTCAGGTCCAGCAGTATTCATGTAGGAGCAATTAGAACAAAAGAATTAGTATTTTTTTAAGGAAATTTAAACACTACAGATTTGGTTAAGAAAACCTAAAATCCAATTAGAAATAGTAAGTGCAGAATTATCACTTAGGCTATGTTCTTTTTCTAGAAAGTTTGCTTTAAGGCATTCTTAACCTTTAGCACAAATGCTTACACTGCCAGCTCAGCAGTTTCTCAACACACGGTCTGGAGATGCTTGAGGTCTGAGGGTGGTGGGTGGTCCATGAGACCTTTTCAGGAGGTCAGTGACATCAAAATTATTTTTATAACAACACTAAGATGTTATTTACCTTTTTCACCCTGTTCTCACAAGAGTGAACGGTCACGTTTTCCAGAGGCTACGTGACATGAGATATGACAATGGACTGAATGCAGAAGATACTGACAATCTAGCTGTTTTCTATTAAGCCAGACATTGAAGAAATGTACAAAACATGTAAAACAAGGCCACTTTTCTCACATTTTTTGATTTGGAAAATACAGTTCGTTGTGATTTTTAAATATCATTTTCAAATGATTTAATTTAGCAATATTTATATTTCTGTCTTAATTTCTCATATGGTAACTAATAATAGCTATAATCTACAAGACAAGTCCTGTGGGATCCTCCGAAAGTTTTAAGAGTGTAAAAGGACACTGCAACCCCCAAATTTGAGACCTGCTGCCCTAGCTGAATAGTAATCTCTGATATGAACAAAAAGGTGCAATGAGTCCCGGACTTGGTAACCACTTCACTGAAATACCACAGCACCCACATTTAGTAGTAAAATTCTACCAATTAACCCCAAATAAAAGAAATAAAGCCACCTCACTGTAAAAAAAAGCAATAGTCCTTTCTGTAATAATTCTACGTACGTATTTAGAAATTACTCTAAATTTCAGAGAACATTAAAAAAAATAACATCATGTATAAACTAGTAGTTATTGTTTATTATACTGAATTTTCAATGACTATTCTATCATGTGATGTTATTCATTATTCAGTTATTATCTTCTTCGGCCTAAATAATTAAGAAAAAAAATGGATTCTATCGTTTTTTTTAGCCCCAAGCTGCAAGCTTACAAATCTTTTCTTTCTCACAATGTGCTACTTTAAATCAAAAATGAAATGAAATATGAAGTCATCATATTGTTTTTCATGGCTTTTTACTTTCTATCGTTTTATTATTAAATAGGGAATTACAAAAATAATGAATACTGCACTTTAGAAAATTAAATCCTTCATCACCATTTAGTCATATCCTATTCAAAAGTATGGTTTGTTTTTTTGTTTAAGATTCTTATGTGATTAATCACTAAAAATACTATAATTACTATATAACATACAACTATCCTAATACCTGCACCATATAAAACAAATGGCATAGCATTCTTTAAATGTACACATTCTCCATAAACCACAACTTGAACAAAAAAGCTTGGTATACTATCTACTAGTACCAATGTACATATATATTCACATATTAGTGAAAGTTTGGCAATGCATAACTTAAAGAAATTCCCAGACAGAGAGGCCTCTGTAAAGAATTAGGAGTACTATATATACGTAAGAAGTCTCCTAAAGCAATTAAGCCAAGATAGAAAATGGAACTCTAAGAGGCTGCTACATAAACTGTTGGTTTTCTGGCCTGAGATTAGTCTACACTAACCACTTACCCACATAGTATTCTTCCTTATTTTTATTAAAACCAAATTCAATAGGTAATATTCTAATTAGTTTATTCACTTAACTCTCATGGTTTTTATATATTTTCTTTCGGTTTTTCTCAGACACACAGAATTTCTTAAAACACGAGAAACACAGAGAAACTCTAATCTGGCAACTCAGTGACTAAAAGGAATTTCAGATATTATAGAACGTGTATACCCACATTTAAAAGGCCAATACTATTACCCATAACCTTAATCAAAAGTGAATAGTATAATAAAAATTCCATACATTTTGGAATCGCCAACATTCATTTAGCTAGCAGACAAAGACAAATAATCTTGAAACGAATGTGAAAATGGAGTCATCTGTAAATCAAAGCAAAACACATAGGAAACAAACACATAAATCCTGACTTTTTAATTAGGCACAAACCAAGGAGGCAGAGGGGTCAGTATAAAGAAGGAAGAGAAGCTCTTTTAAAAGCTCTTACTTAGAAGGCAATAATACACAGAGGTATAATTTTAGAAGCAGCCACTGCTGCTATTATCAAATTACATATTGTTTAGCACTACATCAGGAAACATCAAAAAGTCAAGCCACTCACTTGAGAAACAATGATTTAACATATGCATGGTCTCAAACAGTATATTTTTGGGGGTTGCCCTAAAGAGTAACTTATGATAGAAAAAATATTATTTTATTTCCTTTGATAATAATTTGACAGAAAAAAATTATTTTACTTTCTATGATAAATATATCAGCTGATAAAGAAATTCCAAGAAATAAATAATTGCAAAGTTTTCCCCCAATGTTGCCCATTTCAGCTATCTGATATCAAGGAAATAATTCAATATAAAAAAAGCATTACTCAGAATCACAGATCTTCAAGAAAATTTCCCCATAAATTTCAAAATATTTTCCATGCATTTTCATAAAGTATCAACAATTCAACTAAATATTTTTTCAAGTAAATAATAAAAAACTGGATAAATTCTAATAATTAATACCTATCTTTCTCTGGAAAGCGATTATTTTTAGATGAATGAATTGTATAGTTCAGTTAATTAAATAACTATCTGCATTATCCCCTTGCTTTACCATTTTAATCTGCATATCTCCTTGCTTTAACATTTCCATTAATTTAAAAAATATTCATTACTGATTCTTTTCTAGTTCTAGATCTCTAAAATGAGGAATTAAATTTACCTAATCATAGGATGTAAAAATCAAATAGAAATAAAGTTTTTTGAAATTATATGGCTATGTTTATTTTGTGAGAAATAAAATACTCAAAAATTTAATAATAAAACAATTTTATAGATTAAAATATCAAACTTTAAACAGACAGTCACAGAAGTTAAAAAACTATAGGAAATTTTGGAGACTTTTGTATTGCAACTTCACATCAATAAGAGTCTATTATTGTCATTTAAGAATTTATAAATTCAACCATTTACCAAGTATTTACAATTGTCGTTCTTCTCAGTTTCAAAGATAAAAAGGTGAATATATTATTTCACTGCCCTCAGAGTTGAAATTTTAGTGCAAGAGTTACACATAATCAAATAATAATATAATACAATATGATAAAAGAAAAAATAAAGATATATTCAAAATAATTTCAGGTCAAAGAAGAAACTTTTCTGGAAACAAATGTCAGGAAATGCATTGCAAAAGAGGTGACATTTAACTGGGGCCAGGAGAAACAAGGAATTCATTGAGAAAGAAAGACATTCCAGAAAAAAGAACAGACACATGAAAATAATAAGATCTATTCAAGGAATAGTAAGTTTAGTGCAACTAAAAAGTGAGTCAGTAGAAAGAGAAAGAAATTTAGACTTTACGCTAAATCATAACCCTCTACAAGGACTGAAGGTAAGAAGGTAAGGTGCACAAAATGAGGCCCAATTCAAAGAAAGTGACAATGGAGACTAAGAAAAAAGACAGAACTAACAGAATTTTCTGATTATTCCTAAAGGCCACAACCAAAGGTGACTAACATTTTCAGCATGAACGAGTATGCCACTAATGGAACAAGATAATCCAGAAAAGGAAACAGGCCATTTGGAAGAGAGAAAAATTACTGAAAAAATAAGGGTAAAAGAAGGTAGGGAGCAAAATTCTAGGTATACTGTAATTTCTGATTCCAGTATGGACATAACGAGTACATGTATAACTAGATTTTAAGAATGGAGGCAGGAGATAAATAATTGGAAGTTATCTTTATATAGACAGTAATTTCATCCTTTCCTTCCTCCCTCCTGTTACAACATATCCAGGATTATAATGATGAAAGCCACATACTAAAAATAGGAGAAGGAATCTAGAGAGAACCTGATTCCTTGCCTTTGAGAAGCTGTATCAACCCTACAATTGCCCACCTTGGAACTCCTTGTTTATTTTTCCTCACATGACATCCCCTTACATGTTTAAGCTACTGCTGTCACGATTTCTGTTACTGACAGTCAAATTCATTCCTACCCAATGCAGTGGTCAGCACAGTTTTGTCTGCTCCTCTTCTGCTCCTCTCCATACTCTCCCCTGGGAGATCTCATCCACTTCCTTAGCCTGCAAAACACCACCTATGTGCTGATGACTCCCAAATCTACATCTTCATTTTACTCAATAAATGCTGAGTGGATATGACAAAACAGGACTATTCAAACATTAAACTTTTTCTACCCCAGAAAGTGATAATGGTATAAAACAATATTTAATCTTATGGAAAGCTAAGTAATATAGAGTCAGCACCTCATGCACACTGCAGTCACGTTGTAATCCTACTGTACGTATGTAACAGTTTCAGTGAACAAAGAGAAAAGACGGATATTGTCAGGAAGTTAAAGAAAAAGAAACATACGGACTTTTAGAAGGATCAAAATTCAGATACGTAGAACTCGATAAATTGTGTATTTTTTCAGAGATTTCATTAAATAATTCAAAATAAAACTTTTAATTTATGTTTTCATTGTGGTAAAATATACATTATAATGTATAATTATAATGTAAATTAATAAATTAATGTAAAATTTATCATTTTAACCATTTTTAAGTGTACAGTTCAGTGCCATCGGGTACATTCACACTGTTGTACAACCATCACCAGTATCCAGCTCCAGAACTTTGTCATCTCCCCGCTGTGAAACTCTATAGCCATTTAACAATATTTCCTATTCACCTCTCGCCTCAGCCCCTGGCAACCACCATTCTGCTTTCTATCTCTATGAATCTGACTCTTCTGGTTACTTGAAACAAGTGGAATCACAGTATTTGTCCTTCTATGCCTGACAGTTTATTTCATTTAGCATAACGTCCCCAATGTTCACCTATATTGTAGTGTCAGAATTTCCTTCCTTTTTAAAGCTGAATAATATTCCACTGTTTGCATATACCACGTTTCTTTATCCATTTACCCATTAATGGACCCTTGATTTGTTTCTACCTTTTGGCTATTGGAAATAACACTGCTATGAACATGGGTGTACAAATATCTGTTTGAGACCCCGCTTTCAATCTTTTTCTGGATATGATCAGAAGTGGAGTTGCTGCACCAAATGGTAATTCTGTGTTCATTTTTTGAGGAACCGTTACACTGCTGGCCGCAGCAGCTGCACCGTTTTACATTCCCACCAACAATACAGAGATTCCAATTTTTCCACATTGAACACCAACACCTATTTACTGGCTTCTGCTTTGTTTTTCGCTTTGTTTAGCTAATAATAACAATCCTAATGGGTGTGAACTGGCATGTTTTGGGGGTTTTGAGTTGCACTTCCCTAATGACTAGTGATATTGAGCAGCTTTTCATGTGCTTATCGGCCATGTGTCTATCTTCTTTGGAGAAATGTCTACTCAAGTTGTTTGTCCATTTTTGAACTGGATCATTTGTATTTTTGCTGTTGAGTTTTAGGAGTTCTTTATATATTCTGGATATTGATTCAATACACCTATTTTTAAAGAGAACACTATCAAACAAGATGCTACCTAAATGAAACTTAAAACACCATAAGAGAGTTACAGGTTAAATTACTTTGAATGGCCCATTTATGATTAAGAGAAGTCTGGAAATATAATCCTTTAAAATATCAATTCTAAAATAATTTTAAAATCATCAGTATCTCCCCAAACAATTAAACAGTCCTGTTTTTCTACAAAGTTTACATGGGTTCTCAAAAATGTTTTAAAAATTCATGATTAATAAAAAATACTAACAAGTAACCAAAATTCACATCATTCACATGAAATACTCAAAGATACCACACTTACCAGGGTTTCAGAGTCACCACAATACATACCTTCAGGCAATATAACTCATATTTCAATCTATGTAAATGCTATGCCATGGAGCACACTTCTAAATATCTATAGCTATCTATAGCTATATCTATAAAAATAGAGATAGAGATATAAAGTACTCTGTAAATGGTGGTCCCTGGAGTTGTACAACACTGCAACCCTATGGCACTCAACTACTAAAAGATTTATGTCATATTTTTACTACTAGTATCTTCCTGTGGAGGTTCTAAGGGAGAATCCAGAAGCCTCTTTCCAGTTCTTGTGGCTGCCAGCATTCCTCAGCTTATGGCTGTATCACTCCAATCTCTATCTTTGTAGTCACTTTGCCTTCTATTCTTCTGTGCATATAAAATGTCCCTCTGCCTCTCTTTTACGAGGACATTTGTGATTGTATTTAGGGGCCACCCAGATATTCCAGAATAATCTCCTCTCTTAAAGATCCTTAACTTAATCACTCCTGCAAAGTTTTTGCTCTACGATGACATTTATAGGTCCCAGGGATTGTGATATGAATATATTTTATGGGGCCATTTTACAGCAAACCACAATGTCATTAGTTATTTCAATAACTATAATTTTACTAAAGAGGCTACGAATATGGAAACTATATGCATCTTATATTCTCAAATTAATTTTTTTCCACAATGTTCTCTACTCATATTAGTACCAACACAAATAGCTCCAAAAATGTACTATTTAAAATAAAAATGGAACATTAAGACTCTCATAAGAAATGCCTAGAGGTATAGTCTTAAGAAGTGATTCTCTTTAGCTAAATTTAAAATACAATTCTTTAAAACCAAAGTTATTATCATGGCAATCCATTTCATTACAAATTTACCTCCAGATCCTAACTGCTTGTAGAATCTATATTCCAAATGTAGCTGTGGTGCTCTGGATTTCATGGGCTCCTAATTAAAAAACAAAGAACAATAATAAGTATTTAAGTTATTAAAAGATCACTAGGCCCCACCCCCAAATATTATAAATCTCCATGTCAACCCTTATATAATGTAGTATTTTATTAGGCATCTTTGTCTAAGGTTAGAACCATGTAAAAATCAGCTTTACTTTTTTCAATGTAAAATAAATTAATGTCATAAATGTACATAAGATTAAGTGCTATTAGAGCAGCATTAGGTAAATTTATATGTTTGACTCTGATCTGGAAGAAAAATATACTCCAAACATGACTAGGGGAATGGTGACCCTTACTCTCGTTCTCCTGTTCCCAGAAATTTACCTGTGAACTGTGTATTTGTCATGTAAAGGTTCTAGGATAAAGTGAAGTCATAGGAAAGTAAGAAACAACAAATATGGAGGTAGCAAAAATTTTGACAGTAGCAACAATGTTTTCTGTTGTTGTTTTTTAATTTTTAGTTGGGATATAGCTTACAATAAAACACAGTTCACAGTATTAGGTCCAGGAGCTTTGTTAACTTCATATAACCCTGCAACCACCACCTCAAAAACCTTTAGAACATTTTAGCATCCTTCCCTCAGGGATAATCACGTTTTGACTTTATCACCTTTAGATTAGTTTTATCTATTGTTGGATTTCATATAAATGACATTATACGATATATGTTTTATATGCGTGTATCTGGCTTTTTTTCATGCAACATAACGTTGAGTTTCATATATAGACACACACAGACAACAGAAACAGAAGCAACATAGATTTTAGATGTAAGAAATAAATAATGTGTGAAAATATCTGTATGAAACAGCAAACTATAAAAGGGTAACAGGAAATCTGAACAAGCTCCAACAGGAAAATATAACATGGTAACAAAATTTAAACAAAACCAACAGAACTTCAAGAAATTAAAAATAAACAAACAAACAAAAAACCTTTACAATAACCAATATTTAAAATGCAATTTGCCAGCAAAACAACACAACAGAAAAGAGAATTTAGACACTGGTAGATAGAAAAATGTCTATGGAATTAGAAAATTATATACTATATTTCCCCCAAAATAAGACCTAGCTGGACCATCCACTCTAATGTGTCTTTTGGAGCAAAAATTAACATAAGACCCAGTATTATATTATATTATATTATATTATATTATATTATATTATATTACACCCAGGCTTATATTATATTAAAATAAGACCAGGTCTTACATTAATTTTTTGTTCCAAAAGATGCCTGAGAGCTGATGGTCCTGTTAGGTAGTATTTTTGGGGAAACACGGTAGAATGCATCTATATAAGTTATACAGATTGCATTATGAAGGAAGAGAAAAGGAAAATACAGAAAAAAAAGATAAGAGATCTGGATAATATAACAAGAAGGTCTAATATGCATTTGATAAGACTCAGGAGTAAAGGAGACAGACAAGTGAGCAGAACCAATAACTGAAAAAATAATTGCTATGAACAGTCTGATGAAAGATTACAAACCACAGATCCATGAGGAATATGAATCCCAAACAAAATAACTAAAAAGAAATTTACACCAGCATATAGTATAATGAAACTATAACCAATGACAAAAACTTCAGATAAGGAACTAGTAAAATCCCAGTGGAATAATTATAAAGATTATTATAAAAGAAAAGAATGAGCTAAGTTCTTGAGAGGCAGAATAGAACAGTTAAAGTACAGACACTGAAACAAATTGTACTGGGTTTGAGTCCTAATTCAACTATATGTACTAGCTGTGTGACCTTGTCAAGTTGCTTAACGTTTCTGTACTTTTCAGTTTCCTCATTTATTAGAGATATAAAACTTTGTTTCTCATATATACATTTACATGTTACATAATATATATTAAATACATATAAATACATATATAATAAATAATTAAGGGGATAGTGATATGGCACGAAGATAAACTAAAAAGGTATATATCTCCTTATATAAAATACATACACACATAAGCGTACGTATATGACTTAAAACAGTGCCTACCAGACAGTGAGTGCTATATTAACTATAGTTCTCCAAGTGACTATGTAAAAGTACCTAAACATAAACGTAATACAAGATTCCCACTTAAGCAATCACAGATGAAATTAAACACATAACTTATTTAATCACTAATATTCCCTAGGTAAAAACAAACACCCAGATCTAACTTAGTTGAGTCAATTCAACTTGATTCCAGTACTTTACTAGCAGTAAAATTTTATTATACCACTATATAACAAAATTTACCTCACCACAGTATGACATTTTCATTATTCACGAAATGCAGGTTACTATATAGGTGCAAACAAGGTATGAGGGTGGTGGCTAAGGTGAAATTAACAGATTATCCTGAAACAATCTATCAATCTGAACTACAGTAATATTAAATATGTATAAACCTCTACAAGAGATAGCAAGCTGCAAATAGTCACTGAAATTTGCTCTCTGAACAGCGTTATCAAATAATGCCTTTATTTGTACCAAAGTACAAAAATCAGACAACACTGAAGGTATACAGACATTATTTTCAAAAGATTACTGTTAAGGAAGGTTCTGAACAAAATGATGTTATCTGTTATAAACACATGCAATACATACAAAAAAATATAAGGATGAGGACAATAGATTAGATCGACAGATAGACAGATAGATAGATAGATATAGATATGATATTTAGTAAACTAAGTACCAAACTACATACTAATAGTTTACATGAAAATTTTTTCTGTCCTGCCAATATATTTTTAGATAAATTTGAAGTGAACACGACTCTATACCATAGTTCAACCTCAAAATACTAGACACAGATGAAAAAATATTCCCAGTTCCCCAGAGAACACCGAATAACAACAATTATTATAAGTAGAGCTGATCACTGCTTTAAAAAGGTACATAGAGGAAGAATGTCCAAAAAAGAATAAATAAGGGGATAGTGATATGGCACGAAAATAAACTAAAAAGATGACATATGCGCATAGACATAAGGCAGCTGAAAGATGACATAATAAATGTTTACTAAGGCATGGCATATCAACAAGGGTAAAAAAGTTCCAAATCTAAAAATAACAGGACCTAAGGGTCACCACTTAATGACTGAAACAGACGGTTTATTCGCTTTGACCTGTCAGTTAAATATTCACATGCTCCCGTGAGTAGAGCTGCTCACTATGGGCTGCTGCATGAATAACACTCAATAGAGATGCTGCCACACTTTCATTTGTGTGCACCACCCCCACTCCCTACTGTGATTCATACAAACCGACTCCCCTATCCTGATTTCCTGCTCATGAGGGAAGCTTGGAATTTTACCTTGCCGTTTTATGTAGATCAGCCTATAGTAAGAAAGCGCATTACTTATACTGATTTGGGCATTCTGGACCTGGAATAGTAAAAATACCTCATTATAAATTAACTCTTCCTAAGTATTTCTGAGAGCTCGCTCAATTGATTGTGTGAACTGACTGACTGTGAATCTACCTCTGACTAACAGTGACAATCTTAATGAGATGACCTAACCAGATTTTCTGTCATAAAGCCAGGATCAGACCTTAAAATTAAAACCAAGGTGAATTCCTTTAGGTAAATGCCCGTCCAAACCCACACATCAGCTAGCCAATCTGCTGGTGGGACCACAACCCTGCTGTGCATCTTATTTCCCAGTGAAAACAAACAGCTTTGTTGCAGTGGAACGTGGTCTAGACTCACAGATACTCAAAATTAGGTAGTGCGGTTTTCTAGCTCATCCTAAAAGTTTTTCTATTTCTCCCACTTGCCGCTTCCTCTAATCATCTGTCTTTACATATTAATCTCACATTACCCTAATTCAGTGGTTACACTGGCAGGGATAAGATTGAGAATGGCAGGAGGACTGGAAAAACCAAGGCATGCTTAACCTCAGGGAAACCTGGCTGGCAAAGCAGGTAGGAAAGTTGTGCCAGAAGAAAGTTATGTCTTACAAAAATTCACAAATCCCAACTCTTCCAAAAAGAGATGCCTTTTTGTGCCTGTCGTACCAGGCACATTTAGGACTTAAAAACAGTCTTCTGAGAGTTTGCTTTCCCTGTCATCCTCCACCCACATCAAGCATTTCTGAAATTCCGAAGGTCAAGCAATATCCAGATTTACCATATATAAAATGTCGATAGAAAAACAGATTTTGGAAGCTACCTGAAAATATATTTTCAAAGAATATACTTCTGAATACTAAGAACAGTTTTGTGCACATGCTTAAATCAGAAAGAGAAATCTTGTTTTATAATTTTTACCTAATTAAAAATGCCAATATGCCAGCTTCCTTAAATTAAAAACAGTGCCAAAATTCAAAACTTCAATTCTCTAATGCTGCCACAGTAAAGGGATTGAGTTTTCAGGACACAGAAAAAAACAGACATCCTATATACGTCGTCATATACTTGAAGGGTCTGATGACGATGCTAAGACTTAATACAAAAGATCAGTTATGCACATTACTTTCCCAATAAACATTCAAGTTATAAATTATATGAAAACAAACAGCAATTCAAATGTAAGTTAGTCATTAAAGAAATAACAAGGAATTAATCAAGGAAACATAAAACACATGAACTTACCAGTTTAATAGCCACATATTCATTTGTGTATAAATTTTTCCCTTGAAAAAGAAAAAAAAAGTCAGATTCTATCAGTAATTGATTTTTAAAGATGTATTGTGTAAAACGGTACTCTGGTTGAAAAACGCACATAATACATTTAGATGGAGCATAAGTTTTTGCTTCTATTATTCAAAAACTGGCTCTGTTTTAAACTAGTTAAGTACTTTGAGAGAAAAAAGGGTTATTAGCATCTCACCTTATAACCAAATTAAATTCCAGATCGTCTAAGAGTTAGATATAAGCCATAAAACAAGAAAAATATTTCTTTTATTATTTTTGAACTTATTTTTCAATTACAGCTGACATACAAAGTGTATTAGTTTGTTGTACAACCCAATGATTAGACATTTATATACCTTGCGAAGTGATCGTCACCCCGGTAAGTCTAGTACCCATCTGACACCATCTATAATTATTATTAATAAAATGTTATTTACTGTATTCCCTATGCTATACTTTACATCCCCATGACTATTTTTACAACTGGTAATTTGTACTTGTTAATCCCTTTCACCTTTTTTCATGAATCCCCTAAACCCCCTCCCATCTAGCAACCATCAATTTGTCTTTGTATCTATGAGTTTGTTTCTGTTTTGCTTGTTCATTTATTTTGTTTTTTGGATAATACAGAGAAGTGAAATCATATACTGTTTGTCTTTTCTCTGCCTAATTTCTTTCACTCAGCATAATACCCTCTAGGTCCATCCATGTTGTCCCAAATGGCAAAATATCCCTCTTTTTTGTGGCTGAGTAATATTCCATAGTGTACATATACCACATTTTCTTTATTCATTCATCTATCAATGAACACTTAGGTTGCTTCCATACCTCGGCTATTGTAAATAATGCTGCAATGAACACAGGGGTGCACGTACGTAAGAAAAAAATATTTATCAGACCAAAATATGGAAGCCTTTCTGAGTATAAAAAGAGTGAAAAAAAGTAAAAGGTCAGAAGTTTTTATACAGATTTGATTGCATAAAATATTTTAAACTTCTGTATTTTGAAAAACCTCTCTCATATACAAAGAATAGGTAAAAGACAAACCAGAATAAAGATTTAATATCATTAGTATGTAAAGTATTCAAATGAATTAATCTTTGCATTGGCAAACAGAAAATAATGTAGGAAAATCTACAAGTAAAACATTATGGAGAATTCTGGAAGAAAATAGTATATGAAGACAATTTGATATATAAATTAATGTGTTTCTTTATAGGTATAATAAAAATAAAAAATAGAACTGTGTGATTTCTGAATTTCCAGTATTTTTTCAATAAGTATGTATTATTTTTATGAGAAAAATAGAACAATGATAGTTGGGTTTTTTTTCAACTATGATACTAACTGGTTCTGGTCACAGTGGCTACTGAACACAGAATAGACAATCACCAACTTTCATATATGTGATTTTCCAGCATAACACACCTAACTTCCTTTTATAAAGTAGCTCAATGGATGGTAATAATTCTAGGCAAAATTTCAGTCTCAGATATGTTGCCTCCATTGTACAGCAGTATTTGTTCATACAAACATTATAATACTTTTCTGAATTTTGTCTTGTTTTATAAAAATGAATGTGAAAAGAATATAAGCATTCATACTAATGCTAAATAGCATAGGTCTCATAAAACCCATTATAGTTGGCATACAGATGAAATTCAATAAGAATACCAAAAATGATGAACGTTAAACTGCACTCAGGTACTCATGGAGCCCATAAATACAAAAAAAAATTAGAAAACATATATTTTTAATCAACTAGCTTAGCATTTAGATGTGCCTTCATATGTATTTTCAAGAATATATTATGTATGAAATTTTCGGCTTCCTCTAGTAGGTGTACAGTGAATAATTCCAATGGTATAGTGAGTAACTTAAGAAACAATTCTGTTTTGAGTAACAAAGGAACAATTCTGTTTTGAGTACAAAAATGGAATTTGTACTGCCTCAGACATTATTTTTTTCATAACTATTTTGTATATGATATTTACTCACAAGTACACCAAGGGTAAATATTCATAGGATAAGAAGTTAGGTTAAATACAGATTCCACAGAATCAAAATATACCAAATAACTTCTAAAAGCACTGCTTCTGTTGACATTTACATGGTCAAATGTCTGCTTTTAGATCACAACAGAAAGCATTAAGTTCTAAAACTATCATCTTTTTTCGAACATTAGAGATTTTGCTGAACTTTGAGGGTTATATTTACAAACATGAACAATGAGTCAACCATACGACCAAAGCATTTTTGTCACCTCGCATAGGCATAGGCCTCACAGCTGGCTTCTAATCAATACTTGTTAGTGCATTAGCAAACACATGATACACAGACTGTGTACGTACAGGAGTGAGAGAAAAGGGGTGTGTGTATAGAGGGAATCCAGTTAAGAGAAGGCACTAAATAGATTCAGGCTAACGGATGATTTAATCCAATTTTAAAAGACACTTCCAATAAAATTTGGTGCCATATTGAACTTGAAAAGATGGTTTTACTAATTTTGTGGTATTTGGATGGTAATTATTATACGAAACTATGTTATACAAAAACAATATATATGTTTATAGCAGGGACTAGTGTACTAGTTACCCACCGATATCCATGCTCCCCCTTCTATAATAATAAAATGCCCAAATTTTAAAATAGTTGTCTCGCTAGAGACTACATTTCCAGCCTCTTTCACCTTGCACAGCCACGTGATTAAGTTCTGGGTAGGAGGTGTGTCACTCCCCACTTCCAAGAATAAATGTGTGCTCTCCTGGCCCTTTTTCTTCTTGCTGGCTGGGAGATGGCAGCAAAGGAAGCAAGGACCTTACAGACAGAGGTGAAGTCCCATATTGAAAATGCAGAGGTACCCCGAAAGTCCTGGTGCTCTCCCTCTGGTTTGTGTTATGTGAGAGAAAAAGAAACTACTTTGCTTAACACCACTACATTCTGGATCTCTCTGCTACAGCAGAGTCTATTCCTTATTATTATACTTCTCACATAAGTGTTACAATATGTTTCAGTTAGGAACAGTAGAAATAAATTTAAAAATGAAGGATCTACTCAAATCTGCATGTTTATTTGTGTAAGGCCTACAGAATTTTCAACAATTCTTTAAATATAAACAATAAGAATTATGAGCAATATAGGACCAAGAAATATAAATGAGAGAAGTTATGGAAACTTCTCTGTGGTCTACTTAATTACGTCAAGTTGTGATATTTATTTCAAAAATGGTAATACATAAAGCAATATATAACACTCTTATTCTGTGTTCTTTTATGGGATGGTCAGTCAGGTTTAGCCACAAGGAGGGACACAGAAGAGGCTCAGGAAAACAGTTTGTTGTGCCCACAGGTCCTACGAGGGGGGGTCAAGGGAAGCATCACATTTTGGTCAGGTGATAGAGGACAGGAGCAAGGAAAGCGCTTAGGCCAAGGCCTGCACTGGAGTTTCTGCAGGAAAGGCACCGCAGGGCAGGACAAACAGTTTAGGACCGACTAGTTTGAATAATTCTTGCCATGAATAATTCTGGTGGCCTTTGGGCAATACAAGTGGTCTCTGATTGTCTTGTACCTGGCCACGGGATGACTGAGGAAAAGGAAGACTGCCTCCTGGAGTGTACAAGCCAGATGGAGGAGATAATGGCTCTGGACTGTTGGGTCTACAGATCAAAGGCATGCTCCCACCTGAGCCCCGGGAGAAGCAATCTCTCCCCAGCCAGAAAGGTTTTGTAAGATGTCAAAACATCTTAAAACATACACAGAAAATATAAAATAGATAAAAAATATATAAAACATATACAGAAAAAATGAAATATATATACAATACAACCCTATATTTTAGCTAGCTATATTTGGTCTCATTCAGTGACTGTCAAAAACATTTCTTAGATAAGTGTTATAATATGCTTTAATGGTCTAAGCTAGAAATACATCTACTAATATGCAGAACACAAGCCTAACCTCTAATACATATAAAGATAAAATAAAACCAAAAATATATCAATTCATCATTTTACAATAAAAATACACATAAAATGATATTTAAAACATTCAGTTAAATGTCAGAGTATTATTTAAAATGTTTACCTATTTTTCAAAAATCTCAAGGCCAACTTTTTATGTTCAACTATATTTTTTAAACTTTTTTTTTTTTAAATAATTACCTGTAAGAGTAGTTTCAACAGTGAGTAATATTGTCTCCTTGGGCACTTAGGGTTGTGTGTACAGGTGCAACTCCTATTTAGTGTCCAAGAGGTCTGAACTTCTAAGAAACTTCATGCAATGAGTGGAACAGTCCCCTGCAAAAAGAGCTGTCCAGCCCAAAATGCCAATAGAACCTTTGTTGAAAACCATTTACCTATGACATGTATGCCCTGTATTCTTTCTCACCCAAAACTAAGCACAAAAATTTAGTGCCGGGAATCAAATGTTCAAGATGTGTCTATTAATAGGGTTTTAAAGAAAGCACTTTAAGAATCTAAACCAGCTTTTATCATTAGCATGTTTATCCATGTATAGAAAGAATGATCCTTATAATAACTTGAGAAATCACTGGAGGCCTTAAAAAAAAAAGGAGTAAAATGTCCCTTTATTTAGTAGTTGATCAAGGGTCAACTGTATATTATAAATATACATAAAACAGATATAATACATATTAGATACAGATAATATATTTAAATAGATGTATAAGTGTACAATAACCATCCATAGATGAGAGAGAGAGAGAGAGAGAGAGAGAGAGAGAGAGAGAGAGAGAGGAGAAAGAGAGAGAGAGAAGGAAGGACAGACTAATAAATCATCTTATTCCTATTACTGCTTATTCACAGACTACAGCTTTTTCGGTATATAGCATATATAGTTTGAGTATATGGTACATATAGTTTTCATATGGCCTTGGTCAAAATGATCCACTAGATTTGATTTGTGCATATGTATACACACACATATACACACATATAGATAAGTATGTATCAAACGCAGATAGTTTGAAATAAATTCTATAAAACCAATTTCAAATTAGAATGGCCAAAGTACTGTGGTCACATAAGCAAATAGAAAGAAAGCAACATAGTATAAATATATATGGCATAATACATAGCTAATAAAGCTACTTTATTTAGATAAATTTTAAAATATATACATAAAACATGCCACAATTTTAAAAAAATAAATAAATATCTTTGAAATGAGTGGAACAATCAATGTTTTCCTGAAATCTGTGGGCATAGTGCTGGTCCTTTCATATTACCTAAATTTAATCTTTACAATACCTTAAAATATGGAAATAATCCCATTTTAAAGTTGAGGAATTTGAGGCCCCAAATGGTCAAACAACTTATGTGTTCCATAATGGCAGGGGCAATAACCATGCCTCCGATGAGATAGACACGCAATAAATTTTCAATGGAGAGAGATGATGGTGGCTCAAAGTTGGGCAAGTAAATAAACTGGTTTTCCTAACTTCAAAATCTGAAAGTTTAAGAATTTCAAAATATCGAATTCAATATCCTTCAAAAAATAAAATGTCAAAATTAACCCCTTCAAATACTTGAGTCCCTATTAAAATGCCAAAGTCTGCCAATCACATCATCTTACATCTATGTACAAAGTATATCATTACCTTTTATTGGCTTGCTTTATTTAAAGATGTAATGTACATAACTACATAAAACATTAATAAAATGAAAGAGTAACTACAAATTAGGGTGTTTACACAATGAAAAAGAGAAGTAGTTGAGGAGATAAACATATAATTGAATTTATTTCTAACAAACAGGATTGGATCTAAGAAAATTAGTAAAGCCAAGTTTTTTCTGTTGTGTTTTGTTTTTACTTCTAAAGTTTCCACTATGGATGGTCCATTGACCAGAACACTTAAAGTACCTTAGTACTGACTCCCGTATCTCCATGTCATGCTGCTCTCCTTCTTGTTTCTATTCAATGAACGTAGTCACATTTCTAATGTACTAAGAGTCATACCTAGATTTGGGTCCCGAGTCTGTCATTAAATTGCTGTGTGATATTTGGCAGGTACCTTCCCTGACTGAGTTTCAATTTCTCTAAATGCAGAGTTAGGAGGTTTAATTAAAACAATGTTTCCCAAACTTACCTGATTTTTAAGAATAAAGTCAATCAGTAATTTGTGTCCCTTATTAAGGAAACAGATTCCTGAGCCTGACCCTGGATAACTTGCGGGGTGGGAGAAGGGATAAATTACAACAATGCAAATTTTACTGATTTTTATGCAGTGTTAGTATATTACCTTGACATTAAGCAATACATATCCTCCCAAATTGATCAGTTACTAAATGTTTTCAAATCCGTAAAAGCAACCTAAATATCATTCCTAAAGAATACACTGCAAAGGCTTACCTGGCACCTATTTCAGCCTTCTGCGACTTTAAAATTTACTTTCTTCTCATATTCTGGATAGTTAATCTCAAGTAAACAGACATTCCTATACTAGAGAATTCCTTACAAATGAATATACAAGTACATAAAAAATGTCCAACATCTATATGCTTTACAATGATGACAACCATTAAACTAAACCACCAAATCGTTTTCATTAGAAAGTATCTTTCATTTAAAACACATGCTTCCAACATAAAAGAATAAACAAAAGAGTCTTACCTAATCGTAATTCTCCAAAATTGCCACATCCAATTTTTTTTCCAACTCTAAAGTTAGGTCCAACCATTAAAACTCCAGAGGATGAAGACCCAGTCCCTCGAGTGTTGTGTCCCGACCGACCACTAGGTCGTGCCATTCTATCATCTGACTTGTCCTTGTCTTTCTTTTTATTATCCATATCAAGTTTGCGGTACTCCACTTTGAATTCTTTAATCAAGACAAGCACACTGAAATAGGGTATTGTGAGAATAGGTACATCACTAGGTAACTGTACCAGCCGGGCAACGTTAACATTCAAATTGCAGTAGGTAGTCAATTAACTGGTGCGTGTTCATCCCATTCGTAAAATTTTTCTCAGCTGTCTTTTCAGCAAAACATGTCTTCAAAATTATCTTTTCAATGATGTGCGTTGATATTGATAGAGAGCTGGAATATTAAGAAAAGAAAATGAGTCAACTTAGAAAATTTTAAAATTATGTTTGTGAAGTTAATAACGTAACAAAAGTTCAGGGTATGGATTATTGCTATTTTTTGCTGCCCCCGGAAAGTCAAACCACAGCAGGCTCTTAAATTAACCATTAGATTTTATTCCTGTACTTTAATACCGATAGATCACAAAAACAACACACACAAAAATCGGAGATTCAGTCACTTCTTAAAAATTAAAAAGAAATAAAAATGTATTGAATGCTTCGTAAGCCAATATACATTCGCTAACCCAGAACTTCTAACTTAAAAAAAAATTCAATTAAAAAAAAATTTTATACAAATCCTCAAAAATACCAGTAAGTCAATATACGATTTTCAATTTAAAAGCAGAAAAAGAAAATACTTTACAAATTAGTAAACGGTCTTAATAAAAAAAAAAATCTTCCACATGTTTATACACATAATAATTGTCAGTCTTTTCGAATATACATTTGATCTCCATTTATTCAAATATTTATTACCCACTAACTACATATGGGAATGGTGCTCAGAAGTGATAATACAAAGAACATTCTTGCTACTCATCAAGGAAAACAATTCTTACGTAACATTTGTACTAGGCATTAAAAATTAAATGTAATTTCACAAGGTTAAGAAATGTTGCCAGGCATCAATCAACCTTATGAGGTGAAAAGGGTAGGTTTTAAATTTTCTAATACACAGATGAAAACATTAAAGCTCAAATTTTTTTTTCAAAGCTTTTAGGAGTACATCCCATTCATCTTCTCTAGGAATTTCACCTATCAAATACAACTTAATTCAGTGGTAAATCTGCAAGCTACATAATCTTTCTATTTTTGTTTGAACAATTTGAGTGGATTCCTATTGTTTGCAATTAAAGAGCTTTGACTTCAAAAGATAGTCACTAATAAAAAAACTAGGATCCACATCAAGGACTTCTCATTCCTATTTCTGAAACCCTTTGATTGTATAATGCAATCATAAAAAGGGTTGAAACAAATAGTATTTTCTGATTAATTTTCAGCAACCCCTCAAAAAATGCAATTAGTCTTAACATTCCATCTACTTATAAAGTTTTTATTATATTTACCATGTTCTCATTTTGCAGATGCAACTGTAAGCATCTATTTTGTATATGTAAAACTGAATGAGTTTCACATATATTGTTTAACCTGTTTCTTGCCATGATAGACTGCTTGGACACTGAACTCCTCTTCCTGCTGTAAATAACTATAAAACTGTACAAAACATCTGAAGTACCTGTTTTCAGGCATCGGATAATAGGCAGGATAGACCGTGATCTTTGAGAAAAGAGAAACACCTGAACTGGGTCTCATCGTTATCCAAGCTCTGTGGCTTCAGGCAACTTTCTGACTACAGCACAGGAAGGAGTTCAGGCAGTACATACACAGAGATCACAGATTAGAGTTTGGGGCAGTGGAAGTAAGAATTTGCAGGACATGGCGCCGAAGGTGAGGCAGTTGTGCAGTGTTAGGGCTCGGAAATGGCAAGGCAGAAGGCGAGGCTACATGGCGCGTCTCGTGGGTGATAATCTGAAATACCTAGCAGACAACAGCTACTAATAGGATTAAATGAAGAATGGAGATACTAAAGGCTGCACAGTGCTGGGAGACCTTAAAGTTCCTATCTCCTCATGGTTTAGTCATTAACATTCCAGGAATTCCGTGCAGACACCATAAAGACCAAGTCTTAAGAATAAGGACCATAACCTCCAGTGAGGACTACTCTATACTGGCCCGACTAAAGCCTAAAAGCAAACCTAGAAAGGATTAAGAATAGTTCCAATTAAGTGCATTTCAGAACAAATATACTTAAAAAGACAAAAAACCCAGAATCTCTACAGTGTTGAATTCATAATATCCAATATGCAGTTAAAAATTACCAGACATGCAAATAAGCACTAAATGTACCTATAGCCAGGAAACAAAGCTGTCAAAGGAAACAAATTCCACCATGACCCTGATACTGAAATTAGGAGACAGGATTTTAAAACTATTAAATAGTTGCTAAAGTCATACTAGATTGAAGAAAGAGAATGGGGCAGAAAAAAATATTTGAATAATGGTTGAAAATTTCCCAAATTCGGTGAAAAATATTAACCTACAAATTGAAGAAACTCTGCAATCCCATAAGGAATAAATACTAAGAAACCTAAACCTATATACTCGTACGTGGTCAGAGTGCTAAAATCCAAAAATAAAGGAAAAACATCTCGTAAGCAGACAGAGAAAAACTACATGGCATATACGGGAACTTCTAACTTCTTACTGAAACAACCAACACCCAAAAGAAAATGGGAGGGTATTTTCAAAGCAATGAAAGGAGTTAAAAAAACACTCAGCCCAGAATTCTACATCCAATAAAGTTATTCTTTAAAACTGAAAGTGAAAGTCACTTTCAGATGAAGGAAAGCATACCTGCACAACAAAAAATACTTTTTAAATAGTCCATCAGGCTGAATTAACTTACAAGAGACCAGATAGAAATGTGAAACAAGAAGAAATGAAGAGCACTGAAAATCTGAAATGCATGACTATTCATATCCTTAAAAGATAAATTACTGTTTAAAGCACAAATAACTTCTTAGTGTCATTTGTAACACGCAGAAGTAAAATATGACAACACAAAAGGCAGAGTGGGGTAGTAAATGGAATTATACTATTTTAAGATTCTTATATTTGTGAAGAATAATGTAGTTCAATATTAATTCTAAGTAGCCAATGGCAAATTGAGTGCGTATTATAATTCCTAGACCAAATACTAAAAATTAAATTAATTGCACTAGTAATAAGCTAAAAAGCTAAGGCTTGAAATAAACATTTGATTCAAACAAAAGAAGTGAAACAAGACAGATTAGACAAAAAGAAAATAAACAGCCAGATAGTAGATTTAAAAACACATATAATGAAAATGGACCATATTCTCCCCATAAAAGGCAAAAATCGTCCCACCATACAATAAAACATGATCCAACTGTATGCTATCTATAACAACTTTAAATATAAAGACACAAATAGATTAAAAGGCAAACAACAATACGAGAAACCTGGGGAGGCTACATTATCAAAGTAATTGTCAAAACTAAGGAATTTCTCCAAAGATATAGAGGTCCATTTAATAATGACAAAACTATCAATTTAACAAAAAGATCTAAAAATAATATGTATGAGCAAAATGAAGCAAAAACTAAAATAATAAAACGGAAAAAGACAATTGAAAATGTGAACACTGTTCTTCAAGTAATTGACAAAGTAGAAGACAAAAATATCAGTAATAATCCTGATACAGTAGATCTAAATAATACCATCAACTACCACAAATTAATTTACCTTTATAAAACACAACATCCAAAAACTGCAGAGTAAGATTTCCTTTCAATGCTCACCAGGAAAGATCATATACTGTACCATAATTTAAGTCTCAAATAACTGAAACATTAGAGTATAATCTCTGATCAAACAGAATTAAGTAATCTGTTAACTATATATTTGGAAAATCCCCAAATATTGAAAAGTAAAGACACTTTTAAATAATTCATGAGTTGAGAAATTACACAGGAAATAAGAACAAAATTCTAACAGAATAATAATGAACTACGTAACATATTAAGTTTTGTAGGTTACAACTAAAGCAATGCTTAGAAGGAAATTAGAAGCCTAAAATGCCTATATTACAAAAGAAGTTGTTTAATTAATGATCTAGGTTTTGTCTTTTACAAATAGAAAAGAACAAATTAGACATAACTTGAGGAAGTACTTTATTAAAGCTATTGTTAATATTCCATGGATTTATATGAAAATATAGTCTTAATAGGTGAAAACAGAGGAATCCTCAGCAGATAAATGGGAAAATATCAAGCAAAAAAAAAATGGAGAACCTAGAATAAAAAAATCATATCTGAAATGAAAAACGTCACTGGATATACTTAAAAGTAAACTAGATACAGCAGACGAAACTGTCAATTAACCTGAAAGGAGATCCAAAAAAATCCAAGGAGCAAAATCAATAAAACAGAAAATAATCAACAGAGAAAATAAATCCAAAAGTTGATTCTTTGAAACGGGTCAATAAAATTGGTAACTCCTAGCAAAAAAGATCCAAGAATAAAAAGAAAAAATACACAAACAGCCAATAACAAGAATGCAAGAGGGGATATCACTAAAAATATTACAAATATTAAAAGGATAAAGGACTATTATGAGCAACTCCATGCCAATAAATTTGATAACTTAGATGAAATGGACAAATTCCTTGAAAAATTCAACACACAAATACAAAATGAAAAAGAAACATCAATAGCACTGTATCTATTAAAGAAAAGTAATTTCCTTAAAAAAAATGTCCCCAGAATCAAATATTTAAAGAAAAAAATCATACTGCTCTTACAAAAACTCTTTCATAAACACAGACTGAATAGAGACTACTTGACAATTTACCTTGTAAGGCCAGAACAACATACAAAAGCATGTCAAAAACACCTGAAGCAAAGAAAATTAGACCAGTATTTCTCAGGAGCATATACAAAAATTCTTCACGAAATATAAGTAAACATATAAAAAGTTTAATAATCAGAGGGTTTCATACTAGAAATGTAAATTTTAATATTTGAAATAAATTCACCATATTAACCAAAAACAAAAATATCTCAACAGACAAGAAAATGCACTTGACAAAATTAAACCCTTTAACCATGAAAAATCTTTCAGTAATCCAGGAAGAGAATGGAATTTCTTCAACCCAAAAAAAGGAACCTACAAAAAACAACAAACAAACAAAAACACCTACAGCTAATATCATACTTAATGGTGAAATATTGAAGTTTTCTCCACCCAGATAGAAAAAACACAAAATGTTTAAGCTCCAATCTTCTATTCAACATTATACAGAAGAACCAACCTATGTAATAAGACAGGAAAAAAAAGATACAAAAGGCATGAAAATTGAAGAGGAAATGCAAAAGTACTGTTATTCTTTGATATCAGGATTGTGCGTACAGAAAACCCAATGCGGTTACGTCATCAAGATGGCAACAAAGGTTGTTCCCAACTTCAGTCCCCCTCACAAAAAAAACCAACCATCAACTGTCTATAGACAGGACACCATTGAAAAAACAATTCCAGAACCCAGGGGTGAGGCCAAAGCACCCGGTCCCCACAGACCAAGAAGAACCACAGCAGAAGGGTACGAGGAGTAGCTACACACGTCATCATTCCCCCAGGCCTGCACAGTACCCCAACTAGAGGGCTCCCTGGGCCTACTGTTTTGCCAGAGGGAAAAAGAAAGTCCAAGGTGGACATCAAGCATTGCGGGAGGCCCATTCAGGTTTCACTTCACAGGGATACTGAGGGAGTCTGTGGGAATCATGAAGAAATAGGAAATCTTAACAGACTAATCAAAAGTAAGGAGACTGAATCAGGAATCAAAAACTCCCAACAAAGAAAAGCTCAGGCAAGAAGTAAGAACAACTAGAAGTCTCATACAATGCTGGTGGGACTATAAAATAGTATGACTTTGGGGAAAAGTTTGACAGTTACAAATTATGTACCCTATGACCTATCAATACTAATCGGAGGTATTTACCCAAGAGATATGAAAATGTTTACATAAAGACTTGTATACCAGTATTTACAGCAGCCTTATTTATTATAGCCAAAAACGGGAAACAACCCAAATGCCTATTAACAGGAGAATAAAGAAACAAACTGGTATATTCATATAATGGACTATTACTCAATAATAAAAAGGAAAGAACTGCTGATACATGCCACAATATGGGTGAATCTCTCAGATATTAGATTGAGCGAAAAGAGGTCAGGCACAAATGAGAACATATTTTATTATTCTAGTTATATGAAGTTTGGTATGATACACAAATAAGCTGTAGTGATAGAAATTAGTTGTTGCCTAGGGTGATGGGAAGTTTGACTAGAGTAGGATGAGGGAACTTTCTGGAAGAAGAAAATGCTCTGTATCCTGACTGGGAAAGGATTACACAGGTGTATACATTTGCATAAACTCATCAACCTACACTTAAAACCTATGCATTGAGTTTTATGTAAATAACACTTCAAAGTGTGAATTTTAGAAATAATATACACCAAAAAAAATAATGCTGTATCTCAAAGGGCATTTTTTTCCTACTATAATTAATAAAACTTATCTGAAAACACTGTTTTAAAACAGTTAATGAATATCAGAATTTCAGAAGCTTTTTTACAAGTGCCCTTCTATACTTTTTCTATTTAGAAGGAAGCAATTTTCCTTTTGCAATTTTTCATGTTATTGTCAATGTTTAATCAGATAACCAAAATGCATTCTACATGTAATAAAAATTCAAATAAAACAGACAAAAGAAAACTACCCCTTGGGATGTCCATAACCGTCGTCCTTCACCCCACCTGCCCTACTCAGAGGTCACCATGAGTTTCACTTTGGTGCGTCTGCTGCAGACCATTTTTGTAACGCCTGGCCACGCATATACTTAGGTAAAGCAATTCCTGTAGCTTTGCTCATCTGTTTTACAGATGGTCCATGTGAAGCCTCTGAAGAACCAACACTGCTCCACAACAAAACAGCAGGTGAAATCCTATCATACACAGAAGGACTTCTGCTCTCTCCCTTTCATACCCTCCAGCCCCACACGGACCCACCCAGAAGAGCAAGGGCCAACATAAGAAAGAGTCAAGGCACGGCCCGAATTCCTTCACTAATACAAGTTTCAGAGTCAAGGGTCGGGCCTGAAACTGGGAGGTGAGGAGGCAGAGGAAGTAATGAATTCGTTTGAAATTGAATCTCAAAAAATGGAACAGGTATTTTTTAATACCTAAAAACAAATCCATTGTCACAACTGAATTTATTCTTTAAAATAAGTGACAAGAAATTAATAGACACTGACTAGGATATCATCTGAGTGGAGAAGGGAGCCTAATCAAAGTATATGCAGGTGCCCCTTGAACAACACGGAGGCGGTGTTGGGGCCAAACATCAAGGTAGAACTACGAGTCAGCCGAACACACATGCGGATTCCCAACTGCTGGTTTACCCTTGAACGACAGGGGTTTGAACTGCACGGAAACTGAACTGCAAGTGTCAATGGAAAAAAATGCAGGTATACGTTCCAACCCCCATTGCTCAGGGGTCCACTGTATTGCTCAGTGAGAAAGGAAGCTGTTTCCTATTTTACTCCATCTAGTTCACCACATTCTGGAAACTGTTCATTAACTGTAGTAACAGATTTTTAATTTTTTAAATATTAACAAATTAGATTTTTGATTAAAATATTTTCTTATTAAGAATCTCAAATAGGGCTACTCCTTTCCTTATCGTAGCACCTATCAAACGGTATTAGAATTGCCTCCAAGTCTGTCTACAGCCGTGGTCAGCAAACTCCAGCTCCAGGCTGATTCCAGACTACGCCCATTGTGTACAGGCTGAAAACTAAGACTTGATGTTCTTTTATAATTGAGGAAAAAAATAAATAATAAAATTATACGAAATTCAAATTTTAGTTCATAAATAAATTTTTGTAAGTATGAAGCCATGCTAATTTATTTATGTATTGTTACGGCTGCTTTGTGCTACAGGAGAGGCGCTGCGTAGTTGAGAGACACTGTGTGGCACTCTTACCATGTCTCACTGTTCTCAGTACCCCCCAAACTGCAGTGACTATCATACCTTCAAGGCACAATCGAGTCTGAATTATGTGTTTCAAATTAGATGGCAAAGCATCTTGGCCGTTATACAATGACACTAAGGAATACAATATACTTGGACACGACCAAAAGTATTAGTTTTCTATTGCTGTGTAACAAATTATCAAAACAGCAGCTTATAGAAATACACATTTATTAGTTCAGTTTCTGTGGATCAAAAGTTGGGGCATGGCTCAGCTGAGTCATTTGCCTGGGGTTTCACAGGTTTCATTCAAGCTGTCAGCTAGGCTGTATTCTCATCTGGAGGCTAAAATGGGAAAGAATCCTCTTCCAAGCTCATTCAGACTTTGGGCAGAATTCATATCCTTGCAGTGAATAACTGAGGGGCCCCGCTTTTTGCTGGCTCTCAGATGGACACCACCCGCAAGTCCTAAAGAGAACCTGCAGTTCCTAGAAGCTCCCGACAGTTCCTTGCTATACGGGCTTCTCTAACATGCCCACTTCCTTCTTCCAGCCCCAAGAAGAATCTGTCTCCAATTTTCTAAGTCTTAAGCAGGTAACATAAACTTCTCTCATACCTAAGCTCCAATACATCCATTCTCCCAGGTCTTAGGATCTTCACTCTCTGCTTCCAGACCTCTTTCTGCTTCCTGCCTGTCTGTATACTAGAAAGAACGTAGGATCAGAAAAAAAAGAAGTCTTGGAATCCCAATAGTAGTGAAGCCCTGGTCAAGACTTAATCTGTCTAAGCTTATTTAATAATTGTAAAATAGGAGGATTGGACTGGGAGGTTTCTAAGGATATTCTTATATTATGTACAGTACTGTAACTCCTATCATGTCGGAGGACAAGGCCTCTCCGTATATGGAACTGTGATCTCTGAACCACGCATACTGCTCGGCACCTAGGACATCAATAGATACAGTAGGTGGATAACTGACTTCTTTCCATCTCTAAACATTTCGAGGTTTCAGTCACACGATTCCTGTGTAGAGCCCTCCCAGTTACAAATCACCAGCCCCCCTAACATCAGCTGCTTCCTTCACCTGGAGAACATCACTGAACCTCACATATGCCAACCAGTGTGCTACAAGTATCCCCAAGAATTTCCTGGATGAGATGCTATTTCCTTGTCTGAATTAATCTTCTAATGCCGAGTGTTTCTGTCTTCTGTACTGATTCATCCTAACACTAAAGAAAAATCAGTTCTGAAACCCGCCGATGTTCTTTTAGCTATAGGTAATTCCAGTAGCGCTGGAGTCACAAACCCAAATGCCCACATATGTGAGGCAGGCAACATAAATGAGTGACTCGAGTTAAGTGTAAGACAATGAGTATTGGAGGCTATGGCAAACTAGAAAGCAAATATCGCATTTAAAGGGGCAGCTACTACTACTCAGCTGTAAACAATTTCTGCCATTCAGGGATAACATGTTCTAATTTTTTAAGAAAGTCCAGAAACCTGGATTTTTATGTAAAATCTCTCCAGTTGCCATTTGCTGAGCACTTATCATGCTAAATACTTTAACTAGATTAATTTATTAATTCTACCATTTACAATTGTTAAGGTACTATTACAATCTCAATTTTTACCATTAAGGAAACAAAAATTTAGAGAAATCACACCACTTGACCAGCATCATAAAGTTAGTAAGTGATATAGAGAGAATATGATTACAAAGAGTTGGATCCTGAGCTCATATTCTTATCCACTTTATCTCTAGTGCTCTTGCTAATTCTGTGACGCCCCAAAGTCCGGACTGTGCCTTTCTAGATGAATCTGCAATGCAGGTCGGCTCCCTCTTGTAGCGTATACTGTAAGTATGTGACACCTCAGTGCTACCACATCCTAATTTAAACCAACTTGGGGTGGGGGTGGGGAGACCCACCAGTCAACAAGCCCCATTCATGTACACAGGGCTCAAAGACATGTAGAAACAAAAAGACTACACACACACACACACACACACACATACGTTATATATATATATACACATATGTGTGTATATATATATAAAGAGCAGAAAATACAAATCTACAAAATTGCAATATATTTTATTACTATGATAGACTCTTCTGTGATAATAGACATTTTTAAGTTAACAACTGTTAACTTTGTATATCCATTATCAATAAAGAGACTTAGAGCGAGACAGAAATTTTAACAAACCTTTGGAAGATAAGAAGAAAAGAAGCACATATTGACAGATGAAAAGATGAAGGAAGCTACTGCCCAAGACAAGAAGACCACAGCTGAGTCAGGCACTGACCTACCAGACAGAAGTCTAAAAAGGCTTCCTAAAGGAAATCAGGTAAAATAGCAGGCAGGAGTAAAAATGTGGGAGTGAGATAACTGTTACTATTGTTACTATCCCCTATGTAAAACAAAACAAAACCAAATCTCTAAGGAAACCAAAAGAAGTTACACAGAGAAGTGGAGGTGGGAGGCACTGGGGAAGGACGTGCGTTGGCATCACAGAATAAAACCCGTCCTCACCCGGCATTCTGAAGAATTCCTTGCGTGAAGACTGGTTCCCTGGGTGCTCACCCTATGAATCAGTTAGTTATTAAGCCCCCCCGTCCATGTACACAGGACTCCAAGAGACTGATAAAGAAAAAGACAGCAAAGAAAACCCAAATGATTTACTCAGAAATATTATTCTAATCCATCATTCACAAATATGAACTGACAATCAAGAATCATTAGATTTGTGAAAAAAGCCAATAATAACAAAGAAAAGCACCGCGCACACACATACACACACACACACACAACAAGTAGAAAAAGAAAAATCTGGGGGAAGCAGATCATTCAAAAATCAGGAGAACATAAAAACAAGAGAAAATAAAAACAATTAGATCCTCAGAGGCTTTCGAGAAGAACGATAATATATACACAGCATAAGAAAACAATGCTACATTAAATAGGACAACCCAAGACAAATTGGGGCAACAATCCTAACATGTAAAACAAAAATACAAAGAAATAAAAAATAAAGGAAAAGAGACAAGAAAGCAGCCATCCAATACCTCCAACTTCCACTAATAATAGAAATTAATAGGGAGGACAGAGAAAATTTAGAAAAAGAAATTTTCAAAGGAAAACTTCTTGAGCTACAGAAAAAACGGCCACACAGAGTGCAAACCAAGAAAAGTAACACTAACATACGGTTTGGTTCTACTACAAGTCCTAACAGTGTAAGCATGGTTCATTGAATTTCAGCATTTAAGATCAATCTTACCCCCCCAAAAATGCAAGGTAAATATTATAGGAGATAAAATTAATTTTTCCAACTTTGACAGCATTAAAATAGCACTACGACTGACACTCTGCTGCTAAGGGAGAGTATAAGGGCTAGAAGGAAGGATAGTGATAAGAATATCTGCACCTTACAGAGTCAAGAGATAATGTAAAATTTGCTAGAACAAAAAAAAAAAAGCAGATATAGAGACATTATTTAAAGTGCCAAAAGTAAGCATTAGATGAAGTAAGCATAACTATCCAAACATTGAAAGACAGAAGGCAAAGTGGGAGTATGTGAGCTAAAATCTCATCACTCAGGTAGAGAATTCAAGCAATGCATCTGCAAAGACAATTTTACTTCTTCCTTTCCAATGTGGATGCCTTTTCCTTCTTTTTCTTGACTAACTGAACTGGCAAGGACTCTCAGTACTACGCTGAGTAGAAGTTTCGAGAGTAGGCATCCTTGTCTTTTTCCTAATCTTAGAGGAAAAGCTTTCGCCTTTTCAATATTGAGTATGATGTTAGTTGTGGGCTTGTCATATGTGGACTTGATTATGTTGAGGTACATGCTTTCTATACTTAATCTGTTGAAAGTTTTATCATGAAAGGATGTTGAATTTTGTCCAATGCTTCTTCTGGATCTATTAAGATAATCATATAAATTTTATTCTTCATTCTGTTAATGCAGTGTACCACACTGATTGATTTATTTTTGTATGTTGAACCATCCTTGCATCCCAGGGATAAATTCCACTTGATCACATTGCATGATACTTTAAATATTCTCCCAAATTCAGTTTGTTAGTATTCTGTCGAGGATTTTTACATCTATATTCATCAGGGATACTGGTCTGTAATATTATGTTCTTGTAGTGCCTTAATCTGGCTTTGGTACCAGGGTAACGCTGGCCTCGTGAAATGAGTTTGTGAGTGTTCCCTCCGCTTCAATTTTTTGAAAGAGTTTAAGAAGGACTGGTGTTAATTCTTCTTTAAATGTTTGATAGAATTCACCAGTAAAGCTATCTGATCCTGGGCTTTTCTCTGTTTGGAGATATTACTAATTCAATCTCAGTAGTTACAGGTCTATTCAGATTTTCTATTTTTCCCTGATGCAGTCTTGGTAGACTGTATATTTCTAGGACTTTATTTCTTCCAGATCATTTTATTTGTTAGCTATAACTACTAATAGTAGTCTCTTATGATCCTTTGTATTTCTGTAGTATCAGTTGTGATATCTCCCTTTCATTTCTGACTTTGTCTTCCATTTGTCTTAATCTAGCTAAGAATTTGTCAATTTTATCTTTTAAAAAAAACAGCTTTTAGTTTCATTAATCTTTAATAGTTTTTCTAGTATCTACTTCATTATTTCTGCTCTGATCTTTGTTATTTCCTTCCTTTTGCTTAATTTGAGCTCAGTTTGTCCTTTTTCTTATTCCTTGATGTATAAAGTTAGGTTTGTTTGAGATCTTAATTTTTCTTAATGTAAGCATTTATCACTATAACTTTCCCTCTTAGAGCTGCTTTTGCTGCATTCCAGAAGTTTTGGTATGATGTGTTTGCAGAGACTCTACCAAAAAAACTATTAGATATAATAAACAAATTCAGTAAAGTTACAAGATACAAAATGAACACATAAAAATGAGTTGCATTTCTATACACTGATAGTGGAGAAAATAAAATGTAATAAACATTACTAAGAGAGTCACTTTGAGTCAAAACGCTATTAAGGAAGTGAGACCTATGCACATCTTGTGCCTCAGTTCTCATACTGCTGTTAAGTTGCTAAACCTGTTGCTAAAGTCAGCTCAAAACCCAGCCATAAACATCCTGGAAGGACAACTGCTACATGGACACATACAGACTTTACTTCCTTCCTTGTAGTTTCCGCCTCCCTCATTTGCCTATTGGAACTAACCAACCCCTGTTAAAGAGAGCCAGCAATCCTTCATTACATAAAAGGATTACATTTTCTGGTTTTTGCCTTTAAAAATATGCTTTTCTTTGTTTTCTCCAGAGTGCAGTTTGAGTTGCTACCTGAATCTGCATCTCTGGGATTGCCATCTATTTGCTCAAATAAATGCTTTTTATTCTTTATTGTAGCCTAAAACTTTTTTTTGGTTGACATTACTAACAATTAATTATTCGACAGAGTAATTATAAAAGCAATACCATGTACAATAATATCAAACAGAATAAAACACTTAGGAATAAATTTAGTCAAGGAGGTGAAAGACCTGTACAATGAAAACTATAAGATTATAATGAAAGAAACTGAAGAAGACACAAACATATCCCATGTTCTTGGATTGAAGAGTATTGTTAAAATGTCTATAGTACCCACAGCGATCTACAGATTCAATGGAATCCTTATTGTTGTCAGACAGCATCCTAACCGTTTGTCCCTTCCACCCTTTCCTTAGGGAAAGAGGGTTGCGGGGTTTTCCCTTTAGGGGTTGAGTTTTATAAGTTCTCTCTCTTGGTCCCAACATGCTGGGTCTGCAGCCAAAGACGAGTAAGATTCCTCAAGGGAGGGACAACTTAAGCCAGGCGGGACCCCAGGGACCCCCATGAGTTAACCTTAAGTTGTGAGGTGTGCCCATCCTCCAACACTTTCTGAGAAGCTGCTGACGCATGCTTCAGATGTCCGGCACCCTATTGTGCAAGGAACAGTAATTGAGCGAAACCAGCTTGCTCTGCGCTGACCTCATGGGATAATTGCTTTGAGAGATCCGCTCCCCCAGGGATCACACACACCGCACCTTGGTCATGTGGGGACGACATGTACAGGTTGCTTTGGGACAAAATGATTGGGTGATTGGAAATATGCTAATTGTATTGGTGGTGTCAGAGTTTTGCAGACCCTGCCCAGAATCATGTGATGCCTATTGTAAAAAATCAATAAATGCCCACGACGACCCGATTCGGGGCTCCAGTCTCTTAAGGCTGTGAGTCCCTTGGTCCTCTGTGGTTTCTTTGCATTCAGTGTCTCTTGTCTCTTTCTTTAATAAACCTTAACCCTCGCCGCCTCCCTCGTCCTTTCCCACTTGCTTGTGGGAAAGCAACACCTTATCAGGTGTTGTGCAGGACGCGACACCTTATCAAAATTCCAATGGCTTTTTTCACAGAAATAGAAAAAAAAAGTCCTAAAATTTGTATAGAATCACAAAGTATCCCAAACAGCTAAAGCAATCTTAAGAAAGAACATAGCTGGAAGCATCATACTTCCTGACTTCTATCTATATTACATAACTATAGTAATCTAAACAGTATGTTATTGCCATAAAAACAAACACAGATCAACAGAACAGAATAGAGATCCCAGAAATGAATCCACACAAATGTAGTAAACTAATGGAGAACTAAGGACACACAATAGAGAAAGGACTGTCGCTTCAATACACAGTGTGGGGAAAACGAGGTATCCACATGTAAAAGAATGGAACTGGACCCTTATCCTTCACCACACAAAAATTAACGCATAGTGGGATTAAAGATATAAATATAACACCTGAAACTGTAACTCCTAGGAGAAAACATAAGGAAAAAATCTTCTTGACATTGGTCTTGGCAATGATTTTTTGGATATGAAACCGTAAGTATAGACAACAAAAGTAAAAACAAGTAGGACTTCTGTACTAAAATGAAACTATCAACAAAATTAAAAAGCAAACTACTGAATGAAAGAAAATATTTACAAACGTTTCTGATAAGGGGTTAACATCTAAAATATACAAGCAACTCATATAACTCAATAGCAAAACAAATAATACTGATTTAAAAATAGTCAAAAGATCTGACTTTTCCAAAGAAGATACGTAATATTAACACAGATGCTAACAAGTATATGAAAAGGTGCTCAACATCACTAATCATGATTAATACAGATCAAAACCACAATGAGATATCACTTTATCCCTGTTAGGATGGCTATTATTAAAAAGACAAGATATAACATGTTGGCAAGCATATGGAGGGAAGGGAATCCTGTGTACTCTTGGTGGGAATGTAAATTGGTACAGCCACTATGGAAAACAGTATAGATGTTCCTCAAAAAATTAAAAATAGAACCACCCTATGATCCAACTATCCCAGTTCTGGGCATATATCCAAAGGAAATAGAAAAAGTATCTCATAGAGATGTCTGCACTCCCATGTTCATTGCAGCATTATTCACAATAGCCAAGATATGGAAACAACCTAAGTGTTGACGGATGAATGAATAAAGAAAACATGGCACAGTCAATGTAATAGTATTCAGTCATAAAAAAGGAAGTCCTGGGCCGGCCAGGTGGCTCAGGGGGTTGGAGCACCGTGCTCTTAACGCCGAGGTCACCAGTCGATTCCCACATGGGCCAGTGAGCTGCGCCCTCTTCAGCTAAGATTGTGAACAATGGCTCTCCTGGGAGTTGGGCTGCCGTGAGCAGCCGGCGTGAGCTGCCGTGGCTGCTGCAGGCTGCTGTGAGCTGCTGTGGGCTACCGCGTGCTGCCAGGAGCGGCTGGTGGCCAGCGTGAGAGTGGGCGGCGAGAGCTGCCATGAGCTGCTGTGTGATGGCAACCGACTGCCTCAGCCAGGGGGAGCGCAAGGCTCATAGTACCAGCATGGGCCAGGGAGCTGTGTCCTACACAACTAGACTGAGAAAAAACGGCTTCAACTGAAGTGGGGGTGGGGGAGGCGGAAGGAGGGAAAAAAGACAGGAAGTCCTATCGTTGCCCCAACATGAATGAGCCTGGAGGGCATTATGCGAAGTGAAATAAACAAGACAAAAACAAACACTGTATGGCATTATTTATTTGTGGAATCTAAACAAAAAAAAGTCAAACTCATACAAACAAAGTAGAATGGTGATTGCCAAGGGCTGGGAGAAGTGGGGAGATGCTGGCCAAGGGACACAAACTTTCAGTTCTAAGACAGGATCTAATGTACAGCATGGTGACTATACTTAATACTGTATTGTACGCTTGAAATTTGCTCAGAGAGTAGATGTTAAACTGTTCTCACCATTACAAAAAGTAATTCTGTGAGGTGATTGATGTGTTAATAAACTTGATTGTGGTGAACATTTCACAATGTACGTATATCAGAACATCAGATTGTACACTTTAAATGTATACAATTTTATTTGTCAATTATGCCTCAATAAAACGGGAAAAATTAAAATTAGTTAAAACATAATGCCAAATGTGACATGGAATCAAAGATAAAAGTATATGTACATTACTTTAAATTATGAAAGTAGCCAATGAAGCATTAATACTGTAATAATTAAAGTGATTTTAAACATCTTCAGGCTCAGAGAAAGTTTAGATATAGAGTTTGGAAGAGAAGAAGGAATTTAGAACTAAGTATGAGAGAGTTTATAATCTACGAACTTAAATATTAAAGTTTATAAAAACTTAAGTCCTTTTTAACTTCAGAGTACTCCTTCCTGAAAAATACCAAAATGATCCATCCTTTAAACATAAAATTTTCTTCTGTCTAGGATCGTGATTAAATAATCCTAAAGAAATGTTCTTTTCTCCTTTTATGACCTGATAACAGGCTTTAAATTTTTCTTCAAGAAAAAAAAAAAGTGTTTTTTAATCTATTGAAATTCAAAGTCTGGAGATACGAGGCAAGAGACTATTACTTATACATATTTCTGTATTATTATATTTTGCTATATATAGGCAGTAATTTAATAAAAATATTTATTCTACTATAAACCAGTAATCTTCATCTTAAAACAAACAACTAAAAAACACAGTCAAACCTTGATAAGGATATTTCAAATGATTGAGTAGTATAGTATTAAGTGCCTCTACAAATCACAGTTTTTGTTTTGGTTTGTTTTGCTTTGCCTTGAACAAAAACAGAAAATAGAGTCCACCAATATTAGAGACAATGTGAAATTCTGAACCCGAAATCCATGGACCTCCCTCCTGTGCATTTTCTTAAGAGAAAATCCACAGCTTTCAACAAATTGTCAAAATACTATCTGACCCTAAAAATGTTAAGAACCACTGAAAAGTATATTGTTATTTTCTCACTGAATTACTTTATAAGTACATACTTAGAAACAATCTATCCTAAAAAACTAAATGGCATCTATACTTTATTTAAAAGCCAACTTTGTTAAAGAAAAGTATTTAGGTCAGTTTACAACACGCACTACAAAAGGACTGAGAGAAGTTTGAAGTAAGGAAATCAGAGGGGAAGGAAAATAATGTTACGAATAAAACTATGTAATACTACAATACAAAATGGATAACATGCAGTTCAGTACACACACTTAACAAATTTATTTTTCTGCTTTCTAGTAGTCAAGCAAAAACAGAAATATGAGTAGGTAAAAGATTTAGTGTTCATTAAAATTACACTAGTCACTAAAAATCCCACAAATAATCCTAGTATTGTATTATAACTAGACACAGTCAATTGTAATAACTACAAATTTCTCTCAAAAGTTTTAAATTCAAAAATTACAAGGAAGAGAATGGAAAAAAATACAGCTTGAAAACTTAAAACTTAGGCATCCATAGAAATAAAAACTACTGAGAGAAGAAAGCTTCATAGAAATATGCCTGGCTTATAATTTCTTATAACACAATAAAATAATGATTTATATTTGAATTTTTATAAGAGGTATTACCCATTCACTGAAACCTTAAACCTTCTCCCACCAAAAAGAACTGATATACATTTAGTTAATGTGCAGAAAGCTACATGAATGTGCAAAGATGGTAACATTTATAAATTATGTTTGATTCTGTAATTATTCTCAGCATACTTAGTAAAGTGTATGTTAAAAAGACTGACTTTATCAAAAGGGTGCAGTTTTAAACTATCCTCGAGATAGATGAACAAATACGAATAATCAACTGCTTTGCTTTCATAAACAATTAAAATTTTGATGTAGTAAGTAACATCCACTAATAAAGATAAAAACGAGCTGCTAAATACAAAAGCACATTAGACATTATCTGATTATATGAGTAGAAATCGAGGCCGCTGGCATACTTCTAATTTGATGATCACTGATGAACCTTCCAAACAGAAAACAGAAAATCAGATTCTCTGATCTGCACGGCCCAAGGATTTACGATATTACAGAGCCAACTGACCTCCTTTGGGTTGCAACTAGATAAAACAGTGTAAGTAGTCTGAGGACGTATCAGTATAGTATGTTTTACCTCATCAGTATAGCATGTCTTACCTCTTAAAACACCACCCAGAGATAGCTGGCTAAAACTTTCAAGTAAACATTAAGCAGCAGTTCTAAATTTTTTTTTAAATGTTTAAGAATTATTTTCTTAAAAATTAACACTTTCCTTAGCTTCTAAAATGTTGTTGCAATAAATATAGAATTTGTCCATGTACCTGTAACATTAAGTATTAAAAGTTTCTAGAGGTATCTTTTCATATTCAGCATGTTACTCAATGTTCTTTGCAAAGGCAAAATTACCAGGAATGGACATTTTAAAATTAATTGTCTTCATATGCCCAGTACTTCTCACAGTGTTGATTTCTCACTGTTTTGTTATCTTAAATGACAAATTATTACATGAAATGACCCATTCAGTGTTTCAAATGCCTTATTCAGTCTCTATAAAAATTACATTACAGTACAGGTCCCCAGCATTCTCCGAAACTTAAAATGAGTAAGGGTATTTGTGATGTGAAACTAGCTGTTACATCACATGCTTCTATTAGCAGCAAGTGTCCCAGTTACTGGTTTCTGGCATGAGCTCAACAATAGTTGTCTAAGAAAAGACTAAACACTTATTTTTAAAAGCTAAATCATTAACTGTAATGTCAAAATTGGAAATCAATTTCTCTAATTACACACTACAAAAACTTATTTTGTCTCAGAAATATTTAGTAACTATCATCTACAACACTACACTTTTGAAACCTGATTTGAGTGATGTCCCTTGTATATTCCTATTAAGATCTAGGATACGCTAGTCTTTAAAAATTAGCGCCAGTTCTATTAGAGCAGTGTTCTCCAAACTCTGGTTCATGACCCATTAGGGGTCATTAAACCACTTTAACAGGTCTCAACTAACAGGATTTTTTTAAATGAAATAGCATCATATAGTAAAGAAAATGGAATGCACATATGTAATAAGTGCATTCTATTTAATGAGATTTTGTTTGGGTTCATTATATGAATGTATATGTATCACTGGGTCACAAAGTAAAATACATTTCTGTATGTTCTGGTAAATTTATTTCTAGGAGTTGTGGTCAAAAAAATGTTTCTATATTTGAAAGCTACTGTACAATATATAATAGCATAGCAGTATCCAAATATATCATAGTTATAAATCAATTTTTAAATGAGAAATTTTATTAAAATCCGAAGTTTCCTAATATACAAAAATATTACTGAAAGTCTAAATAAATGTCCTAAGTATCCAGTTCTGATTGTTGTCCAGTAATTAAAATTTGATTTCATAGGTCCTCAAAATATCTTCTGTGCCTCTTCTTTTCAATTTCACAGGTGAATTTATACTCCCATTGACAATACCCCTTATCATAACTAATGAGTCTCAATAGTTGAAAGAAGAAATGTTTAATTTGAAAATGTCCATCCCCCTAACCATTTACTATAACCAAAAAAAGCATAGATCACCCTCATCTCCAAGCCCTTTAAACATGATGGGAATCAAAAATCAAGCAGAGGTCATATTAAATTTATATTACTGAAATATTCACCGTATCTATCTCTATAAGCAGGTCATCTCACTATAAATACCAACTTCATTACAAACCCCAACCACAGGAATGATATTAAACTCCAGGCCGTAAAGAAAAGTTATCTTCCATTTGGGGGCACTTACTTTCCATTCAACAAATATTTATTAAGTATTTACCCTGTATCAGGCACAGTCCAAGGCTGGGAATATAGCAATAAACTCGCCCCAAAAAAGGTCTCACCAAGCCTCTTAATGACTGTCTACTTCCATGATTCCCAATTTTCTGTGCAGATTTTTTCTATCAATAAAAACACATCCTTCTGACCTCAACAAAACCAAAAACAGTTGATTCGCAGTAGTTCCATTCTATAAAGTTGTCGCAAACACTGAATTAGCAAACACTGAGTCATCGCTCCTAGAAAAATAAAGCGCTAGGTGCTTACAAGCCTCTGGCCAGAAAATTTTCATAAAATCAATACATAACCTTGTTCTAATATGTGTTTCTGTTTAAAGACACCTTGTTTTAGTATGTATGAAAGTCACTAACACTGAACTCATAATCAACAGTACTGCAACTCCTGCTTGAATAAGCTCACCTAACACACACTTTCTCCATCAGGCAACTCACAGCCTCTTTGAGCTGAGCAACACTAGACAGCCCTTCAGCACTATGTTTGGGGGCATTTTAAACAGCAAAATCACCCAAAGTAGCACTAACCAGGCGCGCGAAAGTAAAACAAGCAGCAGAGCATCACCTTATTCGACTTTAGCGGGGAACATGCACAGCAGGTGACTCAAACATTTTCCACTCTGCGCATGCTCACGTATGTTATTGAGTGAGAAAGCACCACGAATACAGATTGGGAGCGTTACAAATAAATTTTAGCAAGTAGACAAATTTGCAAATACAGAATTTGGGAATAATGAGAGTCAACTCTAACTGAAGTGAATTTTCTCTTTAAATGTATTCCAGTTAAAAAAATCCGTAAGAAATGATAGAATTCAAGTATCATCATTAGACAACTCCTAATGAATTAATGGAACTACCCAAGGATCATCAAATGCTGCTAACATCACAAAAAGAAAGACAACCTTTGATCTTCCTAATGGAAGAAAAAAAATTAAAACTAAATCTGATCGAACTTCTACATCTCATTACCAATTCACAGGAAAGACATGGGACAATGTTTTGACTCTTTCACTTCAAGAGAACCCATTTTTTTATCTGATGTCCTCAAAGGCAGAGATCATATTTTATTCAACTCTGTCTCCTCATAAGCTATGATAATCCATAGCACACAAGAAATGTTAGTTAAAAGTTTGCTGAATAAATAAGTAAATAAATAAATGAACTACCTCTTGGAAGTTTAGGAGAGGTAACATATATGATCATCATCTGTTTTTCGAGTAAAAGAGGAAAGAAAAAAGCATGGGCAGGCAAGCAATTTATAGCTTGAAGACATAATACAAGAAGTAGAATAACACCTCACAAATCAAAGTTCATTAATACTGTAATTTCAACTCTCTAAAACATAGCTATGAACCAGAAGAAAATAATTTACTAACGGAGGTCACAAAATGCATATTCTGTTCATTAAACAATAAGAGCCCCTAAACTCCACTTTAATTTTAAAATAATTCTAGTAAGTTTACACTAGAAATCAAACTTAAAATGGAAAAATTGAGGTCAGTAGTAGAAATATGACAGAACAGGGAAGGCGAAAAATCTCATACACCTCAATAAATTCATGACATCTCTGTATAACAGCACACTTTATAACTGATGTTCAAAATGAGAGCCCTAAATCAGCAAGAAAAGAACTGAGTATGTTTAGAAAATAAAGAAAACAATACTACCTTATAAAGTTTATCATTTACAAAACATTAAACTATTTTAGTATGAATTCGATCTTCTAATTTATCTAACAGGTCACTCCCTGATAATGCAGATAAACGAGAATGTACCTCAGAAAAGTCAACTTTGTTTCACCTATGATTTCTTACACAAAAGTTACATTCTTCTTAACTACAGTACTAATTTCCTAATTTATAAAAAAATCAATAATTACAAGTAACAGTCTAGTGTAGGCAAAGGTCACAAATTTAAAAGGTCCATTCAGGGGTATTAACATTTGAGAATTTTGATTATGAAGCTACTATTGTCCGCTCTCATCACAGAAAGGACTTAACAGTGTAACTGACAGTAAATCATAAATAACCAAGTTAACTTCTACAAAATTCTAGAATGAAACATGAAACAGGTCACAGAAACAAGCTGAAAGTACAACCACTTCTCCACAGGAAGGATTTCCTTCTGCCCAGTCTAAACCAGGACATCATTCTTTAACCCCCAAAATGAACACCAGGGTTAAAGGTCACCACCCCCCCCTTTATTTTTTTTACATATCAGGGTTGCATTACTTAAGCAAGAAAGCACAGTTCCATATAGCATTCTGAAGACTGAATTCACTGAAAAGTGAGGCTCCCCTAAATCTCTCTATGTGACAGATTTCCAGCAATAAAAATATGTTCAGAATTAATGTCACTGTCATGATATTCTGATATGCAATCAAGCTAAAAAAACTAACTGCTAAAAAAAAAGTCATCCAATACAGCCAAATTAAATTTTAGGAATTGCTTATTACTGGAACTCTTCTATATTGCTGGCAAGAATGCAAAATGGTACAGCTGCTTTGGAAAACAGTTTAGTATTTTCTTATAAAATTAAACATACACTTGCCATCTGACCCAACAATTTCAATCCTAGAAACTTACCCAAGAGAAACACTTAGATTCACCAGACACACACACACACACACACACACACACACAAACTGTACACAAATGTTTGTGGCAGCTTTATTCATAATCTCCAAAAACTGGAAACAAGTACTTCAACTGGTGAATGGATAAACATACTGAGGTACATCCATACAGAATACTGCTCAGCAGCAAAAAGAAACTGATACACAGTATAACATGGCTAAATCTCAAACGCATTCTGCGAAGCAGAAACTAGATTCAAAAGGCTACATACCACGTGATGCAATTTATATGATATACTGGAAAAGCCAAAATTATAAACAGATCAGTGGTTGCTAAGGGCTGGGAATAATAGAAGAAGTTGACTATAAAGGGGCAGCACGAGGGAATACTTGGGGGTGATGGTATTGTTTTGTATCTTGATTTTTAGTTTGTGAAACTTTAAAAACAGAAAAAAGAACTGTTTAATATAAAAAATGTCTTACAACAAAATCAAAGTTAACTGAAATGCTCAAACACTGGAATATTTCCTTTAAAGTTTCTGCCTAGCCCATAAATGCATTTAATTCCAACTTCTGCCATTTACAAAACAATCTTTCTATAATTATTCTTTACTTTTAAGCCTAAGTAACTGTTAGATGCTGTGTTTATTATTTTATTTAAATTAGGGTTTATTTGTTTTTGTCTCATACAATTGTGATGATGCAAACTAAACTGGTTTGGGATGAGGATGGTGCCTCAGGAGGCGTTTAATCAAGGTTGTTGCAAGTTAAAATTCTCCCTGATAGAAGAAGATAACATGATTAGTCCACTCATTGAACAAAGAAGTAATCATTCGAGGCCTACTATGTGCCAAACACAGGAACTACAAATGGCAAACGAAACAATCACAATCCCTGACATCACATAACAAACAATAATACAGAGTGTGATATGGACTGCAAGAGAATCACAGCATTTTCAGAGCACATACCAAGTGTACATAACCTAACCATGTAAATTCTAAATCTCCCATTTGGATCAATACCTTAAAGTGCCTGGTAATTGGTGAACTCAAAAACACAGCTTCATTAAAAGCATGCACCACGGGGCTCATCATCCCATTTCCCTTCAGTGTTTAAGGATGGAAAGAAAAGCAGAGACCACACACACATAACACTACCCCTGCACAAACCATACAATAATCACTCCCCTACATGAGGTCCTCTTAAGGGAAATACCAGAATATTCAGATTTATTTGTCACCTTTTTAGCAAGCAGGACATTTTTCCAATACAGAATACCATAATTATGAACTTCTCTTGTTGAGGAATATTATTTGGGATGGGGGGATGGGAATAAAAAAGAAAGAGAAAATAAAAACAGGATGGAGGGGGTGAAGTTAGTATTAAGATTTGTGCAGTGAAGTCTTAAAAACAAATTAAGGAAGTTTAAGGAAGCTAAAACAGAGGCACTGAGCCACACCCCTGCTTCTTTTCTGTTATGAAAAAGGAAGCCAGATATGTAAAAAGAGGGCAGCCTGCAGGTGTTCTGGCATGAAATTACCATGTACAGAGGTGAAATTATATTACCCCAAGGCCTAAAGAAGCTATACCAAAGTTACCCAAAGCATTCTCCATTTCAAGTATCCTAATTATACAAAGCTTCTAGGACCCCAGTGGGGCTCCCCAGGACCAGCATTTGAACTTCATGTCAAAAACCAGAAAAGCTTTCAACAACTATTAAAGAAACAAACACAGATTAAAATAAAGTGCCTCTTGGTATGTATATTTACAAGGGGGACAAAGGAAAATAAATTTACCAGCCTTTTATTGAAAGTCCACCTTGGAATAGTAAGATGCTGAGCAGCTTCCATCAAGAAACAAGGGGTAGAAGCAAATGAATGCATTCCACAGTTCCTTTTCCAAATTTCTTACAGTCAAACATGTTTCGGAATTCAGAATTTTAGGGGTTTTTGACAGGAGACACAATGTGCATACACCATGTATTTTGTGACGCCCCTAAAGAAGGCAGAGATGGCACACAGAAGTCTGGGACAACACACTATTATCAAACATGTACTATTTCTACGGTGAAACCTACAAATACATAAAATAAAGCACATCAGTTCACAACAGCTTTCCTGAAAAAAGTTAACATGTGCCAAACATAAAAGAAAAACATTTAGTTTCCAGAGCAATTTCGACATTAGAATCGTTGATGAGGACGGATGATCCTATGAAACAGTACCCATTACCCATTACTAGATGTACGTGCCAAGGGTTCCTGGCCACCTCTTTATCCTGTACTGATTTCACTGTGGTGTTTTGGTGAACGCAAAATAATTCTGAAAGTCTTCCATAGGTTCATACGTAACATGTCCTCTATACTCTAACCACTCTTAAATTTCTCTACCACAAAATAGACCAAGGCAGTTTGCAGAAATCTAACCCTTAAAATTTATAGAACTGGTAAATCCAATTTTGCCACCATGCAAAAAATGTTCATTGAATGAAATTTAACATATTGAACTCGTCATAAAATGGCTTGCTCTGATTTTGTCCCAAGAAAAATGCTGTAACAAATAAGGGTGCTCCGGACCTATGAAGCAGCATCCTATGAGTCAGAAAAAAAGACCCTGATTTGCATGAATGACAAGATACAATAACTATAAAACCCTATTAGTAGCATAGTATATTTACACATACAAACTACTACATACGTTATATACTATAACTGAAGTACACTATTTCCACTGAGGGGGAAAACAGAGCTAGTTCCTTGTCAACAATGGTATAAAAGAAAATAAAGCAGTAGAAGTGCACTTATATGAAAAAAATCATTAGGGTCCCTTCTGTCCTCATGTTCCATGAAAAATACACCTCAGTGATATTGTAAATATGATAAATATTACCTAAACCTAAAAATTTTTGATTAGCAATAATTCTTATCTTCTTATTACTTATAATAACTTTAAAAATATGATTATTTTTATCATTTAAGTTTCTTAAGATTTCCAGGGTCATCCAAACTGATGCCTTAATTTATTCTTGATAAATTTCTCTTTAATAAATTTTCCAAACGTCAAAAAAATCTTCTAATTTTGGTGCTATGCTTATCAAACATTGCCAATGAGCAATGAATACAGTGACCTCACTAAGTATTCTGGGTATGAAACTATGAAGAGAAATCACTTTATTAACCTGATCTTGCAAATATTTTTTAGGCGTGTCTTGCCTCATTTTCACAACCCCATTGATTAAAAAGAACATGATAATAAAAGAAAGTCATTTTTAAAAAGTGTGCTAACAGATGCGTATAAAGAAGAAAGCAGTTATTTTCAAGCGTGGAATCACATGTGAGAATCCTAAAATACATCAGTGCCCTAACCCCATCCTCAGATTCAAATATAAATCAGCATGAGTAGGGTCCCAATAGCCATCTTTTTTTTAAGCTCCCCAGAAAATGTTAACGTGAAGTAAGGGCTGAGAACCTTGGCACACGCTGCCTTCTCCACTAACCCCTATCTCTTACTTTTGATAAGTGGTAGCATCGCAGCCCTACAGCAACAACCAGGAGATGAGGGCTATCTTTTAAATTGTCCATTTTTCTTCTCATTTACTCTATCACAGGAAAAAAGTTACTCATTTTCAGCTGGAAAATTTTAAACAAGTGTATATAGCAAAATATATTTTAGCTTATTTAATTCTCTCATTCCCAATGCTCAGGATTTTACTTTTTAGTCTTCAAAAGATAGCATTCATTAGCAGGGTATTTAGATAAAAAGCAGAACATACAACAAGCATACAATATACAGTCCATTTATCCACTTTCAACAGATCAGCAGAAAATATTCAAAAGAATGATTTTAAAGAGCTGATTACATTTTGATATTTTGTTAACTACAAATATTTTCAGAATCTCAAATATATTTAAAAATTAGCCACAATATGCTAACACTCATATGATAGAAAAAGATCTCAATAAATAATCTACCATATTTTAAATGAAAATTGGTATTACAAGATTCCATATCTTTAAGATTTACACTTTTCTTTTTTGTTCATATTGTTTTCAGATCCCTGTAACAAAAAGAAAAAATAATGTGTTATAAAAATAGGCATCTACAAATACCCATTTTTTTACATGTCAGCAACAACAGATACCTACTAGTTTCACCTCCAAAACACTAGGCTATTTTTGCATGCCAAATTAGGATTTTATTAAAAGGCCTTGTAGCCATGTATTTGCAGAGCACAAAACTAGTGGAATACGGGGAATTTTCTCTCTTCTCTCCTTATTAATTACCTACTATTTTTGCCCACCACTTGGAAGTATTCATTGCTAGAATATAAAATAAGTATTTCACAGAAATAAAAAGTAAACAAGACACAGACTGGGTGTAAGGGAAAAAACCATTCCCACTTCCCTTTTTACTAAAAGGAAACTCTGACTATAACTTTGACTCTATTATATCATACTCGAATACACTGCAAGTATACTACCTCAAGTCAAAAACAAACAAGTTTTAAAACATAGATAATAATTACAAAATATTCAGAACTCCACTATTTTTCTAAAGTACACTTGTATCAAAAGGTATCCCATGGCCAATTTCAACTTTAAATTTTAAAGTAAGTAATTTTACTAAGACCAATTTTAAAAATAAGAATAAAGTATTGCCACACTTTATTCAAGGTAATACACACAAAAGCAGAATTATATGTTAAAATCTAAGTTAGTAGAAAACATCCCACCCACCCCAGGATTCCATTTTCCACCCTCAAAAACACAGATTTACTATTTTTTCTGATAGTAGATATAATACATAATGATAGCTGAAAATCTCAATGATAAAGAGAAGTACAAAAAGTGTGAAAATAAAAATCATCCCAAATCTCACTATTTACAAATAACTGTTAACTGTCATTAACATAAATATTCTTCCAGGGGATAAATGGATTTATTCTGTATATTTACAATAACAATGACAAGAATTACAACAATTAATTCTGTATATTCTGTACATGTATCTCCATATATATGTGTGTATACACGCACACACAAATTTATATCTACTCTTTCACATACACTGAAAGCAGAGTAATCTTTAACACAACAACTTTCACGAAAATAAAAACATATAAATTGTCTAAGCCCTCACCCTGCTTCTGCATTTTCATTTAAGCAAGCCAGATTTTAGATTACTCTGTGTGTATGTTGTTGTTGTTGTTGACTGCTTGAGAGAAAAATTAAAAGATATCTGTTTACTTGTTTTACTTAAAAAAATAAACAAACCACCTAGCTACAATTTGCCATAATCTGAGAACACAGATCTCTGTACTAAAGGAATTTGGCTGAGCAATTTTAAAAAACTAGTACATGTTCCTGAGCAAAACTGCAAAGAAAACGATCCATTTTCAAGGCCTCCTCACCTCTGGGTCAGAAAGAGAACCACTCTCAATTAGGATATGAGAGATCTAGCAATCACGTGTGTCACTTGAGCATTTCACCCAACCTTCCTACGATTCATTTCAATTCTAAAATTCTGTGATTCCCGTGCCTCCCCATTCTCCCACCATTTTTCAATTTTTATTCATTCATTCATTCATTCTGCTACTCTCAAGATGTGGAAAAACCTTCCTTTCCTTTCTATCTCATTGGGATTCCATGATTCAAATAAACCCTTATTCTGATTGACAAACTCCCATTTCCTCATGCACTTATTCAGCTCTAGGTGTTGACAAATAAAGAAATCTGATGAGATCAAAAATCAGATTTTGGCAAGGAGGGTGGGCGAGCAGCAACTCAGAAAAAATTTTAAATAAATTTATAAATACAAATTTTTAATTTAAAGTTAAAATAGCTTTATGAGTTCCATGGAAAAAAATGTATAACCTTAAAACTTAAAAAACAGACTTTATTGATTCAAGCTCAGTCAATAAAAAGATTAGCAATGTTTTTAGCTCCTAAAATATTCATACCTGGGTATATTTAAGATAGTAACATAGAAGCAGCTTTCTAATCTTTCATCTGTTACATCTGCACAATGCTTTTAAAGTTCAAAGTGCACTTATATGCATTATTTATTTTAATTCTCAAAACAAGTAGATGTAGTGGTCACTATTGATTGTCTCTCAAACTTCCATTTCCCCCATGTTCTTCCTTCCCACTATTTTTTAAATATCCTCCCTCCACCATGTAAGTCAGGGAAATGTGTCGCCATCCCCAACTGCAGGGGATATAACCTGATTAGTAAAAACCAACTACGATAACCCATTTCCCCTTGTCATACCCAATTAGGAAGTGCATATGACCTAATTCTGGTCAATAAAACATGAAGGGAAAAGTATGCTGGTAGGCTTGTGCAAAAGATTTCCTGGCCACTGCATGTCTAGATGTGATCTTGCTATCAGCCTGAGGATGAATCCAACACAGAGAGAAGAGCAGAGCCAAGAAAATCACAGAGAAACAGACCAACGCTCTGAAAAACTAGCCCTACCTCCGTATTTCAGTGTTCCACTTCAGTAGATACTCTATTCCAGGCATTGTACTGTGGATATAACTGAGCTATAGATTTTCATAAGTAGTACATCCCACCTACCTTTCCTTCCCCAACCTGGGTTTCCTTCTCCTATAGCTAAATGTTCTCCTTTCCACATGGCCGAGCTATGTAAGACAAAGAGGGTAGCTACCATAAGTTGTTATACCAGCATGCTTTGCAACAAGCACAAGCGCTGCTGGTACACATCAAGGGTATGGCATTTCCTCTTCAAGGGACCATTTCCTATTTCAGCAGTCCCTACTCAGGTTGAAGAGATGTTGGAATTATAAAAAGGCTGCTCTCCAACCCTGATGCTATATAAAAGCTGGAAGGTAGCATGTGAAATCAGATGAGGAACCATATCAGGAAATATGTGAGAACCATAGATTGATATGACTAAATATTTAAACAATCCACCCTAAGGTATGAATGACTAGAGGGTCAGGAATATCAAGATTTACTTCTTTTTTAACAGAAAAAAGAATACTTATACTCTAAGAAAGAGTATAAATTAGGTGACATTTTAGAAGCAGAAACTCTTAATATATTTCTCTTTAATATATTTCTATTAACCAACAGCTCAAGTTAGTTAAAAAAGGGAATCATAAATATATATATATATATATATATACATATATATATATATACCAACATTTTATTGTAACTCAAACATAAAAACGTACATTCATAAGACAATTTTTTAACACAAGGCCATTTAAGTATGGGTCTATGGATTGTAATTCTATTTTATCTTTTTCTAAAAACCACACCCATAGTAAGTACATCACCTGTGATTCCCAATACCTGTTTTCTTAAACACAGAAAGGCATCTCACTTAAAAACAATCTTATTGCAGAATCTTTTTTAGATTTTTAGGGTTTTTTCTCCTAATCATTTAAAGTTATTTCACTTACTCCTATTCAATTATTAATTTGAGCTACTCACGTGTTTTCAGAGTAGCCCCTGGTTCTTATATAAACGTCTTTTTGCCTTCACAGTTCACCGAATAATGTTTCATTAAACTATGTAATTACAACACCAAGTACAACTGCCATTAACAACTGGTTGAATACAAACACACGATTCTTCATAAGTACACAATAACTGGTCGGAATAAAAGTTCAAGAACAAACTACAGAGCAGTAGAATGCCAGTCAGTGATGCAGCATGGGCATCAAGCAGTAAATGAATGAAGAGTATCCTTTAAATTTTTTGAGTGGGTTGAGTAGAGGTGAGGTAAGTGATCCATCTGTAAAAGGCTATTCCTAACAGTCTGCTTTTTCTACCCACCAATCAACCCTATAACAAGTATCAGCAACTTCCGAATCTGCTTCTATGATTCATGCAGTGCCTGGCATCACACCTTGGCACTTTCTATGAATTTTATCAATCTTGATGAAGGGCATAATCGCATAGTAACTCCTTTTTTATTTTAAACATGTATTGTTTTGTGTGTGTGTGTGTGTGTGTGTGTGTGTGTGTGTGTGTGTGTTGCTGAGTTGTTCTTGAGATGGTTACAACACCAGACACAACAATGCCCTCAGAGCTAAAGAAAGCAGTTCAACACAAATCAGTTATCTCAATGTAATAAATCTGAATACAGCTAAAAGGCTGGCATTACCTCCCTAAAGAAAAACGCATTAGAAGTTTGTGTTAAAGAAAAAGAATATCATGAGATTTCACCTAATTCCAGTGAAAACTATGAAAAATGTGGAGATGAATTAGCCATACGTGGATATAATTTAGCTATCGATTTTCATTAATTATGTGATGTGTCATTAGTACAGAAAATAACCAAAATGTGTAGCATCTTATCTGACAAATACATAAAATGAACTTCAAGTTCATTGTTAAGAATTCTTTCTGATAAGTAAGATGATGAGCAGAGAATATAACCAATCACTTAACAATAGTTTAAGAACAAATCACTACACACCTTCCTTAGGTCCCACAATAGGAGGAAACTCAAACATTTATAGTTTCTAAATCTCAGCTTTGAGAAGGGATTTGGAAGAAACTTGGCTAACAAGCAACCTCCACTACGTCTCTAAAACTTATCTGTGCCCACATACCTCGCTCATTCCACATTTTTAGTTCAGAAGCTCTCCAAAGTTTCTTTATATAAATGGATAATACACACTGGATTTCTCCACATTAAGAATCCCAAGTATGGTTCTATCCTACAGATCAGCACAAAGTGATACTCTAAAATAGCTTAAGTTACTAGAACCACACTGCCTCCTGCTCCTATAGAATCTCTACAATTAGAGAACTACAGATACACCAAAATTGCTATTTCGAAAGAAATTACATCTTGAAACCCCAACACCTAGACACATACTAACACTAATCAATGCCACTAAGTGTGTAATTGCTTGAGAAAAGACAAAAAAGAAAGATGAAGATTAGAAAAAACAGATCACTAGTGGTTTCAGACTTTGAAATTAAAAAAAAAAACAACACAAAAGACCTGATTTAAATATGTACTGCGCTACTTCCAAGATCTTAAACATGTTGCTTCAACTCTCGAAGACTGTTTCCTATGGTCAAAAGCGAGGGGTTATACATACCACCTAATTCACAAAGTTGTCTGAACAGTAGATTTTATGGTCCCTATAGTACCCACTTAATAAATTGTAACAGGTATTGCTGTTATTGGGAAGTTCAAGATAACACAAATTAAGTTATAATGTAAGTCCGTTATGAAGACTAAGGGAAATAGTAAAAGCCATCAAACAATGTTCCCTGTAACATGATCCTACCTAGATTTATACACTGGTGTTGTGAGGGTGATATTTTTCTAAGCACGCCTTTGATAATGAATAAGTCTGGGGTTAAATTATTTTAGGATTATCTAGTATTTAAGATGACTAAAAGTCTTATACATACTATCCAGAACTGTGGAAATTTCTCATTTTATCATCCCACTGTTATAGTCAATTCTCTTTGTATGTAGTTTCCTTACATTTCACTTTATCCATAGCAAATCCCACCTTCAGAATTTATTAACAATAATATAACCATCCAATAAACTGTTATGTTGTTTTGTTATTTAATATTTCAGCATTCCCTCTATTTAGTGTGATACATCCTTTTGAAGTCCTTTGAAACTAAACAACCACCTGTTCCATTTTGGAAAAACTCTGAACCAATAAACTACACCAGAATAAGGATCTAGTAGTCCCAGCACGGGGAGGGTTTAAGAGGGGACACAGAAAAGTACATGGAGAGACTTCCATTTATTACTGAGTCACATTTTTACAGTCTGGATTTATTTAATGTAAAACCAATTACCAGATTACCAGACACACCCATATTCAAATGCAAGCAAAGAAACATGACAAAGCCATGTATGAGCTCTTTTAGATTTTATGCTTTCCTGCTTTCCTCCATCAGGACGAATGACAGCAAGGTAACTATTCTAATTTATTTCCTTCAACTTACTATCCTTATTTGCCTACCGACTCCCTATCACCATCGAATCTATACACTTAGACCTTTATACCTCAAACTGACTCATTTTTAAATACAAGACATTCTGGACTTCCCTAGCCTGATCTCCACCTACTTGCAGAGCTTCCTGTCCCACTAAGACCTCCTGGCACAGCAGCCTTATGTCCAGTTCAATAGGCCTCATGATACCCAACCCACATGCCTGTGCTGAGGTTGTTCTCTTCACCTAGAAAGCTACCCACCCCACACCCCCCACAACCCCCCCCACACAGCCCGTTTTGCCTATCAAAATTTTTTAAGGCCCAAATGAAGTGTTACCAGCTCAAAACTCATTCATAATTCCCCAGTCAAAAATTAGTCACACACACAAACACAGCATGCTTCCATGCATCTCTAACAAAGCCCACAAGGAGTGTTATGTTGCAATTATTTCTGTGCAAGTCTGCTTTTCCCTCGAAGGGAGCTACTGAGTCTCACTACCCACTCTTCCATCCTCACCACAAAGTAAAGGTCTCTTGCACATTGTAAGGGTCCGAGTTGAATTAAACGATCCTTGATTCTAATCCCAGTCCTTTCATTTGAAGGAATAAATAACTTTCATGTTTTGAAGATTTTGCTGATAGTTAATGCAAATATGATGAAAATGTCAATAATTACATAATGCATTAATTTTTTAAGTTGATGAATGCAGAAGAGGTCAATGAGCACAATAAATCATCAGCAAAGATAATCATTTTCCAAGATCTCCCCCCAAAATCTCATAGATATCAATATTAATCTTTTCTGTCCTGCAATCTAATAAGAACTACTTATACCTGATGTCTATCCAGAAATGCAAGGTCCCTGAAAGCAAAATATGTCAAAACCACACAATTTGTTTGCTAACATCTTTCTCCCAATGCCCATATAGTTTTCATCTCTTGTGCAACTATAAATGCTAATATATACAAAATATAAAGATAATTTATCTTAGCTCAGAATACAGTTGAAGCAAATTTGGGGAATAATGATAAAATACACTAAGCACATCTCTCCACCCCTATTCCCCCCAAAAAAGCTATGAAGAATGTCACAAACCCAATCTGATTTTTGGTGGAACAGTGTTTTCTTAAACTGGCCTCGCATCTTTTTTAATTCTAAATCATCCTTCTTACACTTTTTGTGCTCGTCTTCTTCCACAATTTACTTATTTACCGGGAAAGCAAACGTTCTCCAGAAACGTATACGTGGCTTTAAACACTATTTTTAATTTTAAAAAGTATTCCAACTGAGATGTGGTTCAATCTCTCGTACCATCTGTGGGCAAATGTCATTCACACCATGAGAAGTCACTGCACACGTGAAAGAAAGCAACGCTGATTTATTTTCTTAACTTATTAAAAAAAAAAATCAGAAGGTTTTTAGTTTTCCAATTCAAGCCGATGTTCTGAAACAAAAGGTTAACCTGGGGTCAATCACTGGGCAGCCTCGGTACTCATTACAACAGAGTGCCAACTAACTCACACGGCGGAGCCACAGTAGCCATCTCCCACCCCTGAACTTCTCCTCCTCCGCCGGGAGAACCGCCGCGATCCTCGCGCAGGCCCGACTACCCGCACCCCGCGGGGACACACACCTTTCCATCCCCACCGCGCAGCAAAGAAACGTGGGGGCTGTGGACCCGGAGAACCGACGCTTCGGGATGTCCCTTCCCCTGCATGTGGGGTAAACAAGCACAGCAGCACCCTAACCGTGACCATCAGAGGGACTTCGTGCCCTCGACTGACGCCTCGGGGAAGTTTCGAGCGAAGTCAGAAGCTCCGTCAAATAGGTGCATGCCCGCGCGCCGCCTTACAACCCCCCCCCCGGGAAGTGGACCCCCGCAATGGACGCGGGCCCCGACACCTCCCGCCCCAAGCCCTCCGCCGCAGGTGACTGTCCGCACCCCGCCGAGCAGCGCGGGGGCCGGCGCCCCCGACTTCCGAGCCTCCCCGGAGCGGCCCCCGCCGGCGCCCAGCTCGCCCACCACCCCCGTGCCCACTCGCGCCGCGCCACTCGGGCAACTTGTGCAGCCAGCCCGGCCCGCGGCGCGCGGCGCCCTCCCGCCCACCGAGCCCGGGCGAGCCTCCCCGGCCGCGGCCCCCGCCCGCCCCGGAGGCCCCCGCCCGCGGCGCCGCCCCCGCCGCATCCCACCCCACTCAGCCCCGGACCCCAGCCACCCCAGCCCACCCCGCCCCACGCGGGAAGGGGGCAGCCGCCGGGTCGGGGCCGGCCGGCCGGACGCCGGAGCGGAGGGGGCTTTACCTCAGAGGCGCGGCCGCGGGCAGCTGGGTCGGTCCCGGACGCGGGCGGCGCCCCCCCCCCCCGGTCGCTCCGTCAGCGGCGGCGGAGGCAGCGGCGGCGGCACATCACACCCGCCGGCGGCCGGGGAAGGAAAGCGAGCCACGCAGGGAGGGAGCGAGCGAGGTAGGGGGAAGGAACGAGCGAGGGAGGTAACGCAGCTCGGCTCGGACTCGGTCCCCGCACTGCTGCCGGTGGCTCCTACCGCCGCCTCTGGCCGAAGAGTCGCCGCCCGGGCCGCTGCTGTCGCCACCGATGCAGCCGGGAATGAATGCACAGCGGTGCCTCGCTTATCCGGAGGTCAAACATCCTACAGCCTCGGGCATCCGGATCGGCGCTGGACCCGGAAGTGAACACATGGAAAAAAAATAAAAAAAGGAAAGCGTCTCGGTAGCGGCGGCGGCCCCCACGCGGCCCGCATCCGCGAAGAGAGCCGAGAGAAGCCGAAGATTACACCGGCTCACTCGGATTGGTCAGCTCGCCGACCGGAAGAAAGGCAGCACGCTCATTGGCTGGCAAGGCCTATAAAGACCAAGCCATTCTTGCCTCTTCACTTCCTTACGGGTGGTGCGCGCGGGGCGCGACGTGGAGTAAATGTGGACACGGTTATGTTGCTCCGGGTGAGGCCTTGGGAGGAGAGGCTTGGCGAGGTCTGTGGAGAGGACTGGAAGAAAACGCTCACATGGTTCAAAAGAGCTGCTAAAAATTCCGCCGCTTGAGTAAGCAAAGAGCCTCAGGGCGCCATTGTGCCGAGGCTTTCCTGACTGTGCCCAGCTCAGCCCAGGTGCCCAACAATTTTAGGGTCGGTCGAAGGGAATGACATCACCGGCTCGGATTCGCCCACTTTTTTGTAACCCCAGGGCTGTATCAAGGGTTCAGCGGCTCCATTTGTGAATTCAGATAATCCTCTGAACTGTATAGTGGGGTAGCTGTTATCTCAGATTTTGAAATGAACCTCCTGGCGTTCCAACAGGCCAAGCATCACCCAAGTCGTCGGGTTGTACAACACAAATCGGACCCGATGCTTTCTGACTCCACTTTCTCATCCTTTCCGATCACGTACTAGGAAAGGCAGAAGATTGCATTCCTCCTCTCACTTGCACTTGGTTAACTGGGATGAAGGGACGTCACTTTGGAAATCTCTGTGGACATCGTTCCACCATGAAAACATTGTAGAGGGCTCTGAAAGTTTAATTTTTAAAACAGTGTTATTAATGTTAACGTCTGAAATACGTTCAAAAGTCAAGCATTGAGATGTGCATGAAGAAAAACCGTAGCCTGGTGCTATGTTTAAAGATTGATCAAACTTTTTTTTATATTTTTGATAACGCTCAATCCAAAAACTGGGTATCTCTTTCACACACACACACACTTTAAGAGTCTGCAATGACACAGAAACAAATACACTTTAAAATAATCGAGGATTTATCTCATTTTCCCTCCCTGCCTTACCAGACTGTTAATGGGGTTAATGTGTAACTTCCAAGGGGTGGTTAGTATGGAAAGATGCTGGTTTTGTTTTTGTTGTGCAACATTGCCTTTTTTACCTCTTTCTTCACACTCTTTCCCAAACTGGAGGTTAAGAAGTGATCGGTATCACCCGTCTTAGAAGAGCTGTGATAGATGATCAGAGCACTGCTTCTGTGTTTATCACACCACCATCGTTCTGTGAGAGACTCCAAGGCAAGTCAGATGTATACATCCTCAGACTTGGGAATAATTTACCTAAGCAAATGACATCCCGAAGTTTTGACCTATCCCAGGACCCAATACTATACAACAAAGTTAACCGTGTCTTACTAAATGGAGAAATGTCTGCAAACAGGAAACTCGAAATATTGCCATCAGCAAACAACAAACCATCTTACACGGTTTGCCTCAAAAAACTGTTTAAAGGAAGAACACCTACCCACCCCTCAACGTTCTGATAAATGTTTAAGAAGTACACGGATATAAATATATGGTGAAATCACATTTTTAAACTAGATGTGGTTTGGAATAAATATTTACATTTTTAAACACTGTAGTAAAGATTGTTTTTTGGTTAAAATTTGGCCTGGAAGCTCCTATAGATTAACATTGGCAATTAACCTAGGTGGGAAGCCAATGAAATTTTCATACCATTCTATTAACTTGTAAGAAAAAACTGGCAATATCAAAACAGCATACATCACTGAAGGAAAACTCAAACTACAAGTGATCTCAACCAAAACTCTGTTTTGTAGCATGTCTCAACATAAGCAGACAGATCATAATTTTCCATCTGCTTTATTATTTATCAGTTACAGTTAAGTTTTTGTGTCACCCCCACGTTTCCTAGCTCTGGCACTCTTCAGATATTTATATTCTATTAATACTTGTCATGTTTTCCAAAGCAGTGTCACATTTTTTATTACCCGGAATTTATTCTGTTGAATTTATATCTCTGTAGATATAAGTAAATATTTGTTCTACCATTTAGGCATGCAAGAACTATAATGATTACTATTTTTATAAAAAAGAAGATAAAGAGGAATAAACTTTCCCATATATTTCTATTAAAATGAGGGGGGACAGTTACTTCAAAATGATTTCGGTCTAAGGCTATCATGAATTTCTTAGGAAAAAACAGAATTTATCAAGTGGGAGTTTGAGGAGAGGAGACAAAGAAAGCAAAATTTCTGGGTGCCTTTGATTTCACATGTGAGGTAGTGTAAGTGTTCCCGTATCTCCCTTACATCTTTTGATTCTTTACTTCTGTCACTATTTCTCTTCCTCTCACTGCTCTCCACACTCATCTTGGCTACCTAGCCCCCCCAAGATGCATGTGCACGCGCGCGCAGTGGAGAGAACATAGGATTAAGACCTTCAATTAGAGTTGTAAACAGGAAAATTTCATTCTTTTTTATTTCATTCTTTCTCTCACCTGAAGTCTTACTGCTTATAGAAAAGAGAAAATGGCCAGCTTTACTTTCCACAAAATATACCTACTATTCTCTCTCACACAAAGCACAAGACATGAGAAGAAAGCATTTTGTTAAGAGGAAAATGATAAGTGCAAGTTTCCAGTGTACCACTGAAGATTATGAGAGCGCTAACACATATATTTGTGCTATAATTATTTTCTCACCCTACCCCTCGTACATACTATGAAAATACTCCCCTTGTTTTGCACAAATTGATCAAGAAATACCCGCCAAATACAAATAAACACCAAAGATTAATCTAGCACTCTACTTTGGTGCAGTGTATCTACTATGTGGTCAATCCAGCTAAGTTAAATACAGATAGATGTTTCCCAACTAACACAATAATAACATTTGTATACACTCTGGTTTCTGTTATTCCATCTGATCCTAACAACAACCCTGTGAAGTAATATAACAGCTATCACTATTTTTCCCTTGTTAGGAATAAGGAAGGATGGTCTCAATGAGGTTAATTGACTTGACCAAGATGATGTGATAAGTGATAACTTGTTAAATATACAATACAAACTTACGAGATTAGGAAAGGTAAAGATTTTCTTCTTCCAAATATTTTGTGTTTAACCCTAATGGTAAACCTAGCATGGGATTTACTGGTTGATGCAGGGTAAGGCCTGAGGCATTATCAAGCTATTTTTCTTTTTCAGTATTATCCTTAAAGTAAACTACCTAGAACAAAGATGTAATTAAGAAAAAGTAAATGGTGAAGTAGAACAGGAAGAATGCAAACAGATATTGTGACAGCATCCAGAGCAGGGGAGCAGAACAATGTATTTTACTCAGACCAGGAAAACAACCTCTTCCCCAGTCAAGTCAGGGAAGGGAAAGGAAAGAATCTGGGAGAAAACCAGTCAAAATGCAGCTACATCAGGTTTTCAGGAAGCTGTCACTTAGCAAACTTTCCTTTACATTGTTATGAGTAGAGCTAAAGAGTTGAGACACTGGTTTATACATTTCTGGAAGGATGATTTTTAAGTATTTTATAGATGGAAAAAAATGAAAGTACAAGAATCACAAAACTTTTCTGAGAAGCTCTATTGTATTTAATATTAATGATCTTGAGTAATATTGAATAAAATCGCATCTGTAAGACTTCTTGGCTTAGCTCAGGCTGACATAACAACATATCATAGCCTGACTTACACAACAGAAATTCGTTTTGTCGTGGTTCTGGAGGCTGCAAGACTGATATCAGGGTGCTAACTATGGTCGGTTTTAGTGAGACTTCACTTCCTGACTTTCGGATGGCCAGATGCCTTCTCACTGTACGCTCATAATGGCCTTTACTCAATGCATGGAATCTCTCTCTCCCTCGTCCTCTTCTTAAAAGTGCACTAATTTCATCATGAGGGCCTCACCGTTGTGACCTCATTTAAACCTAATTATATCCAAAAGGCCTCATCTCTAAATAGCATCACATAGGGGTAAGGATGTTATCATATGAATTTGGGGGACACAATTCAGTCCATAGCACTCTTCAAAGGAATACTTTCTCTGTAGAGAGTATATCATTTGTAAATAAAAGAGAAGGTAAAGGTTAGACAGGATGTCAATAAGGAAAAACAACTGTGGACAACATAATATTAAAGTCTCATAGAGGAAAAGAATACATTCTTAAGAGATAGAGCTTCTATGAAGAAAATTGTCTATAGAGGAAAACTATAAACACTATGAAAAGTGTAAAGTTGTCTTGCCAAAAAGAGTGGCTAAATCTCTAGCTAGACAATTTAATTTTTGTTTTATTTCCATTAGCAGGCCTGAATTTGGGCAGCTGTTAAGCAAGCTTGGCTATCTGAAGAATGCTATTTTGTGATAAATGCAAGAGTTAACTAAAGCTATACTTTTTTGGAATAGTTTCAAGAACAGCTTGAATTCTGAGTAATAAATGGATCTGAAGTTTAGAGATGGTCATAATGATTGGTCCCTACTCCATTTTCCCTCCCCTGGTCTTCTTTTGATCCTACAGTTATGTTTCCCAGGAGCCCATCCCACCTCATGAGCCAAATCTGATCAAGACTGCATGTCTCTTCAACTCCCACCCATCAGAATCCTGCAGTCCTCTGGCTGTAGATGAAGAGTGCCAAGTAAGAGCTCTGGATGAGATGTTAGATTTGCCACTCCCCTGTTATCTCTATGGTTTCCCAGTCTACAGCAATATACTTCTCCTTTGGTTTTCTTTTCTAATGGACACTGTAGCCTCTTCCAGAACCCCATTCAATGTGGAAAAGTAATAAATTTAGTTTACAAAATTATTCACGAGTCCCAGTTTCTGACTAAACCCTAGGCTCCTGACTAGGCTTACTAGATTACTATATTCTGGATAGGCCCATATTGGTGCTCAAACTTGTCTAAGCTACGTCTGAATTGTGCCCTTTGGACATTGAACAGAGGACTGCCTTATTAGGGTCATCATCTGTGCCTAATTATGTTTCTTTAGTCTTTGTCATACTCGGTTGTGCTTGGTTTTAACTTCATCCCTCTCTTCAGCAACCAGTACTGCTAAATTCCTAGTATGTCTTCATTCTCCCACCTGTACTTATTATGATATTGATGTCATACCGGACTGAACAAGATCACAAGATCAACAGAAGTTAAAATTGATGCAGGAGGATACCTTAGATAGAACTCTCACTTCCATTTACTTCTCATTCTCGTTTTCCTATAATTAGGATTATACCACTTTTCAGTTTCCTACTGTTTTCCTTCCTTGCAAGTAGTCTGAATCTCAGTTGGCTGTAAAATGAATCAGTGATACCTTCATCATATCAATGTCAGGAAGATTAAATGCAATGATATGTCTTTAATGTACTTACCACAGTGCCTGGCATACAGTAAGCACTAAATATATGTTCACTGTTAGCTACCATGTGACCTCTAGGAACCTGCATTTTCTGATCCAACATGAATGATAATCAAAAGTTGAAAATATTAGGTCCCAAGCTTTTCCTTAGCTTTAAAAGTCCAAGACCTATTGAACTGGATTTGTGGTCCTGAGGCAACATATCATTTAAATTTGCTCCAGGCTCTGTTTTTCTTGATTTTACCATGCATATTTGGACATTATGGTGTATTGGCGATGTAGCATCTATTTACCCTTCCCTAATAGCACCCAGATTCCCTTTTGATGAATTTTCTCCATCTCACTGTATTCTGTGACCAGGGAGTCTGCCTTCCTGTAGGTGTGGTAGGAGAGGGGGGAGGAGTAGTGGGGAACACACTGCCCAAACAACGCCAAATGGATGCTCTCTCCCTAGATTTGAATCTTGAGCAGAGGGACATGCAATCTAAACACAGTAGGAATGGCCTTCCACCCCAAGAGCAGCACCCTGACCACAAGTTCTGCCACAGGACACTGACAGTGATCCTACTTCTCTGGGTATGGAGCATTTTGGATTCTGCCCAAACCAGTACCTCCAGCTTCCTGCCAGCTCTGTGGGACCCCACCCCCACCCCCACCAATTGCCTTTTGCTAGGTTCTGTTTTGCTTGCATTACCCACAGAAAATTTCTATTGTTTGCAACGGGAGAATCCTGATCATTTTCACTCCTGGCTTTTGGTTCAACTCACTACTATCTGTCCTGCTTGTATCCTTTCCTGTGTGGCTTAGCTCTGTGTCCACGTAAACACTTGAATTCCAAGCTGTAGTGCAGTACAGTTTCACTTATTTGGCTTCACTCTAATATAATCTCTGTCTCCCTGTTGTTGTGAGGCTCCCTGGCTTCAGGCTTCTGTTCTCCTAATTGACAAAGCTGGCCACACCCTGCCAAAGCTTTGTATTTCAATGCAGCTGCTCTCAGTCGCCAGACAGCCCTACCTCGGCTTCTAGCTGAAACCCTGCCAGTTGCAGACCTAACCCTTTGGACTGTGACTTAATGCTTTGTGTTCTGCCAGCTTGGGTGACCTGATCTAACTGAGAAGAAACCTCAACCAATTGCCAATACTTGCTGCTTTCTAGAACTGTTACTCTGATACAGATTAGTATATGTTCATCAATTATTAGTCATGATAATACAAGCCAATATTGTCCTGTATCTCATTTCCTTTCTGTACATTACCTGTGCTCTTCTGATCTTAATGACTCATATCAGCAAACAGAAATCAACTTGGTCCCTTTACAATGGAATAAATTCTGTATTCTAAAGTTACTATAGCTATTTGAGTACTTAGCGATGGGGTAGCACTTGGTTTTGCAAGCTGCTTAAGCAGTTTAGTCCTTGTCAGGGAGAACCTAGTTGTGCAGTGTTTGGGTTACAAACCAAAGCCGCAATCCTCAACTTCCTCCTGCATGCCTTTAAAACAGACATTAACACCTCACTGGAAATCTACCAGTGCTGATGAACAGGCTGCTGAGCCCTGATCAAAGCTGCAAACAAGAAAATAGACGCTGGCTTTAGAATTCATTTCCAGATATCAGAAAACCCAATTGTATGCGATTATTATAATAAATATTAATTAGTATTATTATTAAACTCAGTAGACTCAAACATTGTCCAAAGTATAAAAATAATTATCTAGCAGATTTGGGGATGAAGATTGGTAAATTGAGGGAAAGAATGATGATGTTATGTTGCACATATACAATGATTTTTTAAAAGATCGTAATTCTAGGGGCAGCTGGTTAGCTCAGTTGGTTAGAGCATGATACTGGTAACACCAGGGTTGCTGGTTCGATCCCCACATGGGCCAGTATGAGCTGCGCCCTCCACAACTAGATTGAAACAACTACTTGACTTGGAGCTGATGGGTCCCAGAAAAACACACAAAATAAATAAATAAATAAATTTTAAATCATAATTCTCAGTGATTTTAAAATATAGTAATTTGTATATTCCTGAAGGGATATATCCTCTGGATAAAATAATTGCAATTTTTTTTTTTTTTATATTTCAGTAATCATCGTTTAGTGGTAGTGCTGATGTTATTTTTCTGAGACTGTTATATGTATAATGTGGGATAAAGTGAAATGAGTAATTATGGTTTGTTCTCATTCTGTCATCCCGGATGTTGATACACGTTTAAAAAAAAAAAGACCAAATAAATGACCTATAATCTTGAATTTGAATTGGAAATATCATTATGAACTCACAGGTATTTCATATATATATATATATTTCTTAGCTTAGTCTACTGAAAAGGACCAGAAACAAGCTCAATTCAGTTGCAACCTTTACCCCCCACACTTTGCATATAACAAAGTCTTTGGAAGAAAGACAAGCCGAAAATAGCACAATAGTTTGCTATTGCTGCTGTAACAAATTACTACAAACGTGGTGGCTTAAAACAACACAAATTTATTATCTCCCAGGTCTGGAAGTCAGAAGTCCAAAATAGTTCTCATTGAGCTAAAATCTCAGCATTGGCAGGGCTCTGTTCCTTCTGGAGGCTTTAGGGGAGAATTCATTTCTTTGTGTTTTCCATATTCCAGAAGCTTCCTGCATTGTCTCATGGCCCCTTTCCTCCTTCAAAGCCAGCATCACACACTGATTTCTGCTCCTGTTTTCATATTTCCTCTGCCTTTCTCACCCTCCTGCCTTCCACTTTCATTTGTACGAATTCCTGTGATTGCATTGAGTCTACTGGGTATAATCCAGGATAATCTCCCTGTCTCAAAATCCTCAATCTTAATTCAAAGCCCTTTTTGCTATAAAAGATAAAATAGCCACAGGTTCTGAGGATTAGATTGTGGACATCTTTGGGGGGATCATTATTCTGCTTACGGCAGGTACCAAGTCAAATAGAAGAGGTTGAGTTTTTTAAAAACGGGATAGAGCCTAATCTTAGTTGCTGAGATAAAGACCCAATACTTAGAAATGTCACTCTGAGAATAATTTCATTAGTGTTCCCTACAAGCTTTACATAACAGGAAATGGAATAGAGTGAAACTAATAGCTACTGAATGCCTAAATAAAGGATGTCAAGTACTTTCTAGAAAACATCTTTTTTTAAATTATCATAGCTAGGTATGATTATTTTGTTTGTTTGTTTTCCTTTTCTTAGATGAAGAAAGAAAGACTCGGAGACAGTTCAAGCAACGTGTTCAGGTCACTCAGCTAGTAAATGGCAGAGCTAGGGTTTGAATACAGATATGTTTGACGTCAGCGTCCACGTATTCATGCTACTTTTCATGATGTAGCAGAAGAGGTGAATAGGAAGCCCTGGCACAAGCAATCAGACTGAGGGATTACTTACTACTACAGTGCTACTCTCCAGATTGAACCACCTTACACAATGGAAGAAAGGAGGAGGGAAAAAAGAAGAGAAGGAGAAAGAAAGGGGAAGAGAGGCATCCTAAATTAGTGGTTTATACCAAACTGAGTAGAGCAACTGGAAGTATGTATATGGGAGCCAGATGGAGAAGGACAGGGGGACAGAAAACTTTAAAACCTTTTTTCTAAGCACAGCTTCAAGAATTATAGCATTTACAGGAAGTAGCACCAATCAGGGGATCACATTTGTCTGTAATCAAATACTTTTAATGGATCTAAGGTTTATTCCAAAGGTCAAGTCCCGATCAAATATATGGTGATGGAAGGAGAACTGACTCTGGGTGGTGAACACACAATGGGATTTATAGATGATGGAATATAGAATTATACACCTGAAATCTCTGTAATTTTACTAACAATTGTCACCCCAATAAATTAAAAAAAAAAACAAAGGTCAAGTCCCAAGTACTTTAAACTAAAGAATCAATATTTATTTGTGTACAATTGTTTTAGTTTTATATATTCGTCTTTTCAGCCACATATGTATGTAAATAGTTATTTACATTGTTTTTAGTAAACATTCTCCAGCTTTTAACTGCTTTCTATTATATACACCAGGTCCTCTTTTCAACTAGTTTATCCTTGAGAACTCAATAGGAAGTTGCAGTGTTTGAAATTAGATATATGTGTTCTAACCTGTTCTGTTCAAGCTTAGCTTTGATATAATAATCTCAATTTAATTAATAAGTCTGCCATTAATTAATTAGCATGAGAGGTGTTTCTTTGAGAATATAACTTTAAACAACTTTGTCATATAATACTTCCAAACATTCATTTAAATATATTTTGGAGAATTTTCTAAAAAATATGCAGTTAAATTTCTGCAGATACTCTTAGATTTATCTTTGGATTTAATCAGATATATCTGGCCCGCATTATTTTGTATCTTCTTCACCACCCCCCCAAATATACCTTCATAGACTTGTTTTACCAAAATGTTCCTTTCTGTTAAGACATTGCTCTCATTGAGAGAAATTGTAAGCAACAGCCCTATGAAACTTAGTAGTAATTACTGTAGGCATATTTTTAAGGATGATATACGCTACATCACGTCATACTTTCTAGTACAAAAACCCAAGAAACACATTTAAGATCCAATACCAGAAAGGAGCTATGCTTCTTTTAAACAGCTGGCTTGTTTTCATTTTACAGATGTCATAAATCACTTAACTGTTATATTTACTTCGGTGCCGATTTCTAAGTAACCTAGAGCCAACTCTGTAGCCTATCCCTAGGTAGTCCATGTACATTATGACACGCATTTTGGTGCACTGACACTGGTAAAATCTTGTTTTATAGATTATTACTTCCCCCCTTTAATTTTTATTTGTTATGCTATGAGTATTTTTGTAAATTGGCGTGAATCCTTTGCTAATAGAGTACAGGAAATATGTGAAAAAATTTTGTGTTTGTCTATTTACTTAGCACATTTCGTGAAAGTTTGGAGAGTACATTCGGGTTAATCTGACCTTACTGTAGCACTCCTGAATTTCACACTAGGGGTTGTGTTCCTGAGGAGCATTTCAAGGAGACATGCATTCATCTACTGAAGCAGCCAAAATTCAGGTACAAGGAGACCCATGTGATCATCAATCAGGAGAAATGTGCTATTAAATTAAGCTATTTTGCTTAGAGAAAACAAACTGTATTTTCCAATATAAGCCCAAGTTAGAAAGAAGCAAGGGCAGGCAATCATTTGTACATGAAGCTGCGTTTCACGTGGGCACTTTATATCTACGTTGCTCCACAATGTGTAATACATGTGTAATAAACAGGGTCTTATTTATTTAGCCATGGTTATTTTAATTTATTTATTAACCATGATTCTCCCAAATAATATCAACTGCACTGGTGCCACTAATTAACAAAAATTACAAGTACCAAAAAACTGCCAACTCATTACACACTGAGTATAATACAATAGTAAAATACAATAATCATAGCAATTCAATAAAGAACATTTCTTGAATGCCTAATATATACCAAGTACTTATCTCATTTAATTTTGAGAACCCCAGTAAGTAGGTACTTTTGAAATCCATTTTACAAATTTGATATGTAAAGGAAAGCCACTGGAGGATTTAAATACTAGCAGTTTGACACAATCTGATTTACGTCTGACGATCTCCCTGGCTGCTATGAAGAGATTAGACTATGAGGGCAGCCGGTTAGGGGGTAATAGGCATGTGCACATGTTGTTTAGGAACAGACAGGTAGTAATGGAGGTGCTGAGAGGTGTTAGATTCAGAATAGATGAGTGTGTGTGTGTGTGTGTGTGTGTGTGTGTGTGTGTGTGTGTGTGTGTGTGTTTGTGCTCGCGTGTTGGCATACCACTTTTCTTTCTCAAAGCCAACAGCATTTTAGTAGGCTAAATGAAGGCTATCAAATGTCAAATGGTCAGAATTTGAAGTTCCCCTCTCATTCTAGTCCATACTGAGGGTGAAACCAGGACTTTTTTTCTGATGATTTGATGCTGCCCACCTAAGGCTGCCTTCCAACAAAGGGGTATGATTTAGTTGTGGGGAAAGTGGGAGAAAAGTACCACCTTCCTTATTCTGTTCCCATTTGGTGAATGCCACGTCAGTTCTCCTTTGAGCAGATTGTCATACCCACTGTGCTGAAGCACACGGGGAACAGACGTAAGGGAGCTCAAAACTTGGAAGTAAATTAGGATCCTCAGATGCCTTAGCTAGTCCCCTTCTATATGCCTTCCACCATTTAATGCAGAGTTTTCATACATAAAGCAAACAAAGCAATAGGGATTCTAACAGCCTGCAAAGTCTAAGATAAAAATGTGAGAATCAGTTTAAATCTTTGTCAGGTCTCAAGCCTAAGGAATGGGTCTAAAACAAATTTACTGTGGGTTACCAAGTCCGTGCTCCTCAAGAACAAAATGTTTCAAAACATTTTATATAATGATATAGGCATTCCAGTCCCACCAAAGTTCTAATTCTTACCCTCTTCTTCTTGCTTCAGTCATGTTTTCTCCCTTTATGATCTCTTCATTGTGGTCTCACTAATGTGAGTTCCCCATATGTCTCTCTACTGTTTGCAAATAGATTGTATGTTTTAGGATTCTCTAATGTGGCATGGGATTACCACTGTAGAGTTGGGCTTGCCTGACCAGGATCCAGAATGGGGTGGGGCAGTCATAAAGGGTGTCATTATAAGTTTGTAGCTATCTACATTCTAAAAGTGTGTGTAAAATAATATGTCTTTAGATAAAATATGGTATACATAACGTGTTATGTAGTGTATACAATATGTATGCATATAAAATATAAATATGTCTATGTATATAACATATAATAGAAGATTGGTAGTTGTTATATTGTGGAGTATAGTTGTTTTGTATGTTATCTCACCACCACCACCTCACCAAACACACACACACACACACACACACACAAACACACAAACACACTGACGCACACACTTTTGGTGACATTCACTCTATATCGCCTCATACAAGCAAACAAATTCAACCACATTAACCTTGAAAAACCTACTGAACCCAGGTCCTTTTCAGAGTAAAGTTTTGTTAATATCTGGAGAAGTAAAGGAACTTTTTCACCTTCCATTCCATCTCTTTTTTCAAACTGCAGGTTCCCAGATCACTGTGAAGCAGACACTGAAAAATCTCATGTGCTCTTCGATTGGAGTATGATGCTGGACTCAGTAAAGGTACTGGAAGTAAAGCACAGAAAGCAAAGGTACCTCTGTCTTTGGAGGCTAAATCAGATCTAAGTGTTCTGAAACTAATTCTACTTTAATCCTGTCCCTAAAACCTGAGCTAATTCCAATATCATCCTCACTGTGGGTCTCTCTTCCTGTATTAGAACGGAGTCCCTAGAATAATTTTTCCCTGATCTCTTTACTTGCCTTTCCCATTCCCCAAACCAACCTACCCCAATGCCCACACAAACCACCCAATAAACTAGAATGATATGAATTGCTAAGGTGACCCTTGAATAAAGTTAGCTCTCTAAAAACCTTCAAGGTTAGGAGTAGGCGCCCCTTCCTGCAATTGCTTATTTCTAGACATCATCTTCCCTATCTCATTCTCCAGATCTTATAATACTTCCTTTTAAAAAAAAAAGTCTTCATTAAATTACCTGTGGAAATACCTAGAGTGGTTTCTATTTTCCCGACTGAGTACTGACCAGTTAGAGGTCTAAAGCAGTGCTGGATGAAGGCAACTCCCTGGAGCTAAACTGACATTCAAAATTGACTCCATTTTTTTGTTTTTAATTGGGAGCTTGGCCTTTTTTTGATATTATAGTTTCTCCTTCTGAACAATTTACTACTTACATACCGGGTGCCATCTTACTGTTTCCTGGTTACTTGGGACAACTTCAGCCATTGCTGAAGCACCAGTTCATGCGGTACACTCTTCTCAAACCCAGATTTCCCAGACCAAACCAATTTAGCCTGTATGCCCACCTTAGTGCACTTTCCCTTCTGAAACATGACATAATAGAAGGTGTCCTGGAGTTAGAGATAGAAGACCTATTTATTTTACTGTACCTGTAAAATGAGAATAATAGTAAAACCTGCTTTCTGAGATTGTTATAAAGTTCAAATGACACCAACCATGTTGAGAGCTTTGTAAACTGTATATGACTATACACAAGCAATTTATTGTATTTTTCAAAGTCATAGCTTACTATCAGACAGAATTTCTGAATACAATTCTCTAACAGTGGCCTAATAATTACTGAAAACTAGTTAACATAGACAGGACCTTCCTCACTTTCTCCTCTCAATATCACAAATGTAAGAGGCCGCTAACTCCACCAATATGAGTCATATCCACTGGTATGCTGGTAAATGTTTAACTGGCTCTCTGGGGAGGAGAAGGGAGCTATGATTTGCAGAGTTTGCTAATTTCCATGGTGTAAATATCCCCACCATGGCCATTCTCAAGCCACCAATGTGATATCAACCATCTTACAAAATTCCTCATTAGTTAACAGTTGGCTATCCAGCACGCTGCTGTTTTAATCTGTCTTATTACCATACTAAGAATATTTCTTGGTGTTAATATAGGTTCTGGAAGAAAAATTCTGGATATTGATGTTCACTAAGATTAGTTTTATTCCTTTACTTTTTATAAGTTAGAGATCACAAAATACTCTTTTCTTATCATAGCATTTTTTTATTAAGTTTACTGGAGTGACATTGGTTAATAAAATTTTATAGGTTTCAAGTATACAGTTCTATAGTATTTCATCTATATATTGCATTGTGTGTTCACCACCCAAAGTCAAATCTTCCATCACCATATATTTGACCCCCTTTACCCTATTCTATCTCCCCATCTCCCCCCTTACCTTGTGATAACCACTAAACTGTTGTCTGTGTCTATAAGTTTTTGCTTCTTTGTCTTTTTCGTTTGTTGCTTTCAGTTTTATATCCACATGTGAGTGAAATCATATGGTTCTCAAATGTTTCTGTCTGACTTATTTCGCTTAGCATGATAATCTCAAGATCCATCCATGTTGTCGCAAATGGTTATATTTCATCTTTTCTAATGGCTGAGTAATAGCATCCTTTTTGATAGCAAAAATCCTGAAAATAAAGCTCTTCTTTTATTTTCCTTAATGAAATTGTTCTCTGATGCTGAGGTTACCATTTAATTTTAACCTAATTAACTCTAAAGAGTTTAAAGGCCACAGAATACATTTTGGAAAGATTAACAGGTAATAAATGACTATTAAAAGCCAAAATAGTAATAGAACTTACCATGCCTATAAAATTAGTACCAACTACAAAATATCTAATATTAATATGTATTTTTAAAATATTACTAAATCTCTGCATTTTGGATACTGAAGCATTCCTTTGCATTTGCTTTGTCTTTCCTGGGCTGACAGTTCTCTTATGGTTGATACTATAGCAAGATGATCCCCAAGGAAATTGTATTGGCAGCATGCCCACCAGCCCAACTGCATACATGCTTCTGAGAATTGATGTAGTTTCCACTGACTCTTGGAGGTGGGAGTGCTAGGGAAATTCTGGCTGACTCAGACCATTTTGAAATTGAAGGGCTTTTAGGTGTGTAATTTCTGGTCTGTTTACAGGTTTGAATTAACTCCCTTGCGTTCTTATACATTAATTTATTAGTGTTGTTATTATTGTTTTAGGATCTTTACTGCCACCCTAGACCCACCCAAGAATAGATTTCAACCCTCAAATAAGTTTCTGTAGACTAGGGATGAAAACCATCGGAACCTCAGAACTAAGCCCAAATGGAAATCACATGACCACATTGTGGTAAAAACCATATTGACATACCAAGCCATTTGGCATGCTGTCAGTCATGAGTTTATTTGTGGTCTGAGCAGTTCTATATATTTATGTTCTGTAGAAAAAAAAAGAATGTTAGCACAAATTGGTATTTTAATCTATCCCCTTTCAGCTGTTTCCCAGTCTACACTAACAGAGACAACAGAAGATAAGGTATCTTATAAACACCAAACCAGACATTCATGTTTGAAAGTTGCTTATAGGAAGACTCTTGAAAATGTGTTGAAAGGAGCATTGGACAGGTGTCATTTTGTGTATCTTGAAATAATTTATATTATACATTCCTTACAATGACCTTAATTATTATGAAAAGGATAAAGTTGGCAGTGTAGAGAGCATAACGCCTCAATGGATTACATCATGCCTTTGTTCAGCACAAAAATGGAAAATAGTTGTAATATATGGTTATGCTCTTATTATTTATACTTTTATTAAAATTATATTTTCTTTAGAATACAAATTTGAATACAATGAGAGATTATTTCTTGTAAATTAAAAATGTTTGAAGGAACTTGAATTTATACAGGAATTTTCCCCTCAAAACACCTCCAAAAAAATGCCTCTCACTGATGTTAGAAATGATATCAGCCAATTTCCAAATACTATATTAAATCTCTGTCAGAGGCACCAAAGGATATTTTTGGAAGGACATGAATTTCCCTAAAGCTTAAGGGTAGGGATGAATATTCTAATTACCTGGAGGAATCCCTTATGGATGGCTCATATCTATATAAAATTATCTCAAATTGTTTTATTCTGTCTATGTTTTCCAGCTTCTTAAATTAGACCCAAAAAGTCTATAAATTTGCAGCCACCTCCTTTTTAATTGTTGTAAATTTACCAACTTCAAGCAAAGGTACAATGCTGACTTTCACTTCTTCTGATTGAAATTGTTATTGAAATAGACATCTCTGTACACTATTCCCAGTTTATCCTTATGATAACATTTTGCTAAAGTATAGTATAATATCACAACCAGGATATTAATTGACATTAAAAAAATCCACCAATTTTATTCAGATTCTCCCAGTTTTACTTGTATTCATTTGTGTATGTGTGTGTGTGTATGTAGTTCTATACAATATTATCACTTGTGTAGGTTCATATATCCACTACAGTTTTGATACTGAACACCACAAGGATTTCCCCCTCCCTTTTTTCTTTTTGATAAAAGTTGACCTTTTATAACCACACTGACCACTCTCCCAGCTCCCCCTTCAAAACTACACAGTATGATGGTGAGATTGGCCTTTTTTTGTGATATATGATGACTTTATTCTTTTCTTTTTTATTTTTTTTAAATTAAAGTTTATTGGGGTGACAATTGTTATTGGGGTGACAAAAGTTACATAGATTTCAGGTGTACAATTCTGTGTTACATCATCTATATCTCACATTGTGTGTTCACCGCCCAGAGTCCGTTCTCTTTCCATCACCATATATTAGGATTGGCCTTTTTTACTCAGTGTAATTTCGTGGTGCTTCATCCAAGTTGTTGCATCCATCAATAGTTGTGTGTTTTTTTTAATTATTATATTAAGTATAATTCCATGCTATATATTTACCACAGTTTGTTTAACCACTCACCTACTGAAAGACATTTGGGTTGATTCCAGTTTATAGTTATTATGAATAAAGCTGCTATGAACATTTAAGTAGAGGTTTTTGTGTGAACATGAGTTTTCATTTTTCTGGGATAAATGCCTAGAAATGCAAGTGCTGGGTCATATGGTAGTTAGATGTTTAATTTCTTAAGAACTGTTTTTTCAGAGTGGCTGAACTATTTTACATTTCCATCAGCAATGTAGAGTGGTCCAGTTTCTCAACATCCTCACCAGCATTTAGTGTTGTTACTATTTTTTATTTTAGCCATTCTGATAGATGTGTGATGACATCTCTTTGTTTTTTAAATTTGCATTTCCCTACCTAAGAGCCGGTGATTTTGAACTTGTTTTCATGTAATTACCTACCACCCATATATTCTCTTCAGTGAAGTATCTGTTCATGTTTTTGTCTATTTTCTAATTGGATTGTTGGTTTTTTACTATTGAGTTTTGAGAGTTCTTTGTATATTCTATATATTGGTCCTTCATCAGATATGTGGTTTGCAGATATTTTCTCTTAGTCTCTACATTGTCATTTTAGTTTCTAAATAGGGCCTTTCTCTGAGGAAATTTAAAAATTTTGATGTTTATTTATCTATTTTTTATTATATGGAAAGTGCTTTGGGTCAAATGTAAGAAATCTTTGACTAGCTTGAGATCTCAAAGATTTTATCCTGATTTTTTAAAATAAAAGTTGTACAGTTTTATGTTTTACATTTAAGCTATGGTTCATTTTGAGTTAATTTTTGTATAGGTGTGAGGTTTAGTTTGAGGTTCTTTTTCTTTTTTTTTTTTTTTGCTTATTCAACTGCTTTAGCACTATTTGTTGAAAAATTTACCACTTGTCCTTTGAATTGGTTTTGCCCTTTTGTCAAAAGTGCCAAGTGGGTACTAGACTAGTGGAGGTAGGGGGTTACTTATTAAATTATGTAAATGTCTAACCACTATTTTGTACACCTGAAATTAATATAAAATAATATTGAATGTCAACTGTAACTGAAAATTTTTAAAAAGGTAAAGGGAAATTAGAGATTCCAATTTCCAGATATAAAACAAATAAGTCATGGGGATGTAATGTATAGCATAGGGAATATAGTCAGTATATTGTGATAACATGGCACAGTGTCAGATGGTTGCTGGATTTATGGTGATCACTTCTTTATGTATATACATGTTGAATAACACCTGAAACTAATGTAATATTGTATGTTAGCTATATTTTAATAAAAATATTAAAAGAAAACCAGTTGAGCATATTCATAGGGTCTATTTCTGCACTTTCTATTCTGTTGTCTTATGTGTGTATCCCTCTATCAATACCACAGTTGTTATTTTTTATTACTATAGCTAAATAATAAGGCTTAATATCAGGTAGAGTAATTTTTCCCACTTTATTCTTGTTGGTCAGATTGTTAAGCTATCCTAGGGCCTGTGACTTTTCATGCAAATTTTAAAAATATGCTTGTGTATGACTACAGAAATCCTTGCTGGAATTTTTAAAGGGATTACATTAAATCTATAGATGAATTCGAGAAGAATTGATATCTTTACTCAGTTGAGTCTTCCAGTCTACGAATATGGTATGTCTCTCCATTTAGTTAGATCTTCTTTCATTTCCTTTATCAGCATTTTATAATTTTCAGCATACAGATATGTACACATTTTCTTAAGTGTATATCTAAGTATTTAATTTTCTTTGGAGCAATTATGTTTTTAATTGTGCTTTCTACGTGTTCGTTGTTAGTATATAGAAGTGTGTTTAATTTCTGTTATTGATCTTATACCCTGTGATCTTGCTGAATTCCCTTAGCGCTAGAAGTTTGCAGCGTTTTACTTTGTAGACTTCTAGGTATTTTCTGTGTAGACAATTGTGTGATCGGCTCATAGAGATCATTTTATTTCTTCCTTTCCAAACTGTATGACTTTTGTTTCTTTTTCTTGCTTTATCTTAGTGGTTAGAATTTGTACTAAGTTGATTAAGGTGGTGAAAGTGGACATCCTTACCTTGATGTTGGTCTTCCACCATTGAGTATGATACTAGCTGCAGGTGTTTGTAGATGCTTTTTACCAAATCATGTTAATTACCCTCTATTCCTAAGTTGCTGAGAGGTATGATCATGAACTGGTATTGGATTTTGCAGCCAAATGCCTTTTCTGCATCAGTTGATATGACATTATGATTTTTCTTCGTTAGCTTGTTAATCTGGTCAAGTCATTGATTGATTTTTAAATATTTAACCAGACTTGCACATCTAGAATAAATTCCACTCTGTCATAGTGCATAACTTTTTAAGATATTGTTGGAATTAGTTTTCTAACATTATGTTGAGGATTTTTGCATCTATGTTCATGAGAAATATTGGTCTACACATTTGTTGTTTGCTTAGGGCTGTCTTTGTCTGGTTTTGGTATCAGGGTAACACTGGCATTATGAAGTAAGTTAAATAGCACCCTCTCCTTTTCTATTATCTGGAAGAAACTGTAAAATTGGTATAAATTCATCTTCAAAAGAGATACCACTACCTCCCCTACCTCCACCTGCTGCCCTGGTGTTTCTGGGTGAGGGAGAAGAAACTCAGGCTCGTGGGGACAGAGAGGCTTCCCAGATCAGGCTACTGGTTCTCTCCTGCTATCTCTGCCTACCTACCTCAGTATCTCTCAGTGGTAAAGGGGAGTCTCAGACACAGCAGAGAAGGAGAGTATCTCTTCTGGTCACTTATTTCTATCAATGCTCCCAATCCATCTCCCTTGCTGGTGGTATCAGAGGGACTCCAGCGTGATCTGGGAAAAGAATGAGCCTACCTAGGCACATTCTATGGCTAAGTTGAAAGTCAAGAAACTCTGTGTCTGGGTGACCTTCATCTGTTGGATAGGGGTACGTAAGATATCCTGTGACTGTGTTGTTCCTACATTTCCAGGGCCCCAAACCACTTTGCATTCTTCTAATCACATTTCACATTTCTCTCTTGGTTGTGTTTTGCACTGTTTCCAGGGTTTATAGTTGTGCTTAGCAGGGAAGGCCAAGGAAAAACAGATCTACACCATCTTGTCCTATGTAGAAGGAACCTTCACTTTTAATCATAGAGGCACAAGGACCGATCAGTTCTGAACGGTCTTGAATTACTTGAATTCTGCATAAGCAAACAAGAATTTAATATGAAGATGAGGAAAAAGAAGGGACAGAACCATTCATCATTGGAATTGACCTCAAGCTGATACAGCACAAATGGCTAAAGAAAGAAAACAAAAAACAAAAAAAGCCAAACCAACAACACGCAAAGGGAACAAAGATCTTTTCTTTGTAACAGCTGCTGGCCAGCTTGTCTTTCATGGCATTTTCCTATCTGCTTTATGTTTTTAATGTAAAGTGAAGTTGTGTATATATATATATATATATATGTATGTATGTATGTATGTATGTATGTATGTATGTATGTATATATATATATATATATATAACATTGTATTATATAGATTGTGAATAATCTGAAATTTGTAGAGCAACTGTCGTGATCAATCAAAAAGTCGATTCAAATAGAACTTGAGCTTAAACTCTTGGACAAGCACAGAACATTTCATTATTCATTAGCCATAGATTAAATGAGATATTGGTGTGGTGGTTAGCAATAACGTGTTTGTTCATTAACTTACTACCTTATATTCCTTCATTTTTTTTAGTCATAATTTGTACAAAAGCCATATTGCTTCCTTAAGAAGCATTTCATGGACATTATTTCCTGCCTTTAAGAGAAATTATTTTGATTCCATACAATCATTATCGATCAACTTCTGCCTGTGAAAGTGAAACCAGATACTACTTATTGGAATTCATTCCTGAAATTTCATTTAAATAGGCCATCATTTGATAGTCTTAAAGAGAACAGTACATCCTCTGGCTAAAGTGGATTGCACTGCAATAATAGAGAAAACGATTTTAGACACATCTTGTGTCCTGTGCTTGTAAGTTTTGAAACTAACCCAGTTATTACATCAATGATAATTTTTAAACTCCTCATCGGTGCATTCTAACTTACTTTTGAGGGGGATCCACCCACATCAGGGTAGGTGCTCCCATTTGTAAAGAATGACATAGCAGAGGGAAATTGCTATGATCAACTTTGCCAAGTCATGTAATGCAAATAATTGTTAATAATACACAATTCAGTATGATGGCAGTGTAAGAAGTACTTTAGATAGAAACGTAACAATATACCAGGTAGCATTCTCAAAACTATTAAGCAGCAAATCTAAATCACCACAAAAACCAACTGAACGTTAACTAATATTTACTGTTGAGTATTAATACTCTTGAGAAAATGCTCATAATAGCAACTATATTTTGGCTCTGAAAATAGCACTCTCCCACTCAGAAACTACAGAAGCAGCAGCAGCATAAGTTCAACTGGGAATCTTGAAAAAAAAAATGCTTCTGTGTTATGAAAGATCTTCAAGTTCATCAGAGCTACATTAAATTAAATAGGACGTGTTAGAATTTGTGCCGTACTGACAAGATTATTTTTTGAATCACAGAAGAATATTTGTATTTTTAAATGATATCAAGAGGAGGCCTAACAGATACTAGAATTTGTGAAGAAGTGAAAAGCACCTCTAAAACCGATTTAACATTGACTACATGCTATTTGTCAGTTCTAAAGAAAAAATGAGATTGCCTTATTTCTTATAGCCAATATTAACGTATTCAGATAACGTAACATAGTTAGTATTTCTATATTCATGAATTAACTTTTTTATGTTCTAGGTAACCTAACTTTCTATTCCAGATGAAAGAACCCAGTCTCTGCTTGCTTACACTTTTCTAGTGATAGCCAAGAAATTATTGAAAGACTAGTATATATCAGTTAACAGTTTGTGAACTTGAGTGTAGGGATCCAGTCTTACTTATCTATGTAGCCCTGGAACTTGGCACCATGTCTTATATTTCATGGCATAATGGATGTTTACCATATATTTGTTAATTTTTAAGGCATTAATGGAGAAATGTTACTTGAACCAATATTTATATACCAAGCACCATGTTAGGCCATCATTCTCACAAAACCCTTAAGAGGTTCATGCACGGATTAGCAATCTTTGGGTAGCAAATAACAGAAAATGTAAATCAAATCCTAGCTTAAGTAATAAGAAGAATGTATTGACTTGTATTGCTAAAAAGTCAAGCAGTAGGTAAAGTTTCAGGTACAATTTCAACACTGCCCCGGTTAAATTTCTCTGTAGTTCTCTCAGCTTTGCCCTCTTTTATTTGTCAAATTCAATGTCAGCTGACATCTTTCAGAGCAGTATAATGGCTGCAGTCATTCTAAAACTCACAGCAGCACATAGTACCATACAGAGGGATAGAGAGTGTCTCTTACAGATATCTTAGAAGAGTTAGCGTGTATCCCATAAGTTCTCCCCAAATGTCTCTCCTGTACAACTAGCTTTAGCCTTAACTGGATGAAATGATTGGTTTGCACCCGTCAAAACCAACTCTTAGAGTTAGGATTGTGTTTAATCCTTGCCAAACTGCTGCTGGCTGGGAAGTATGTGTTTTCTTAAGAAAGCAGATAAGAAAACTGAATGCTAAGTAGGCAATCAGCATATGTCCACTAAACATAGTACTAGCTCTAGTTAGTCTCATAGAATTTAAGTAACTTGCCAGAGGTGGAAAGTGGTATAAAGCTAGGTTTTAATTCTAAACCTTGTGTTTTCTCCACTTTCAATTGTATCAAGTGTTCAAAGAAACTACCACATAGTATAACCATCATCCTTGTCCTAAATTGAGAAAACTAAAACTAAAATTGTCTTATCTTAGGGGGGGAAAGGTGATTTAAATAAAATGTCACTCCCTACTCCCCCCAACTTTCACCATTCTTCCTTCCACTTTCCCTATCATCAAAATCCTTTCCTTTTCCATCTCAACCAAGTGCTTTCATACTCCTAAGGCAGTGCTCTATGCTCCAAAATTATCTCCCTCTCTTAACTCCCATTGAATTTCTATTTCTTTAGGTGTTAAATAAAACAATTCAACGTTAATAATTACCACTTCCAGGGATATTTACAACTTACATCATGCCATTTGGTGGATACAACCACTCACACTCCTTGCCCCCAAGAATCTCTCCAGGAGGAATTTCAAGGGAAAGAGATACCAAAAGGTGGGTGAAAATTTTATTGCAGACAAACCTACTCAAAACCCCTGGGATCAAACTCTGAAAGTGATTGTTTCCATCACCTCCATGAATGAGTTTTCTGGCTTGCCCAATTGTGTTTCTCCTAAAAGTACTGTTGTATTTCCTAGAGTCTTGTCTTTTTCCTAGAGTACTCCCATTGGATAATCCTCTTCTTGTCCCACCTCCATACATATTCAAGCAGCTTTTTATATTTAAAAGTTGTTATTTGATTGGTGTTTCTTACGTGATGGCTGTTTCATGTTTAATCTTTCATGTACTACACTTAACTTAATAATTACCCTCACTTAAAAATGACTTCCAGATTCTAATTGCTTTCAAATGTGACTTTATCCTCCCCACCTCCCAAAACAAGTAGGCTTCACTTTCTTACGGCCTTTAAACACACTGATAAGAGAAGCAAGACAAAAAGCACAGTTTGCCTACAAAGCCTAAAAATTCACCTTCTTAACAGTAATAAATATAATTTTTTATCAGAATGTCAGTGAGCTACTTCTTTGTCATATAAAACCAACCCCAGTGGATCGAACTCTAAATTCAAGAAACTGGAAACTGGACCTTGGTTAGGTCCAAGCAGCATTATGGAAAAAAGGAAAGTTACCTTTTTTGGAAAGGCAGCATTATGGAAAAAAGGAAAGTTACTCAAACCGCCTACATGTGACTGGCCAGAACTAGTTTGAGCTAGTGAGAGCTGGAAAAAGAACTGTTTAGGACACTTAAATGAGCCAGAATTAGACCATGGGTTCTAGGTTACCGACCCTTGCTTTATTACATGTGAGGTGACACAAAAATCTGGTGTGAGTGTTTTATACTCATAAGCTGTACCAATGTTTTGCCCCACATTGCAATCATGAACACATTGGCTGCTTTGCTGCCTGCATATGGGACATCCCTTCCCGCCCACTACCCACGCATAGAAATACTGCTCTTTCAATATTCTGAGCTGTTCAGCCACTGCAGAGACAACCCACACACTGTAACTGGTGAAGTACTTATTATGACCTTCTTAGAATCGGACATATTGAATTCTGTTGTTTTTCCTAACCTAATGCAACATTTTACATATTTATAGACTCTTTCCTAAATTGGATTTTAAAAGACCCTTAATGATCTTTGCAATTGTTAAAATTTTGAGTAATTTTTATAGGTAGCAGGATGGGGTTTCTTTTAAGAAGAAAAAAAAAGCTGGTACTATAAAAACCAGGGAATTTCAGATGTGGGTGGCAATTCACTTGGACATACCCATTTAAGCTGAAATGAACTAACTCATGAATGTGATTCTGTTTGCCAACGTTATAGAGCATTCCCCACACTTCTCATGTGATAGTTAGCACACTGGAGGTGGAGAACATTGTGTGTAGATGGCGAGGGGGTGGGGGAGATTCAGTGTTCCCATTAAGATTCAGTGTTCCCTTCTTCCCACTGTTCAGGCTGAATATAATGTATTCTCCCTGCCCACTCAAGAACCGACAAGGCCGGCCTGAAACAGAAAATCCTAATTGGGGAGTAGATAATGTTAGAATAACGATGTAAGTTTGGAATACAAGCTGAGGGTTTTCACAATTATACAAAAAGGTAATCTGACTCTATTGTATGTTTCCATGCATCATGTGTGCAAATTTGATTATTGGTTCTTTTTACGTGACAAAGCAGAAATCAGAGCTAGTTTCTTTGCACATGTAATACTTAAGTGCTATTTTTAATCACAGTTATGTTAAGAAAGGCCTGACTCTACGCCTTTCGCAGAACAAACATTATTGAACACCTGCTAAGAGTCAGTCAGAGTGCTGAGTACAGGGAGATAACAAGGTAAGCAAAGCAAGGAAGAGCCCTACATTTGAGGTGCTCTGTCTAGTGGGAAGGGAAACGTTTGAACAAATGATCGACTCTAGCATATAAATTCTATAATTGAGACATGTACTCCAGGAAAGGCTGACCCACAAAGAAGATGATTTAATAGGCTGGTGTAAACACTGGTGTTAAGGCTGGAGGGATGTTTAAATGGGATCAGTGTTTAAGTGGTCAGGTTGTGCATGAATAATTTTCTCTTGTGATACCCTTAGTTCCTTATGCAACCTGATTACTTAGGGGTGTGGATACTGAACCCTCAAATAGTGTGGCCTTCCATACAGCCTTCTTTCCTGTAGTCAGGACCCCTATGTCCCCATTGGGCTCTGCTCTAAGGCCGATCTTGTATTCTGGTGAAAAGGGTATAAGGATCTCTGATTCAACTACCATTGAGCAACCTACCTCGAGACAAAGTGGGCTCAAGCAGGTTGGTTATGTCCATGGGGAGCAGGAGCAGTGGAAGACACCCACTGAGAGCATTTAGATAAATATGTTTCTGTCTATAGAGTGCTAATTATGTTTTCATCTAATTTAAATCTATGAGGTTTAAATTGAGAAGCAGAGGGTGACCTGCTTAAGATCACACAGCCATTGCTGGAGCTGAGATTCTAACATATTCATAATTTTCCTGACTTCAAAGATGGGATGGGCCCATTCTGACCCAGTCAGGCAGAGAGTTCCTTTAAGAGAGAATGATGTTGTATCCTGTTTCTTAAAACTGGATGGTGTTTACATTGGATTACATTATTTGGTGTTTCTTTAAATTTATATATATATGTATATGTATATGTATATATATGTGTGTGTATATATACACACGTGTGTGTATGTACACACACGTGTGTATATATACACATATATATGTACATGTACATATATGTATATGTGTATATATACATACACACATTTAGTTTAGTAAATATTGACTAGGTACAAAATCCTAATGATCATATATATACATAAATTTAAAAGGTAAAATTAAATGGGAATACTGGATGAGCCAGAACTGTATAACAAGGTATTTCTCAATTTAAAAATCAGAAAGCTTGGCAGACAGTCACTTGGCATCAGCAAGATCCCACCACGAATATCAAAAGTGTTCAGATGAAAAAAGCATGGTGCTGGGAAATCCAGAAGCAATCAGAGAGTCCCAGGGGAGTTTGATGGTAGGGAATAGGGAACCAGGTACCCACAGGAAGTGCAAGAAAGCATCCAAGCTTATGTGGAGATAAGGGACTAGCAAGAAGCAAAGCAGGGTCACCAAGTCCAACTCAGAACAAGGAAAGACAAGGTCATGATCACTAGAACTGTTATGTCAGAAAGAAGGATATTGGATCTCAAGAACAAGGCAGACCCTATGCTAAACTTGAACCATAATGCATAGCCTCATCAAAGTAAGAGCTCCTCAATGCATAATCCTCGCAAAGCTAAACCAGAGTTTTAAAATGCTTTCTTGGGGGTGAGCCTATAATGGCAAAGGTAGAGAAGGGCTGAGGACAGTGTCAAGAGTATAGAGCTATGGAGAGAGGAAGGTAGTGTCAGAATGTAAGGCTATTGGAGAGAGGAGGTATTGGGACAATGAATGTGACGAGTCCTAAAATGTTAGGGTGAGAAAAACACTGCCTATAGGGGATATCTGTTTGTTTTTATTCCTGCCCTTCTCATAATAGTTTCCCAGTTTCCCTTTGAGACCCCTCCACGTTTCCCATGAGTAGAGTCTTGCCTACCCTAGATTCCAGGACCCTAATTGGTAAATTGTGTTCTCATTCTCTTTCTCTCTCTCCCAAAATTTGAATCTTGAAGGAAAGAAATAAGGAATGAAAAATAACTAATGCTGTTTCATTCCTTAGTCTGGATTTCAATGAACACCTAGATCGCCAAAGCTGTTCTGGTTTCATTCCAAAAGTCTGTATTTTCAGTATTTACTAGATTTTGGAAGTATCCATATCCTTGTAGTGAATTACTTCTTCCATTTAAATTAGCCAAGTTCATTTCTGTTGTCTGCAACCAAAGTGCTGTAAATGATTCCGTATCGAAGATGGCAGCAAGGTTCTACTTCTTTTTAGAATCAGCCTTCCCAAAGGTAGATCCAAGATCAATGTCCCTGCATCTCCATTGTGGAGAGCCCCCCAAAGCTGCCCTGTATCTGCAGAGTCATACTGCTCCAGGAACCTACGAAGATAGACAGATTCCTCCCACCTCAATTTCCGACAGGTAATGAATATATTTTCTAAGCCCCAAAATGCTGAAAGCATGACCTAGTTCTCTGTGGTATCTCTAAACTTTAAAACATTTCTAAGTTAATAGGTTTGCTAAATATTTTCCTTCATGCTCAAAGTTTGAAAGAAATGTCAGCTCAAAAATAAGTACATTATCATCCGAGCAATATATTTTTCCATGAACTGAAATTGAGTGAATGTTATTATGGACAGGTAAATATTTTTACCTTAAATTAGATCATGCTAAACATGACCAATTTAGTTTAAATGTGACTAAGAAAGTGACACTTTTCTTATTAAAAAACTAAAGAGGGAAATGATCCTTTTAATGTCTATAATGAAAGATTTTTTTTAAAAGGCACACCACTTAGGAATTTACAAACTTGCATAGACATGATAATTTTTTTCTAGGTATTTGATTCAATCACAACATTTTCATTATAAAAACTCAGCAAGCCAGAAATGGGGAAGAAAGAACAAGGAGCCTTAAACTGCAAGGAAGTATCTGAAGCTATTCATAATCATTTTCACTGGCAATCAATGTGGTATTGATTTTCTATTCTTGCAGTAATGTTCTTGGCTTGAAACTCAACCTATGCTAGGAAATATTAGCAAATGAAGCAATTCCAGCTTAAGGAAATGGAAAGAGAAAACAAGACAGCAAAAACCTGGATACACTTCAGAGATGAAAATAACTGCTATCAGTTAATTCTACTGGTCAAAATGTGGTGTCAAGGTGACCCAAGCTGAGAGTAGTCCCCGTGTAACTTCCAGGTTCATTGTGTTCTATAGCTGAAGACTCCACCAGTATCCTAACCAGCCAGGGCCATCTTTAGTCACAAGGAGAGTGGCGAAGAGTGTCCCAGTTTAGATGGATTCACATCACCACTACGACAAAATGTACTCAAAGTGCATGCCCTACCATCCGTGAGTTAATAGCATTATCTGAGTACTCGTACATGATGAAAAGCAGAATCTCATTCACATTTAAAAGGAATTGGTCAAATTTGGAACTTTTTAAACTGTCATTCATTACAGCACAAACCATCAAAGAAGCCCGGGGGAAATTCATTCCAGGAGTGGAGCACAATCCCGTCTTACAGAATTGAACATGTTGAGGCCTATGTTGAGTAATTTATAGATAAAGATCAAAGCCCAAATTTTCTAAGGGGAAAACTGGATTCAAAATAAAGGAATACCAAATCACAGATTTACTTGATAAGTATAATTTCAGTAGTTTTTAGCAATTCAATAAAAATGACTTTCAAAGGACAAACCTATGCTTTCCTGATCTTATAAGTACTATTTTTTATCATCATTAATCAAATCCAAGAGTCATGCCCACAAAAAAAGCAAACATGGTAGAAGATAAACTCTGTCTGTTTCTAAATCATAAGAGCAGTTGTAAGATATCTGCTTTGAAATGTTTATTTTCTTCAACTTGTTTTTTAAAATCTATTTCATAGGAAACATTTATTGTCTAACGAGTCTTATATTCATAAGAAGACAACAATTGTTTGACATCAAAAGTACTAGGACGGGTCATTTAAATAACTGTCAAAGGACTTTTCAAAATAGTCTATGAAAAGACAATTTAACTTTCTGGAGTGCAACGTCTGGGACATGAGTCAAGCTCATTTGCACAAAGCAAAACTTCTTGTAAACCACATAGGAAAGATGTATCTTGTTCCAAATGTAGAGTCCCTAGTGGGAAAGGCTTGAAATTCAACTTGGCACATAAAAGGTGTAATCCATGTCAGAAAGACAAAAACCAACAGCACCTCGTCCAAACTGAAATCTGCAATGTCCATGTGGTTGGTTCCCTCTATCCCAGCATGCTCTCCCTCTTGTCAAGCACCTCTTCTCAGAATCTTCCACACTGGCCACAGAGTGATTTCCTGAACTATGCCTACACTGATTTCCTTTTGCCAAAGATGGAGTAAGCTCAACGGCTCTTTCCCCTTCAGCCCACCTCTCACAAGGAAAGAAAACAAAAACAAAAACAGAAAATGCTCTACATTTTATAAGCATACACATTTTAATCAACTACAATGACTATTCTTTTCTAACACTGAGTGATATGTAATTATTCAGATATTTTTCCATGCTGGCATTTTATAAACTCATAGAGTAATAGAGCTGGGGAAGTTACTTTCTACATAGTTTACCTAACCCAGTTCTTTACTTATTGATGAGACAAAATTCTATCCTAGAGCCAGAAGATTGGTCCTTGGCCCCTTCTCCTCCAAAGCATGAAAATGATTGCTTTTTGCCACATTTGCCATTCCCCTGGCATTGTTCTGTATTGTCTTATCACACACCCTGGAATCACTCATTTATTCTGAGTAAAAAAAAAGAAAGATTTGAGTCTAGAGTAGACAATTAACACTGCAAACTACACAAATACATTGCCTTAGCTAAAACACCCATTTAATGGACTAGTATGTACTCATTAATGTAGAAAGCAAATGTTTACTATTAATTTTTTGTGGATAAGCTACAGCCTATTAGAACACATGATAACAATTAGTTGTCAAAATTGAAAGAGATCTCTGATACTGAAATACAATGAAAGAGATCTGTGATATTGTTTTTGTATATTTGATGTTGGTATCTGATACCACCGAACTAAATGACCCTACATCAGATCTTCCAGGCACTCCAAAATATACTATCCTATGAAGTAAACAGTTACCTAATGGGAATCCAGGTTACCCAACACTCTCTGTTAGATATTGTTTGATACTAAGAGCCCTGACTAATAAGAAACTGGTAAGATGAGTGATATAGGGAAACTTCTGGGAATAGGCTCTCACGGAAATAAGGGGAACCTGGGATTGGTTATCTGGTATGCTTAGACATAAAGACAATAAAATCACCTAGTATTAAGGCATGCTACTCTGAGAGCCTAGTTATTCAGATTTAATCAAATTATCCCCTCAAATTAAATATCCATTGAAGACAAGACATTGGTCAACATAATGGCGAATGCCATAAGACAATATAAAGAGCATGAGTAATTACATGTCCAGTTTCTCTTGGAGATTTTATGTCTATTGTCCCAGCATAATTTTCATTAGCATCCCCTCTCATTCTACAAAGTGTCCTGGTGTGGACGATAAATCCTATGTTCAACCTAGGATGAGGAGATCAAGGAAAGTTGGATGGAGTAGTTGCTTTGGTTGGTTCCAAACAGCTTGAAATTAGTGAATGGCAACAAACTTTTATAACGGTGCTTTAAAAAAGAGCAAATAAAGACACAAAAACTCTTATCTCTTGAAGTTGCTGAGCTACGATGGCCAAAAATAAAACCCAAAATTTGATCTGGGGGGTTGTTGAATAATGTCAATTGAATCCATAGGTTCTCCCAGTCTCTTGTGTGGTGATTAGAGCAGTTATTAAAAATGAATGGATACTGTGGATGCCTGATCATGGCATTGTACACCAGAAGCTAAACATTAATGAATGCCAACTATAATTTTATATATGTAATGTGATGGCTCGGTGTGAGGTCGGAGGGATAGTGGATGGGGGGAGGGGGGTTCACAGTGTGAGGGATATAAATGATGAACGTCTAAGTATTACCTTGTCTTGTACACCTGAAACTAATAAATTAAAATAAAAATTAAAAAGAAAAAAAGAAAAAGAAATGAATGGATCTGTCAGAATAGGGATAGGGAAGTTTGGAAGGAATAGAATGTCTCAAAGGGTAATCTCTTCTCCCTTTTTGGATAAGGCTATAACTGCTTTGTTTGAAGATCCAGTAATAGTCTTACCTGAGGAAGTTATCAAACAAGAGAAACCAGTTCATTTGCCTGACCTCCACTGACCCCAGTTGTCTCCAGGCCTAATATTAGAGTCCCTAGAGAACAGCCCACAGAGGTCCTCTTTGACTTATATAACACAGTGACACCTCTCTAAATTTGGAGAGGCCTGCTTTCAGCTACCACAACAGAGTCACAGCTCTTCATCTAGTTCTCAGACCTGAGCCCATACCCAGACATCCCTAGAGTGCTGAGATGAGGCAGGATGCATTTCAGAAAGGACCCTGTAACAACTTCACAAGTCGGTTCTGTGATTTTCTTTCTAGCTTTCCACAAAGGAAACTATTCGTTGCCAGAGTAACTGCGCCCTGGGGAAAGGGAATACCCCGACGTTTCAGGGATTATTGTACACTGGATATGAGCAAACACTAATTTCAGGGAATAGGGGTAGGCTATCAGTGTGGTTCACTGCTTACAATGGAGGCTAAAAGAGTTCAGGTAATGAATAGAGTCGTGAACTAAATCCAGCCCCTGGAGGGCTGTTGGGTTCCTGAACCTATCTGATGATTATTTTCCTGGTTTCTAAATGCAATACGTATATAGCAAATAACCAAATCCTCACATTGGGTGGCTGACCTATGAAGTATCAGTTTGTATCTGTTTTCCCAGCATAATTATTAATAGTACTGCTTTTCACTATCAAAGTATACTGCTTTTAAAAAATGATAAATGGTCACCAGAGCTATTATGGTAGTAGGGACCAAGGAAAACTCTTTGAAATCTCCCTCCCTATCAAAAAGTAAAGCAAAAGTCATATCACATCCTTAGGATGAGGTTAGGAGAGGTGGGACTGAGGTAAACAGTTGAAAGCTACCGTCAAAGACTTAAAAAGATGCAGAAGTAGCTTGTTTGGCCTATGCAGAAATCACCTACGCCTCCAGAATATTTTATTAAAAATGCTCATCCAGTGTATTATCATAAACCTAATCTGTTTTTTCAACTCATAGTGGCCAATCCACATATCGTTTCTTCACTGGAGCAAATAGAAACAGTGTTTGGTTTGCAGCTATTGATCTGAGAAACGCTATTTCAATAAATAATCTCAGAAGTTTATTTTCACTTGGCAGGAACAGTAGAATGGTTACCTTGTCTCAGCATTACAAACAGCTCTAGCACTCAGTGCTACAATTTGGCCCATGGGGTACTTGATTGTCTCACGCTTTTGTAGGGCATCATGCTAGTCTAATACATTATTGTTTTGTGCTGAAAATACCCAGGGATAGAAAGTAGCAGTGACTTTAAATTGGCATCTCACCAGTCTGAGGCACAAAGAGATGCCCTCGCCAATGCGAAGAACGAGTTAATACACCTTGCATCTGATACCATTAAAGAAGAAGGCATAACACTCAATAGGCCTCATCGGATTTTGAAAGCAATGTTAATATAGGTGTGATTCTTTGGTTCGCTTACAGGGTAACCCAAAGGGCTTCAAACTTTGAGTGGGCCCTGGGACCTGAGACGGCCAGCTAGCCCAAGCCTCACTTCAGGCAGCCGTGCTACTTGACCTTTATGACCTCGTGAATCCAACAGGACTCAAAGTTTCTGTAGCAAGTTGGAATGCGTTCTAAACCCTGTGACAATTCCAATAAACAAATCACAGCAGAGGCCTGTAGGATTTTGAGCACAAACACCTCACTTTGTCAAGTGATAATTCTTCTGTTGAGAAACAGCTTTTGGCTAGCTATTATGTCCTGGTAGAGACTGACCATCTGAACTTCCCATCATAAGTGAGGTATTTGCAACAAAATTGGACATTCCCCGAGACACTCTGTACTTGCTTGCTGGGCTCATAAACAAAGTGGTCACACACCAAGACCACCAGAACCTATGCATGGGCTCAACTATATGGACTTCCCCTCACCAAGGGTGGCCTGCCTACCTGCCACAGCTGAATGCCCCACTGGACATTTGCAGTAACCAGACATGAGCCTCCAATGTGGTGCCCGACTCCAGGAGGACCAGAAAGGCACTTGGTGTCAGGCTGCTTACATTTCTTCATGGAGGGGCAGTTCTGTCTTCGTTGGAATAGACATTCATTTAGGATTTGAATTTGCTTTTCCTGACTGTCATACATCTGCAAAAGCAGTATAGTCCGTAGGCTGAATGCACACTTCGTGCATTATTAACTTCTTTTTCAAAATGTTACTTTTAATAAGTTGACTTTTCAGTGAATTAAGGCAAAATACTGAAACCAGAGGCTCACTGGTTTCAGATGTGCCAGCACTTGAAAGCAGTTTGCCTCATAGAATAGCAGAATGCCTACTGAATACTCAGTCATGTAGCTCAGGGAACAATATCTCGCCAATCTGGGGTGCTATTATGTACATGCAGTATGTGCGCTGAAGAAGAGACACATATTTGGTGCTTTTCTCCTACAGCAATCATTTCTGGGTTCAAGAATCAGTGGGTAGAATTGGGAGTGGCTCCTCTCCTATTAAACCTAATGATCCACTTGTCCTTCCTTCTGGGGACTCTGCTGATGTAGAATTCTTAGTACTCAAAGAGATCTTCCACCAGATAAACAATTCTAGTGTCACTGAATTGGAAGTAACAACCTCCACCCAGCCATTTGGAAAACCTCATGCCCCTGGAAAACAAGCTAAGAAAGGGTGATAGTCACGTCTGCCCCAGGGAAGCTCTGCTGTTGACGTGATGTAATCTTATATATATTATGCCAGTTGTTTTGGCTTCAGGTAGTAAAGTCTTGTTCTAATAAAATCAGTATATTATAACAATTTTCTAACAGATGTCAGTAAAGTATCTCAAAGAAGGAGCATCTTTTCCTAATTTACACCAAGCCACCATATAGGCTGGTGGAGTCCCTGGTTACAGTGATGGTTAGGTGAACTGAATCTATCAAAATTTGACTTATATGTAGTCATTGCCATATGAGAGGAAAAGAGGGTTTAGATGCAACAGAAAGATATCTGTGATGCATTCTCATCTTGCAAATCTTGTGTTATGTTAGATTTCTTTCCTTCTGTGCATGTCCTTATAATCCCCCCAAAGCATTCTGAAACTTGACACTTTTTAAATTATTTTTGTGTTGGTGTATTTACAAATATTCTACAATGGGCATTACATTTGTAATCTTTGCTTTCTATACAAGTCTGGAGAAATGAGTATAGATGAGGAAGGACCATAAGGACAAGAGCCTTCCTCTTTTAAGAGAAATCTCTCAAGTAAATCACCATGAATGATTTTCAGATGTCCTCACATTTCTCCAGAAACATTTCTGATGAACAGAATCTTGGTTTCATGCCTGAATGAAAACCTCCAGGAGCAAGAAGATGGAATATTTAACAATAATAACTGTGTCTTCTGTAACAGAAGAGATTGCACATTGGGATTTTGCCCAGATAGTAAGAGGATGGAAATGCTGGAAGCCCTCCTACCACTCCCATAAAAAAAGACCAAAAAAGAAAAAAATCAACTATCTAATATTATTAAAATGAGTAGTTATAAAAATAATTAACTCAACCAACAAGTAAAATATATGAAGTTTAAAGCTATGATTTCTGAAAGAAATTTATATTGAAAACAGCCTTGTTGGAAAACAACACAATTCCAATACTGCAAAATAATTTTAACAACCCCTTAAAATTCATTGAAAAGAGGTTTAACATTTGGGGGCAGAATATCATATAATGAAAAATGATATATATCATATAATATATATCATATAAAATATCATATAATGAAAAATTTGTCACTGAAAAGTGCAGTGACAAATTAACTGCTGTATATTTCCTTAGGACACTGGAGGTGACTAATTACATGATTTTTTGGAGGCAGTCTCTTGAAATCTCCTACCTATTTGTCCAGATTTGATTCCAGGGAGCAGGGTACACTGCAAGACGTTGCCTGCAGAAGCGTGAGAGGCAGTGGACACCAAGAGGGCAAGGTGAAATGTTTCCCCTGAGCAGCCGCACCAACAGAGTGAGTATAAATCATGATGGGAGAGGGGTGCCAATGACAAGGGAAAAGTTATGAATGAGGTCAGAGACTGGGAAAGCAGAAATAAATGTGAAAGTGGAAGGGACAGGGAACTGCACAGAGTTCACACAAGATGCCCAAGTACCAGCTGGGTGGTATGTGAACAGCCCAGAAAAAGTTGAGGCCACATAGGACTAGGCACTCATTAGAAATCTTCTAGACCAGAGTGGGGATGCTGAGTTACAGGTACTGGCTTAGCACGTTAAAACCTCCTGATGTCAGCCCAGGTATCAGCGATTATCAAATCTAGTTGTCAATGGAATCAGGTAGGCTTTCACCTGCACCTATGCTCATAGCATAGTCGCTGGGAAGTAGAGCCCTGTGACTAAGGGATGCCTCCCATATCCCTTTCTGGGTCACTGAATTACCCTTGGCTGTGAAGCAGAAAGGTGATCCCCTCTCCCTCATCGAGTTACCTGAGGACTCTCAGCACCTCTTCTACCTCTTCTACCTTTATTTGGAGAAAAAAACTGGGCTGCTTACATGTAAAGGGGTTTCTCCCACACCAAGCAATTTGTCTTCCTCTTACATGTTTGAGAGATTAGAAATTGCTCTATGACACACGATACTACCGTTGGCTTTACATGGCTGAAATATCTTCAAAATTCTCAAGAAAATAAAGGACAATAGTTCTCATGGAAAATGCTATCGATGCAGAATTCCAACAAATCATAAGAGAAAGGAAAAAAACTTAGATCTGTTAAGCAAAACATATAACTTGAAACAAATGAGTGCTGTTGTTTGGAAGCTTCTAAACAAAACAATTTAAACGAAATTCAGGAATAGCTTTATATAAACGCTATCATACCTTAAAGCTAAAGTTATTTTCTGTAAAGTGATTTCTGAATTCTAAAACAGCTTACATTTTTCTAGGTTGCTATGAATTAATAAAGACCTCTGAGTCCCAACCATTTAATGTTTGATAAACTCAAAAGAATTGTTTGATTCCATATTTCCATGGTATGATTTTATCTTTTGTTAACATATTTTCATTAAATCATTACCTGCAGTTGAAGGCCAAAATAAAAATAAAGGAATCATTTACTGAAATTTTGTTACATACAAAATAAAAGACATTACCTACTTTTAGACATAATGTAAATTGCTTAAGGACAAAAACATTTTATGAACATAACAATAATCGGTATCATATGTAGTCCGTCTATACTTACTATCAATGAACAAAAGAGAAAGAAATCCCTGCCTTCATGGAACTTACCTTATGATTATCTCTGACTTCTTTCTTCCCCATATTTCTAATATTTACAAGCTATCAAATCTTGTCAATCTGATTTCTCAAATTTATTCTTTTCTATTTGATACCCTAAACACTGGATTAATTTAGACTGTCATTGCTGCTTTTAATGTTTACTTATTTATAACCAGGCAATTCAGGCACATTTATTATTTTTAAATATTATTAAATACTAAATATTAAAAATATTCACACAATGAAAAATCTCTCTCTTCCACACCTGTCTGTCCTCCTTTCCTTTTCCCAGAGACAATCACTCTTACCAGTTTTTTGTGTATCTGGACAGATATTCAATGCACATGTAAGTGATTATTTATATTTTATACAATGACATACTATACATTATATTCTGCATCTTGCGTTTTAAAGTTAATATATTTGGAGGATCTTTCTGTATCAACACATATCATCCTCATTCTTTTTAAATAGCTGCATGATTAACGGATGTATAGCAACCCACAATTTGCTTAAATAGTCCATTGTTTTATTAGTCGGGCTAGAATAGATTGTGTTACAGCAACAACAATAATCCCACATAGCTCCGTGGTTTATTTCTTGCTTACAAAATGTCTGTTGAGGTTTTGGGCAACTATCCAGGGCAAATGCCTTCCATATGGCTGCTCAGTGATCATTTGTTAGCAGTTCCACTATCGTACAGCTGGACCATCTAGAACAAGTGGTCTCCTTAGTTGCTGCAGCAGAGGAAGGGTGAGATTTGGCTCAGAAGTAAACCTACATTGCTTCAGCCTGAAAGAGACACACATACTCTGCTTGCAACCCGTTCACCAGAACTAGTCTCAGGACCTCTCCTAACTATAGGGAGAGTCGGGAAGTAAATTCTCCTGTGTGCCTGAAGGAGAGGAGAGCTGGCCATGCAATTCATTAGAAATTCTCTGAAAAACTATATCTGAAAGCCACGTTATGAGTCTGAACCCTCTTAAGGAAGTACCCCACATACCTTAGCTCACTTGTGGTAGCCAGCCAGCGTTTGCAGAGTTCGCATTGCGAATCAATGAAGAGCACATCACAAATATGAAATAGCTTAGTCAAAAAGTACCATCACAAAGTGGACTGAATTATCACTACCCTTTTCAGAGAAAAACAAAGATAGAATACAAATGGCAAATATCTGAGGAATATTTTGTGACGGGTTTGGTTTCTAAATGAATAAGTATAACGTATAAAGCCTTTCAGAGATTGACAGTGACAAGAAAGATGAATGAGTGCACCCATGTTTATAGCCGCATCATTCACACAAAGCAAAGCATGAAAGCAACCCGAGTGTCTCCATCAAAAGATGAATGGAAAAAGAAAAAAAAAAAACACAAGGTATGGTTTATCCATACACTGGGATATTATTCAGCCTTAAAAAGAAAGGACATTCTGACACACGCTGCAACATGGATGATCCTTGCAGACATCGTGCTAAATGAAACAAGCCAGTCATGAAAAGACAGCTGCTGTATGATTTCACATACATGAAGTACCAAGAGTAGTCAGATTCATAGAAACAGAAAGTAGAATGCTGGGTGCCAGGAGCTGGGTGTGGGGGGTGAAGGAGGAAACAGGGAGTTAGTTTTGCAAGATGAAAAGAGTTCTGGAAATGGATGGTGCACAACAGTATGAATGCACGAAATGCCACTGAACTGTACACTTTAAAATGGCTACGATGGTAAATCTTAAGTTGTATTTACTTAAGTTGATGTATTTTATCACAATAAAGATGAATGAATAAAAATCTTTATAAAATGACTACAAAAACCTGTGAGAAAACTCTGAATTGCTCTGATTCCTTTTAGAAACTTAAGAAGCAGTTGACAAGGGAGTAGTGAACTGGCAAGCTAGAAAGAGGAAAGGTTATGCTCAGAGAACAAGAAATAGCAGTTAACGATTGGAATGTAAAATAGTTTCAGGTGGTGTTGATAAGATCTAGGATATGGCCATGGGAGCAGATGGGTGAGGTGGAGTGAAGGAAATGGAATATATGCGTGTCAAAGAACTAAGATGCCAGAAAGCTGGACGGGGCATCCTTATGGATATTTAAATCACCCATGAGGATGGCAGAGTTTGTGATAGAGAAGAATATGAGTAAGGGGCCAAATTCTATGAATGAGTAAATCATTAGGAGATTTCATTTTCTTTGATCAGCATTATTAGACTGTATTTAACATCTAGATATCCAGCGTACACCAGATGAGCTCATAGAAGATGACTTTATAACTGAGCACGAAAGCTAGCTAGCTGAGAAGTGAAATGTAGCTATCTCATGGACTTTTCAAGTCTGCAAGAGCAGCACATTCCTTCCCTGTAGGAATTCTGTGTGGGAAAGCACATTACAATCAGAAGCTACTTGGTGAACATAGAGAGAAAGAGGTGATGTTTGGGGGAGGGGGCGGCAATGTAATGTTTACATGCCTAATGGCATCACCTTATAACAACCTAAAAACCCAATTTATTAGCCTCTAAACTAGAGTCACCTGCCACAGGAACTGGGTAGAGCAGTCATAGGGCTAGAGTGTTCCTCCCCCACAGAACATGATGAGTAGATACTGCTGAATATTCTCTCCGGCATTCCTTTTTACTAGGCATTCATGCAAATGACTCAACTTTCATTGACTTATTTTTTTAATACAAAAGCAGTGACATTGATTGATGGGTAACCAGTAATAATATTATTAAGGAGACATTCAACCTCTGTAAATTATGTTGGCATTTGCTATAGGATGAATGTTTGAGTCCCCAAAATGTATATGTTGTAGTCTAATGCCCATTGTTATGGTATTTGGAGGTGGGGCCTTTGGGCGGTAATTAGGTCTAGATGAGGTCATGAGGGTGGTGCCTCCATGATGTGATTAATACCCTTAGAAAAGGAGGAAGAGACACAAGATTTCTCTCTCTCTCTGTCTTCCCCCCCGCACCCCCACCAAGCCCCCACCAAGGAAAGACCATGTGAGGACATAACCAAGAAGGGGTAATAGGTAAAAGGCACTTTCATAGGTACATTACTATGCATTACAGTCCCAAAAATCCTAAACTAAGCTGTGTCCATCGTGGAAACACCTGAATTCCTAAAACAATGATCTCTGATCTGGATCAAGAACTACACTATTGGAAATGGGTTCTTAGTCTGATCTCCGAAGGAGGCTACACTAATTGAATTTTACTCAGCATCTATCCAATTTTGAATGGCCATTTTTACTTGCTACATCTTACTTTTTGTTGGGTACTTAGAGGGGTGCATTAACAAACAGCTTCAAGTCTCTACAGAACCTTTTAGCATAGTATTACATTAAGAAGAAAAACGTCTCCAATATCCAAGTATGAAATGGCTTTTCATTCACTCATTTTAGCTCCAAAATTGCAATTTTTGTAAACCTTCAATCATGGATAGCCCATTAAGCATGAAGATGGATGTGAATGCTGATATGTACATTTTATCCCAAACTATCTAGATTAGGACTTTTAAGCTATTTAGATTTGGACTAAACTATTTAGATTTTTCCTTATAAGAACAATCTATATCAATCACCAAATAATTAGAAAATACAAGAGAATATAAATACGCAAAAATAAACTAGGCAGCAGTCTTAATCCCACTGCCAATCACATTTAATACTTGATTACATATCTTTCCAAGATAAGTTTTTTTTCCTGTGGTCGAGTCTCTTCAGATTTTTATCATGTAAAAGCAAGTAGTTTTTTCACAGATGTTATTATACATACCATACATATTCATTAACTTGTTATTTTTTGCTTGTATCCTGAACATCTTTTTCTGTTGATACATATCGATCTGGGTTTCTTTTTTTTTGTTTAATAAAACCGCTGCATGATATTTCCTTGTATAGATATACTGTGCTTCAATTATTACTCAAAATATGGACATGCAAGTCATTTCTAAATTTTTCATCCATAAATAACTCTGCCATGAAAATCCTCATACCTCATTTTGCCATTCATCCCTTGGGATAAATATCTAGAAGTGAAGTTTAACCCGAGGAAATTATTTTGACACTTAACTTATTGCCAGACTGGACAAAGTGTGTTCTGATTGACTCTCTGACTACAAGTATATGAAAGTGCTGATTTCCTTATTGATATGACACACTATCGTTCTCTTTCTGTTTTGCCAACTGATAGACAAAAACGAATAATAACTTTGAATTTACACTTGAAGGTGCATACATTTGCCATTCTGGGAAAGTTTAAGAGAAAATATGCCATAAAATGGAGACTGAATTTGGTAGCTCCTGGATATTGGTCAGTTTCGCCCTTTCACCCCTTGCCCTACGTCTCCTTGTTTCCTGCTTCACTAGGGGGAAGACAAAAATCATCTCAGAGTCTGAAGCACAGCACCAGCCCTTTTCTTTCCAAAATGATTCCCACTAACTCTCACACGCACCTCGGTTGGAAACCTTGGAGTTTTCCTTGGTTCTAACGGTCTATATTGGCCTAATCACAAAGTGAAATAGACTTTTCTCATGCATCTAACCTTCACTACCATCGTTCAGGACGTCCTTATTTTACCCATTTTCTAAGGCTTAGTTTATATACTATATCCTCCCTAATCCTCCCACCCATTCTCTCCCCTACACTAAACGGTGTCATTTATTACATGTGCCATATTGTGCCCTATGTCCTTCCTGGTATAGGAAGAAATCTTTTCAAGGCTACAGAAGCCTAAATAGAGTGTAAGCGCCCCAGGAGAAGTTTGATTTCTTAGGTTGCTGTGAATCTTTGCAAATGTCACGCCTTTCTTACATTAGCTCTTACACATTTGTGTAATATCCATACACAGATGGGTCCCAAATGAAAGCAAACCTCCCTATGATTTCACGTCCTCCTGCAGTTATCATCTTTTTCTTTGTAATCAAATTAGAAAGATGAATATACTCTTGCTAATCCATTTCATGTTCTCACACTTATTCCTCAGTACAATCCAATCAGGATTTCGCTCTACCTACTCCAACAGCCCCCCCATCCAATTTGAACAACATTTTTTAAATGTCAGAATTAGATATTTGGTTTGGTTTTTGAAGACAAAACAAAACAAAAACAAATCCAGTCATAGACTCCCCTGCTAAAAATGTCCTTCTGTTGTTAGAAAAATGGCCAAAATCCTTAGAATTATTTATAAGAATCTATCTGCCCTCAGTTTCTCTTATACTTGTTTCTCTGTACTCCTGACACATCAGCCATTTCTTATCTCCTTGGACTTGACATGCTGTTATCCATGGTCTTTACTGGAACTCCTTCTGCATATATACACTTTTGCCCGAACAACTTCTACTTATTTTTAAGCCTTACTTTAAATATAGGTCATGTCCCCCCTGATATATAGGATCTTGTAGTACTCTGTTATCATCATAGCACCTATCACAAATGTAACTAATTATTAAGATAGTTATTTAATAGATCTCTTCTCCACTAAACTATAAGCTCTATGAGGTAAGAGACTATATCTACCTTAATCTTCGTTGTATTCCGAGCTCCTAGCAGAGTGCCTGGCATATATTTGACATTCAATAAATGTTTGTTAAATGGATTTAGTAAGATGGAAGGAGGAAAGAATGGGTGCAGATGTAAATAAGTTTGTAGGTCTTAAAATGACAAGTTGAGGAAATTACTCGTGGTTATGCTCTTCTCAGGAAAGTAGGAGATAAGCAAATATTCTGGGAGTGACTAAGAATTTTGAGATGAAAGAGAGTATCGGAGTTTAGAGGATAATGGGAAATATGTTGGAAAAATCACAGTGAAGAAGTGGAAAGTTGGCTAAGTAACATAAATATCCAGGTGAGGATTAAGGTTAACAGTTATGTCTAGATGGCAACATTCACCTGCCTAGTGTAGGATTTTCTCCAGCAGAATGTCAGAGCCTGAATGTGCTTGGTGTGGAGGTAGGACAGAATGAATGGGGAAAGGAGTTTAGGATGTTGGGAGAGAATGTTGAAGTGTTGGATTATAATAACTAAGCTGCATAAGAAAGGAAGTAAAGTCAATGAGTTGATATTCAGGAGAAAGATAAAGGGACAATGGACCGGAGATCTGATGAAACTTTAGAATTATTGTGGTGAGAACATATTTCAAGAAGAAACTGGGAAAAGAGGAAGCTTTGGTCAGAACACAGATGTCATTCTGATGGTGGAATATTTTCAGTTGATTATAAATTGCAAGGAATGATCATGGGAGTGGGTGGCTGAGGAAGTGGCATGATGTGACATGATGTGTGTCATGGAAGATGTGGGAGGCAGGTGTCAGACCACCCAAGGGAAATGACCAGGATATTGGAAATATGGTTCTGGAGGTTGCTATAGGTAAAAAAAAAAAACTATGAAAGTATAAGAAATTGCCTGAGGAGAGTTCATGGCACAAGAAAATGAAAGATCACCAATATATACAGAGCAAGGAAAGAAACCCAGTACATTAAACAGACATGAAACTATGGCCAGATAGGGAAGAGGAAAACCAATACAAAGTATTGAAAGTAAAGACTGTAATAGCAATTGGGATGTATCTAGAACAGTGCTTTGCATATATTAAATTTGGAAGAAAAAAAAGAGGTCAGTGAAGAAGAGGGTTCAAAAGAAATTATTATCTTTGGTGATTAACAAGTTCTTGGTATTCATAGGGAGTTGTAGAGTGAATACAAGGCATCAGATGCAATATTTGAATTTCAGATGTTGTTTCAGATCTTTTGAGAAATATACAGTTATTAGGCACTGGATGAGAGGTGCTATAATTTTTCTCCCACATTAAAGTATCTGTCATCATTACAATTATGCATTGGTTTTAAAATTTCTTAGAAGATTCCATCTTCTCTGAATAGGCTAGTGATTTGTTCTGCCTTATTCCCCACACCCCACCCCTTTTTGTGGAAACTTAGGTTATTCTCACGAGAGCATTACAATTCAACCATGTTCCTATGGAGAAATTTACACAAATTAAAAAGATATGGCACTATAAATTTGGAAAAGCCACTACTACATTATCAATATTTAAATAAATGACTTTTGCTGGATATCTATGCTTGGTTGCATTGATTTTGGCTTAGAACATGTACTATGTTGTGAAGTATGTACTTGAAGATTTATTAAGTATTGCTATATATACTTTTCAAACTAGAAGTGGAGTAAGATGTCAATCATTATATCACTTGAGATAATATTTTAAACTGTGTATAAAAAAGGATTTTATTTGAAAGCACACGCTATATGCACTGTGTAGTATGATATTTTTGGAAGCAAAAAAAAGCGGGGTATGAACATGAATAGAAAACAGCCATCTTTCCATGGCCAATATTTGCTGAGTACTTGCTATGACCCAGACACTGTACTTGGCCTTCTGGATATGACAGTGCCTACAACAGAGACAGTCTTGCTTCCAGAATATAGTAGTCTTTAGGGAAAAGAAAACATTAAACTAATGTTATAAGTGTGATGACTGTTACAAAGGGAGAAATAGCTGGTGACATGGGATGTGTAACACAGAACTGGAAAGACACAATCCAAAATGTTAATAGAGGTTATTTCTGGAAATCAAGACAGATGCCAGGTCATTATATATTTTTCCTTATTTCTTTTTGTTTTTCAACGTTTCTCTTTAGAACAATACTTTTGTTCCTAGAAAAGATATAATGAGCATTGAGTGAAAAAGTGAAAGCCTTTTGGCTCTGCTTCACCTGTTGCAAGTCCAGCAACAACTTAAAAATGTAAAGCTTATTTTAAAACACAATAAAATCTAAACTAAGACACATTGCATGTTTTTTTTTCTTGGATTAGTCAATGGGAGTTGCTGATTTTTATCCAATCCTGGACATCCTAATAGCATTTAGATTAAAGGATAGATTCATGGGAGGCCTAACAAAATAAGCACTAATTAAAAACCTCAGATTCAAGGGCCAAGTTTCATGCTCAGCTTATATAGAATCACAAACACTTTGTACCTCAGTTCCTCCAAAGGAAGTAGGCAGAGACTGGGGTTGGCCACCAGAGTATATAAGTAGGTTGGGAGTCTTTGTCTTTGCAAAGCTACTGCAAGCAATGCTCACATTTATTGCCATTAAACTATGCAACTAAGTGGTAGTTGGTAGAAATTTAATATGAGACTCTTCCTGGTGATAATTGGAGGGAAGTAACTTTTATAAATAAGTATTATATGGGTTTCTTTTTTCTGGATTCTGAAACGACTCAGTTAATATTCCCATATGAAAAAGTATCTAAATGAGAACTGGGCACATACCTGGAGTGCATTACAACAGCTTTGTGCATGCAGAGCAGTCACTCGATTAAGAAAAAAGAGGCTAATGACACTTAACAGTTAAAAATATATATTCAACCTAGAACACCTAGACAACATTTGTGTGACATTTCAAAGGGGATTAACAATTAAATGTACTCAACACTAAAAATACCCTGAATATAATTTAATATTCAGGATTGTGTAGTCTCTTCAAGTTCATCATTATGAACATCATTTTCTGTAGATATTTGGAAGCGTCAGAGGATAGAATGCTAGGTACACATGCTTTTGTTATACATACATGTATGACAAAACGTGTATGGTACATGTTTTGTATAACATACATGTATGGTACAAATTACAAATCTGGATGACTTCTCATTTTACAAAGGAGAATGAATTATCACTTCAGCTTAGTAACTGCTGTTTTATGTGAACTAGTGGGTTTTTAAGACTATAAAGGCAATATTTAAAGATACATGCATGACAATATATAATGTTATATTTGAGCTTCTTTTAAGCCAAAATTCAGACTTGAAATAAATATGCTAAATCAAAATACTACTATAAATAGAGCATCGTAGACAGCGCTGAATTTGTTTGGTCTTTAGAAGGATATTAGCAATGAATGAATATCGGGCAAAACGGCAAGTGTTTAAATGGGAAAAAAACGTGACAGGGATTATGGCAGGGTTATGGCATTGGCAAGTAGCTAATGTCAATGATATATACTTAAGAAACACTGGGTGAGAAGGCTCATCAATCACAGCCGGCCATCATTAATAATCCATGACAGAAGGAAAAAGGGAAAGAAAGAAAAGAGAAATGTAAGAGAGGGCACTCAGTAAAAACATACACAGTAAAGCATAAAGTTCCCTATGATTATACTTAGTATTTATATTACGAGAGGACACAGAGAAGGCTTTTTAATGACTATTTCAACAAATAACTAGGGGGGTTGATAAGCACATTGTCAGATTATGAGTTTTTCACTTCTTCCATTTCATTTTAATTGTTTGTGTATGTGTGTGTGCCTTTCATAGGCAGATGCTATCATACCAGGCAGTTATAATGGGATTGAGTTTTTACTTCCTACATGCTCCTGAGGATATAACAATTCCCAATAAATGGCAACTAATATATTGCCATCTATCTCTGTTGGAAATTCTTAACTAGATGAGTTTCCCTTAGCAACGTATGACAATAACCATTACTTTTAGGTTACACATATCGGAAATGCCAAAAAATGTATACAAGTGGACATTTTGGTCAACGTTGCCCAAGCAGCAGTTCGCCATAATCAGAAGTGCTTGGACACTGATGGTAACCACTTTGAGCACCTCTTATAATTGCAGAAGTCAAAAGTGACTTGTATCCATTGTTCGTTATCAGTATATACTGAGTGTTACAATTTTAATAGTTTTTTCCTTTTATAAAATGTGTATACATATTTTGTCACTCTCTGTATATAAAGAACTGAAAACTCTTTTAATATCCAACTGATGTTTCCTGTCAATATTATTATCCTTATCAATGATGCCAGAGTTCATAGTGAGAAGTGCACCATCCTAATTTTTAAGCACTGACTAGGGTATTAAACTGGCAATTAAAATATGGTGTGTGAAGTGGAATGATAGGGTAAGTAGACAGTGGTATTGCCAAGGTGATGAATTTGGAAGTCAAGGAAAGTTCATGCAAGAAGTGACATATGATACCTAAAGGATTCTCAAGAGGTAGACGAGCAAAGATAGAGGAGGGATGGGGTGGAGAGTATGATTCAAGTATGATTCAATATATATATATATATATATATATATATATATATATATTTTTTTTTTTTTTTCCAAATCAGGATCCAATCAACATTCATAGACATGCTTGGTTGTTAGGTCTTTGGAAATGAGAGCATTTGAGTTAAAGAATAAAAGGACAGGATTCTTTAACCTGATACAAAACTGCTGAGAATAACTTAACATTCAGTAGAAACTACTGGTTTGTTTCCTGGTTGGAAACGGTTTTTTCTGCTGTTGTTTTTTTGTTTGTTTGTTTGCTTGTTTGTTTGTCTTTCTTTTTAGCCAATAAGTTCAGTTGGCAAGTGCATTGTATTTAGGGGTCTTGGGTCAAACCTTCACTCTGTACGGGTCTCCTCCCACTCTGTGGAGAATAATCTCTGTCCGTGTGATCATACATTGTATTCTATGCCCTAGGTAATCACCTGGTACAAGATTGGACTTTGTCACCAGCAGGAACTGAATGAGTATACATAGATGATTAGGTGAAAATCTATTACTCCTTTGGGGGAAAATCTCTAAGAAATTATTCATTTGGTAGGGTATCTTCATATACAAAATAGCCCGTTGATTTAAGGTGCTTACCTCTTGGAGTGATTTGCATGATGCTTTCAGCTGAGTTTGTGTCTGGGGATGAAGAATAAGCTGAGATAAATGCCGAAGAAAGTTGGACATTAGTCTTTCCCATTGCACCTGTCAAATCATCAATGCGTAGAAAATATTAAGTGCAAATACGTGAGCCTACTTGCAAGTGCTAAGATTTTTGTTCTTTCACTTATCTTTCCCTCTCCCCCGTCCTCCTTGTTTAATGGAAATGGCAGTATGAATTTGACACTGATGGACAGCCTACTGGCACCATAACGAAGTTGGCAGGCCTAGTGTCTCTGTGACTGCACAAGATTGAATAATTATTATAATTTCATCCTTTGCATATATTCAGATGCAGTATGGTATTCTAAGGTGATGACTGTTTTCTTCTAAAGTTGTGAAACTTTAAGCTATTCATCAGCTCTGTCATTTTTAGGAGGCTAAGTGAATGGTGGTTTATGTGTTCTAGTCCCTAGCAATAGAAAGACTATTTGAAGCTTCCAGTAGTCCCGGGATGCTGTATCAGAGTGGTATTAGAGTGAATGCATGACCCAAACAGGAACATTTGCATTCTCTGAATGACTGGGGTATTTCCTTTATGGGTTTTCTTCTTCCTTTATAAATAACATATACTTTACTATAACATAAAATCTGGTTTTGTGTTAAAACAATCATCCTAAAGGATTCTAAGCAGATTATTTTTAAACATAGTGTTTAAAAACTTTTCAAAATTACTATGATCGCCCCTCATATCAAGGTGATATTAGTGCCGGTGATGAGGGGCGATCATAGTAATTTTGAAAAGTTTATGCATGAACCATAGTTCTTTCCACCTGTACATATCAATTTTTCATTTCAGGCTTACAAAGCTACTTGTGGATCTTGGCCTTGAGGGTAAGCAAGTGTCTTTACTCTTAATATCTTTCCTGAGCTTTTGTTTCCAATTGTCCCATACTAGGCTGTTCCATTCCCTTTTTGTACAATACACTTGAATGGGTGCGACATAGAGGCTGCAATAGTGCAGCTATTAGGAATCCTATGTAAAGCATTCTTTCAGCATTTCCAACTCATTGGAGTTAAATAAAAACATCCATATTGAAATACGGGCAAGTAGAGTTCCAGAACCAAGTTAGTAGTAATGCTGCAGAACATTGCCATTTTCTATGAAAGCTGACCTAGACACAAAACTCACAAAACTGGGAACACCACCAGATGGAACATCACCTGGAGGTTAGATATACTTCAAGATATATCAGCAACTGCAATCACAAATTGTTTGGCAGTATGTTCATAGCAGAAAGGAATAACAACAGGACCAAGGATTCCTAATCACCAGTGTGTGGCCTATTAGTGGGAGATAAAGAGAGGGGCTTACACTAGCCTTCCGGTTATTGTGTACCACTTGCAGCCAACTATACTTCTGCTAAGCTTGTAGAAACAGTGGGTTTACATACTTGTGCATAAAAAAAGTACCCGTCAGCAATACTCTGCGGAAAAAAATAATCTGCCACTCCCACTATCATAAAAACCTTCATATGTTTTTCCCCCAGAGCTTTATGCATATTAGTTTTCCATTCTGTCTGCCATTCTGAATCTCAAAGAAAAAGCCTTCTAGGTAACATTAGATGAGTTAATTGCCTCAACTGGTATAACATTGAACTGAAAACATTGCTAATTGTTGATATTGTGGAGAAATTTAGTACTTTTGATGGAAAGTTGTTTAGGGAAGTATATACACATGGGACTGTCTTACCAGCAATGCACACATTTCAGGCTTTTACTGAACTCATTTAGTGGCATGCTAAAAATCACAAAGAACATATGGAAAGCTTTACTTTGTTTAGAAAATATATCTACTGAAAATAATACAGGATGTACAACTGCCCAGAAGGGAGTACTAAGAACAGATTCTCTTTGCTAGTTGCTCAAAGACGGTTTCAGTATTTCATTAGTATCTTTCTGCCACGTAGCCTGCGATGAGATGCCACTCCATCCAAGCATACCGAGGAACTGCTGGGCAGGACGCTCATGAGTCTGTTTGCAGGAGACTTTCTCATTGAAGAGCAGCGAAAGAGGAGAGAGGACAAGGTGTTTTTAGGTTCTGCTATCACTGCTCTCACAGCCGGGGCCCCAAGTGTGGAGCTTATGAAGCAAGAGGCACTAGGCATGAGACATAGAAGCCAATTCCCTCAAGGGGGTAGAACATGACATCGGGAGGCAGGAGGAGTATTCCTTAGCCTTCCACGTGGAACAGACCTTGGCTTTGGTGCAGTGGGAATCCGAAGTTGGAAGTATCTGGAGATGAATAGACATCAGCCTTGTGGCAAGACCAGCTTACGCCAAAGTGGAACAATATGAATTTTTGTGTGAGCTCATGAGAACCATCATTATAAAATCTCCCAAATAACTTGGTGAGACTTTAAGTGGAGCCAGAAATCCTGTAATAACAGGCAGGGGGATGAACTAGTGTTCTCCCGTGAATATTAGTTTGTGTGCAATAATGACCACAAACAACAATTCTGAGCATCTTACATGTCCTAAATCATCAACCTCATGTGATAGACAGTATTTTCATTCCTATTTTTCACAGGAGAAAACTGAGGCACTGAGAAGGTAAATGACTTGCCTAAGATCACACAGTAAGTAAATGGTAGAGCCCCAAATCAGACCCACATAGGCAGACCCCACTCATTACCCCTTTACTACACCATCTTGCCATATTAACCTCAAAGGTCTGAGAATAGTTAGGCTACATATGTGATTTTCTATTTTATTTTAAGCATATCATCTAGCCCGTATAATTCTAAGTGAAAATTAGAGACCGTTTATGTCACTATAAATTAATTAGTGTTGAAAGATTTCTAAGTATAGTTTGATTTGAAAGGGAAATGGCTCTTTAACTTTGGGTGGCTAATTAGTATAAAAATGCTGGAATTATTTCTTAATTTGAGCACTATAAATGCTCATGGATAACTATCAAATCAGTGAAGCAAAATCAAAAATATAACGAGGGTAGTGGAGAGAGCTTGATGTACACAATGGACATGAAGCAAGAAAAAACAAATTCCACTTGTTTTTGGCCACACATTTTACCATATTTACTTGAATTTCCTCTATGAGAAGTTCTAGTAGATGACAAGAAAGGAACTCCACGAAACCACCAGAAATGTGCCAACAGTGTTTATAGTAGTAAGCTAGTTAGGAAATGGAGAGAAAGCAGAATAACACCAACTCTGGGAAATGGCAAGGGCAGCCTTTCTTTATTTTGATCATTCTACTTTCAGAAAGTAGAATCATTACAAATTGAGGATAGCATTTGCATCTGAAGAGACAAAGTTTTGTTTGATCATTAGGAATGCTAGGGATATTTTCATGTGTAGTACTGTTGTTGTTTTGTTTTTTGTTTTTTTTTAAAGTTCTAGTCTTTGAGCATTTAGCCTATCAGGGGTTAAGACCTTTTTCTTCAACCCTCTCACGTGGGCTACATTTTGTTTACATGTGTGTGCATGTACATGTATGTGTGTGTATTAAGAACACTTGACATGAGATCTCCCCTCTTAAAAAATTTTGAAGTGTACAATACCATCTTACTAACTATAAACACCACATTGTGCAAAGACCTCTAGAACTTACTCATCTAGCATAACTGAAATTTTCATTATACCCATTGAATAACTATTTCCTCTACCTTTCAGCCTCTAGTAACCAGTACTATAGTTTTTGCTTCAGTGAGTTTGATTATTTTAGATACCTCAAATAAGTGGAATCGGGAAATATTTGTCCTCTTGTGACTGCCCTTTTTTCACTTAGCATAATGTTCTCCAGGTTTGTTCATATTGTTTGAAATGACAGGATTTCCTCCTTTTCTTTAAGGCTCAATAATATTACATTGTATGTATATACCACATTTTCTTTCATCTCTAGGAAACAGTATGGTACTGGCATAAAGACAGACATATGAACCAGTGAAACGGAACGGAGAGCTGGGAAATCAACCCACGCATAGAAGATTAATTGATCTTTGAGCAGGGTGCCTAGAACTATGGACTAAATTCTGTTCAAGTTTTACTCCAGGATTAAAAGACAGACGCAAAAGTGAATTGACAGATCTTTTTGGCTTCCCATGATAGGCAAAGTAGGAATGGATTCAGGGCCCCAAAGCATTGCTTATGACTAAAAGCTGCATTAAGTTTGAGCCCCAGCTCACAGGACCTTAAGCAATGGCAGAGATCAGAGGAGGATAAATCCCAATGGCTTCACAGTGTATTAACTGGTTACCATATGCTAGGTGCCAAATTTGTGAGTCTTGGTGTCTCACTTATAAAATGATCATAGCATTATATATTCTACTTACTTCCCAGAGTTGTTTTAAATATTAAATAAGATGATGTACATGTATGTATTAGAAAACTACAAAAATAGTGTTTTTAACTAATAAACAGTTTTTGAAATATTTGACATTATATTATATGCTATCATTTTCCCTTAATAGTTCTTCATTATTTTCATATAACAAGATTTTATGTTAGTAGCAAAAACAGGGATTTTACCAATGTATTTTGGAAAGTAAAGGTCCTACAACACGACGTTCTGCACTCCTACTCAAGACAAGTGACTTTCTGTTTATATTTTAGTCCTTCCTTGATTTTGAATGACTTGAGATCAGGAAATATTGGATTTATCTTTATTCTCAAAATCCTGTCACTCAATAAAAGTATGTGACAGAGGCAAAAAAAGCATGTGACAGAGATGAATAAACATGCAACCCATCAGCGATTCATTAAGCCATCAAGGTGACTATGTGCAGAAAATATGATAGAATTTTCATCAAATGAAAAATGCAGACTCTGAAATAATTTTTGAGAGGACAAAAGTTTTGGATTATTTGTTAAATTACTAAATTAAATATCCTCAATTCTGACTTAATGTACTTAGAGGTACATAAATTCTTTCAGGCTACAAGGGTGCCTTTTAGTTAAACTAAAACTCTAATTTGCTAATGGTACCCTAATGACCTTTAAACATTAATGAAAGCTGCCTAATTTGTGACTGAGGTTAAATCACTCATCAAATGAAGTCCTGCCCAGAGGACAGGCCTAAGAAGCCAGGTTAGATCACTGCAGGGGCAATTGAGCATCTGCTCGGTGCCCCAGGAGGCAAGATATTGAAAAACACATCTGGGCCCCCTGACTCTGCCACCAACTAGCCAGCTGTGTGACCTCGGCTGATCAATGCCTATTTCCTAATCTTGAAACTAAGTAGCAGTGGCTCTCAGCTAAGAAACACATAAAAGTAGCATAGATGGCATGCCTGAGTCCTCTGACCAAATTGTAAGATATTAAAATGCAGAAAGCACAAAACTTCTCAGATAAAATTTTGTATTTTGGGGTTTTGTTTTTGTTTTGTTTTCCCTGTTTTGATGGGACCTCGGAGCTTGTGGATTTATACCCAAAAAATGTTGAGAAACAGTGGAACTCAATAATACCTAATGTATCTTCCACATTACAGTTCTCTGATTCTAGTCAATGGCTGAATGTTTGTGTGGAAGAAAACTGGCTAGGAGCCAGAAATGTGTCCAGTTATCAAGTCAAAGCCAGCCCCTCAAAATAATGAGCTTTTGAAGAGGCTAAAACTCTTTTTATTCTTACAGCGAGCAGCCTGCTTATAATAAAAGGATAGCAGACTTCAAGTTGAGAGTGTTCCATTGCCTACAAATCTAAAATCCACATCAAATGAATCTGACATAGACAATGATTGTTGCAATAATTAGAAATAATTGTCATCATTTTTCCCTTAGAGTTTAACTACATATGACAGGGAGTTTCTTCAAGGTTATCCACTGTATTTTAAAGACAACCACTTTCTTATTCTGTGTAAAATGCTAAATGCTGTTTTAAAAAAAATTAACCAAGATAAAATTATCATTTTCTATATCTCCCTGAGAAAAGGAGACCAAAACAGTTATGTTCCAATTAGCATAAACAGACAATAGAGATTTTCTTTTCTCCTGCAGTCTCAAATCTCTGATAGGAGACATTATGTCTGGTACAAGTTATCAAGGGAGAATCAAAAGTATTTTGTAGCCTGACATAAACAAAAGCACAGAAAGCAGAAGGGAGAAGAAAATGGAAGAACCACAGTAATAACGAAACAACATAACATTTTACTAACCTTTCAAAATGTCCCAAATTCAGGAGTGACTCTAAACCAGTGAGTTGTTTTGCAGGATTAAATCAGAATCAGAATATTTTCTAACATTTCTAAAGACAAGAAGAACAGAAACCAAATACTCATCATGAAAACTTGCAAAGATGGAAATAATTAGAAATATCAAGGGGAAAAAAGAGTCAGTATTTGAAAGGGGATGAACTCAAAATTTACATATATACATATATATATATTTACATATATATTTAAATATATATTTATATATTTATCTATATAAAATTTACATATATATACACGTACATGTCATGGAGGGACACGATTTCTAGAAGTAAACCATAATCTATCAGTTAAGGTTTTCAGGACAGAGAACTTTTGCAAGTGTATACTTGTTGGCAGACAATTTTCTATGGGCCTTTAACACTTCTGCATGTATCATAAGCGAGTCACTGACAATCTCAAGGATATTTGTATAGTGAACACACTTGGAAAACAGAGAATGTACTGCCTGCCCTTAGGAGCCAAGGGCAGGTTCTCATATAGCTTTAGGAAACATAACTTTAGGGATGGTATTAGCCACTGCAGCAATGGGCAGGCACTCTTGACATCAAAAATAACCAAGATAACACCTCCTTCCAGAGCAAAGGGCTGGCATGCTTACTGCCCATTATAAAAGATTCTGGCACTCTCGGCTCAGGGTTTCTTTCCTGTCACACATCCAACTGTGTGTTCCAGCTGTCACCTGGCCCTCTTTGTGTTGTCCTGTGGAAGATGGATCTCAGGGAACCAGCACAAAAATGCTGACCCTCTGGCTACTGCTACCGCTGTCCTTCATCTCTGATCCAGGGGTCTCCCGTTTTCTACCAGCATCCACGATACTGCGGCGGGCTAACGTGTGAGGTAGCCAGTAGGGTACAAATCTCAGAACCTTCACACTTCTTGACAGTATTCACATTGTAACTACCTTGGAAACATAGTAGTCTCTGTGGAGTTTTGGTAATACTGAAAGACATTCATGTGTTTAACACGGATGATTTTTTTCGGATGTATGAACAGTTGTTTTGCTATCATATAGAGAAGATATACAGCTGTGTGTATGGAATGCGACACGACAAGCCCAATAAGCCCTTCTAGTTACCAGGACTGGCAGATCCAGAAATTCTGTAGTGCCTGGGTCTTTTGAGTTGATACAGCTCAAGGTACTAACAAAACACGTACAGACTGAGAGCTAGTCCATAATGCTGACTTGTCCATTTATATGAAAATATTATTTCCAAGCAGATCAGAAGCTTGTCAGAAAGTAGAGGTAAATAGCATCCCTGTCCTATATGCAAGTGTAATGATTAAGAGATAATTAAATGTTCTCAGTAGTTAGTGTCACCAAGTCTGACCACTTTAGGCTATAGTCCAGGTTGAATACGCATTTCAGTTAAGAACGTAGGACATGGTGAGGCCAAAAAGGAACACCCACGGAGCCATAGACAGGGAGTACATACCACTATAGTCTCGCTGGCGGCTGGGTTGGAGACACAGGAAGCAGGAGCCACACAATCTGCAATCTGCCGTCCACTTCTCTGCCAACCAACCAACCCACTTGCTAGCTGCAATCCGCCATCTGCTTCTCTGCCAACAAACCAACTGAAAATCAATTCCCTAGAGTAGCCACGGCAGTTAGATTAGTGGCTAATGGTTAACAGCTGATGGCCACCCAGCCACAGCGGATGGCCATCTGATTACAGCTGATGGCCATCTAATAACTGAGCCAGCACCTTTCCACATGAGGCTGAGAGTCTGGAAACTGCTCTCTGGCACTCTGTTCCCACAAAGATCCATTTGCTTAATTAGAAATAAGTTGGCCATTGACTAGAGCTGCAAATATTTTGTTGTGTGCAAAAATTTATGTTAATCTTTGTGGTTGGAAAAGCTGGATGAAGGATGCATGGTATCTCTCTACTATTTCAGCAACTTGCTGTGAGTCTATAATTATTTCAGAATAAAACATTTCTTAAAAACTTGAAAATGTATGATTTTTAAAATGAAGAGAATTTTAGTTTACACGGAAAGGATAAAACATTCTCATGGGAAATAAAGGAGGAAACAGTGAGTCTTACTAAGCAACCTGTGTTATATTGAAACCTCTCTCTTACCTTTTTTCTTCATATCAATGAGAGAGAAAGAGAGGAACACATGAGTTCCAAAGATATGAATACAATGTCCCTTGGGAACTGCATGACAAACCACACACAATTAAACTGATTTTCCTCAAATTAAAAAATTACTCAGAATATGTGATTATATTAACAAAAAGAGTTTTGGATTCATGAATATCAGAGCTTAATTTATAAAAGTAGAGATGCGAGCTGTATAGATTTTCATTGACATGATTGTGCTTCAAAGGATAAAAATGACCATGTGTCTTTAACCAATGTGTTAAAGATTGGTTTTTGTATTAGTTCAGGTCCTCTAAGAAGCAGATGCCAAGGCAGGATTAGGCATGTAAGAAGTTTTTTAGGGGAAACGCTTGTGAAGATAAAGGGGAGGAAATAGGAATAGGCAGGGAGAGCCATCAGACCACAGTGTAGGTCTAACACCTGTGAACCATGAGGGGAAAGGAAAGGATTGGAAAGATGACTCAGACTGTAGGAGTCTAAGTTAAGTTTTGGGCATTCCAAGGGGGGAAGTCCTTGAGTGAAAAGTTGCCTTGTAGATTAATCCCACATGTGGCAGTTCCTCTCTGCTTGGTCACTAGCTGGAAGCAGCCAGGGGAAGTGTGGTCTCAGCTCCAACACTGAGGTAGACCAGAGGTCTGGGCTGTCCATCGTACCCTCCACCTTGCAAAGGGACACCCGAGGGGTGCATTTTCATGGCTACCGGAGTGTTAAACCAAGTGATTTCAAAAACATAAAATATATAATTACAAAAACAGTATATGCTCTGTCTGTTCAAGATATGTCGTTATCAAGACATGGTGTCATATTTCACGTCCTCCAAATCATCTTCCGCATACTTGGATATCTCAGAAATGAATACAACAAATGGCAACGGAGGTAATTTTTTAGGAATTCAGTGCTAACATTTTTGAAAATATGTTTTGAGACCAGCATATTCTAAAGCATCAGGGGATAAAAATTAATTAAATAGCTTTCATGAGTCTATCGTTCATATAGTGTGCTATACATTGTAGGACACAAAGCCAGAACCCAGGTCTGGCAGTGTCTGTAAGAGCAAAGCTACAGATACTTTTCAGAGTTCTTTGATGAATCCAGATGTTCAACATAGCAGCCGTTAATAACCTTTTTGTTTATTTTTAATTAATAGACTTTATGTTTTAGAGCAGTTTTAAGTTTGCAGACAAACTCAGTGGAAAGAGTACAGAGAATTTACAAATACCCCTTTCACTAACTGCGCCCCTCTAGTTTCCCCTGTTACTAATATCTGGTATTAGTGTAATACTTTTGAAGTGACAATGTGGAGACATTATTAACTAAAGACCACAGACTACATTTGGGTTCACTTCTTTGTGTTGTGAATTCTGTAGGTTTTGAATGGCAGTTTCATTGCCATAAAAATCCTCTGTGCTCTATGCTCTACCTATTCATCTCCTCTTCGCCCCTCCCCGCAAATCCCTGGCAACCACTGATCACAATAGTTTTGTTTTTTCCAGACTGTCACATAATTGGAATCATGTAGTATGTAGCTTTTTCAGACTGGCTTCTTTCACTCAGTAATACGCATTTAAGGTTTCTCCATGTCTTTTCAATATGCATTTAAGGTTCTATGGAAGTTGAAAGTTCATTTCTTTTTATCATTGTATGGATGTACCAAGGTTGGTTTGTCTGTTCATTTACTGAAGGAAGTCTTGGTTGTCTCCCAGTTTTGGCAATTATGAATAAAGCTGCTATAAATATTCATGTGGCAGGTTTTTTTTATTTGTTTGTTTGTTTTTAAAAACCTCTTTGGGTAAATACCACTAAGCTTTTAACTCTTTTGGATAAATACAAAGAAGTGTGAGTGCTGGATCATATGTTGAGAATATGTTTAGTTTTGTACAAAATGCCAAAATGTCTTCCAAAGTAGCTGTACCACATTAATAGCTTTTTTATAAGACAATTTTTGTGTGGCCCCTTTAAAAAAAGCACAAATAATACCTCAGGAAAATCTTATCAACTTCCTGATTAGGGAGCCAAATGTGATTGTCTCTTCAGGCGGTAGAAGGAAATAATAAAGCAGAGCGGACAGGTAGAGATTTTCTCTACTTGACTCAAGAGACTCCCAAGCCTTCCTAGTACAAAACAAACCTTTGATCATAAGTGGGGATCTCTGAAAAGAACTTAGTGTTTATGGTTGTTTCCACCTCAAGCTCAGCTATTAATTAACATCCTTTTGGCGAGTAAACTTTGAGACTGGCCTGAGTCAAAGCTTGTATTTCCAAAACTTTGTGAACAATATTGTTGGCAGTTTCTAAATATATGTTCACTGAAAATAACAACAGAAGGTAATGCTGGATTGTAGGGAAGGTATTAATTTTCTTCTTCTATCTTTCAGTCATTTGAGGATAGATTTTAAGTCCTTTTCCATCCTCTTAAAAAAAAAAAAATCTCTACAAAGAGAAACAGATGGTCTACCCCGCCTCGCACACCTGTTTTACTGGTTACTCTTAGTCATACAAAGCTTCAGACACAAAAGACTCACAACCGATTTACTTAAAATACTGCATGATTATAATATTCATTTTCCTCTACAGTGTGTAAATGAACTGAGGTGTTTTCCAGCTCTTTAAAAGTACCATTGTCATTAATAAAAGGAGATTTTATTTCAAAAATAAGGAAAAATCGACTGCTTTTTGTTCAAACTATAAAAGTAAAGCATATCCAGTGTAACAATTTTGAGAATGCAGGAAAATATTAAGAATATGATAAAAATCACCCCAGATTTCAGCACCTAGAGATAGTTACTATTAATATTTTGGTAACGTACTTCCAGGTGTCTCTCAATGTATAGATTTATAGAATTAAGATAATAGTACATATGTTATACTGTAATCTGCTTTTTTCAACCTGAATTATGTTCTGTCCATCTTTCCATGTTAAATATAGGCCTAACTAATCATCATCCTTTTTGATGGCTGCATCGTATTCCATCATGTAGTTATATAATTTATTTTACAAATCTCTTATTCATTAGCAATTATGTTATCCTAATTTCTTGGTTTGATATGCAAAGGTCAAATAAAATATTCTTGAGGATTTATTTTATCATCTTCTTGAGATAACTTACTAGTACTATAATTACCAAGTTAAAGCTTATGTAGTTTTTTGCGGTTACTATGTTTTGCCAAACTGCCCTCCAAAAGGTTTGTACCAATCTAACTCCTACTGACTTTGCAAAAGAGTTGGCATTTTTCTCACCAACTCACCAACCATGCGCATTTGATAGGTTAAAAAAAAGTACTTATTGGTGAAAAATTGTATCTCAATGTTGTATCTATCTGCTTATATTTCTTTAAATCTGAAGTAAAGCATATTTTCATTTACCAATTGCCCATTTGTATTAATTTTGTCCTGTGCCATATTTCAATTAGATAATATTTTTCTTGTTGACTAAAGATCTCACTATATATTAGTCTAAGCAAAATGAGTTTATTGAATTTCTTTTTTTTTTTTTTTTGATTTTTTTTTTTTTTTTGAATTTCTAATGGAGCTACTTTCTTTACATTTCTGTTTGGAAGCCTCAGATTTTAAATCTTATCCCTAAACTCACAGACAAATTACTAGACTTCTATTAAGAAAAAAACACCTGTTGCTAGGACAAAGTGATTTTAAAGGCTTATTTTCTACTCTCAAAAGACAGTTCAAATGACAGTTGTAAAAAGTAATTTAAAATAGTCATTACTTGACAAATTCAGTTATTCACTAGCAGTGAAAATCAAGGCAAATCAAAGAATACAAGATTAATCCATGTCTGCATACACACTGCCTTCAGTTCATAGTCCCTGTGAATTGTTCTTTTGCACTCTGAAATGGTAATATATAAGGTCTACTCTCTGTATCATTTACCGAAAAGAACTGGAACTCAAGAAGTAAATTAGCATTCGGCATGCTCCTTTTGTGAAAATTGTGTGTCTCCAGTTATATTTTAGTTAGGTAACCCACATGACACTGGGGAGAGCAAGCCATTCTAAATTAAGGTATTTCCATTGTTTCCTGATAAATTTCAGACATCTACTCAACTAAGTCTCCAGTTTTTGCATTATTCCAGAGGCTATAAAGAATGTGATGTACAGGCAAACCATAGCCTTTTTTATTCTCTCTGAGCCTAGAAAAAAGGAGGTGCCAGCCTCCCAGGTTTGCAAAGAGTAAGATCTTAGAGAGCGAAACTATAACATATATGTGTTTGTTGCTGTATAGATTGTATAGATTTTTTTTGTTAATGTTTTAACCCATCATCAAGTCAGTAATACAATATATGGAGATTTCCTATATGGAAACAATTTGACTTAAATTCTAGGTCATCAAGAAAGCGATCCACAACAGAACGTCTTAGCCTTTTTACCTGCAAAAACAATGTGTCTCATAGAGAGAGGATGCAGCTTATTTAATCTGTCTCTCCTTTCACCCCAGCCAGTGGAAAGAAATATGTATGTCTGTAACACAATACTCTGCTTTTGGAAGGCAGAGGATCATTCATGCGTGTCCAGCCACAACTATCACAAAATGAAAAATAAAAGTGGGGCTTTTTTCTTCCTCTACTCTCATTGTCTTTTAGAGAAAGGGTGGAGGATGCCAAACATTTATATAAAATCGGAATAAACTGTGATTTTTATGTGTATATGAAATCCTGTCTCGTTCATATGTTCACTACTGGTTTTATGACGACGTCTTATTTCCTAATTAGATTGCAAACTCCTTTTGGGCAGGGACCTTATCTCATAATTTTTGTATATTCCCTCACAGCATATACAATAAGTATTTGTTTATAGATTGTTTTGCAAGGCTTTGGGAAAATGAGCTAAAAGTATCTATAATTGTGTGACACAATTTATTCATAATAAAATAGTGCCTTGAAGAAGATATTATAAATTCTATTAAAGAATTCTGCAAGACAGGGTTTATTTCAAAATAATTAAATAAAGTCATGTTTAACAGCTTTCACCGAGTGGAGTGACTCTCCACTGAAAATAGGCCACTACATATTCTGTATATACCGTGTGTGTTTGTGCGTTTGTGTGTATATTAATTTCCTACCATGGTGGAAAATAAATTTTAGTCCCAGACATAATAAATAATCACAGCATTTTAGAAGGTTGATTCCTAGGTAAGAATAAATTATTAGAAACCTTTGTTTTTCCTGCAGAAATAACAATCAAAATGGAAAATTGACCAACAGGTATTTGTTCTTCCATAAAAGGTTGTCTGGAATTAAAAAGTATATCTCTAAGGCTGAACTGGAATTTCAGGTTTTGTTATCCTTCCTTTTTAACTACAACCCTTTAAATTCAGAGGGCTCAGGAGCAACTGTGTTCCTGAAATACACACCCACACACCTATACTTACTTGTAGATAACAGGTGATTAAAAGATATTTACTGAATGCATTATTTTTTTTATAGAAGTGTTTATATAAATCAGTCATAATCCAAAGTTTTCAGAATGAGTTGCATTAATGTCATTATCCTTTACGGATATTTAATAATGAAAAGTATGTGGAATGCTCTGTTACACACGATAATCATAAATATATTTTAATACATTTTTATGCTATAATAGACTATTTTCAATAAATGTCAATATTAGTCTACATGATGAATTATGAGTCAATTATGCATGAAGTAGGTTGACAAGATTTAAACACTAAAAATTCTAAAATAAAAAAATCCACTGTGATTCTTATAATTATTATAGTATAATATGTTTTGGGGGCCAGAATTTTTTTAATGGGAGTGTACATGGCAAATAAAAAAAAGTGATAATAAAACGAATGGTTTGCAAACAGTCCATTCTCTGTCAATTAAATAAATAGATTCAGTTTTTCTGTTATCTTACAATCAATATGATGATATTAATATTTACTAGTCAGTTATTACCAGGTGCTGTGCTAGTTCATGGAATACTTACAACAATATGAAGTAGGCATTACTTTTACAGGTAAAGAAACTGAGACTTAGGAAGGTTAAGTAACTTGCCCAAGGTCACAGAGCCAGTGAATGGCACAGCTGAGATTCAAATCTAGCTGCACGAGCTTCAAAGCCTGTGCCCTTAGCTCTCATTCATTACTTCAAAAAATATTTACTGAGCATATGCCGTGTGTCAGGCACCCTGCTAGATGCTGTGGGGACAAAACCCCAAAAAACAGTTTCCAGGCTCTCGGCCTCACATAGAAAGGTGCTGGCTCGGGTAGTAAATGGCCATCAACTGTGATCAGATGCCAGCAGCTGTGGCTAGTTGGCCGTCAGCTGTAACCCGTAGGCCATTGGCCACTAATATAACGGCTGTGGCTACGCTAGCAGGAGGGGAATGGGGGCTAGCAAGAAGATGGTGGCTGGCAAGCGCGGACTGCTGTTAGGCAGATTGTGTAGATCCTGCTTCCTGTGTCTCCAGCCCAGCCACCAGCGAGAATATATTGGTTTGATTCCCCTACTTATGGCTCCATGGGTGTTCCTTTTTGGCCTTACCGTGTCCTGCGTTCTTGGGCGGGGAGTGGGAGCTGAGACCCTGCATGACAAATGGCGCAGCGAGCAGGGTGCCCCGCGTGACACATGGCGTAGTCGGCAGGATACGGTGCTGGCCAAAGCTTTCCGAAGGGCAGTGGAGCAGTTTGTGTGTATGAAAGCTCAGTCTGAGGAAGACGAGGAGGAGCAGCTGCCGGAGAGCTCGATTCCCGTGGAGGGGTGGAAAGACGTGGATGGTTCCCCAACCAGCAGAGGCCGGAGAAAGCGGAGAAAGCGAAGGTTGTTGCAGCCCTGTGGGCTGAGAACTGCTTGCTGACGCAGCCTGGATGTGGGACTTGTCCCAGGAGGAAATGCATGCTGAGTCCTCCATGGGACATGAGGGTGAGGTCAAGGTTATCCCTCACCCCCAGGACAGCCCTGGCGAATGACTATGGACTATGGGGAATTGCCTTCTATCCCTAATTTAATGGACGCTTGACTGTTTGGGAACATACCATCATGTAGTGGGACTGGTTGATGTTTGCTTTTGTGTCTTGACTGGCCGCCATTGATAAGATGTAAGCACCTTGATGTGAGCCGCTGTTGTTCCAGCACAGTACCCCGAGAGGCCCAGAGAGAGAGTGGCAGTGCCCTGAGGCCCTGGCTGTGTCCAGGAAGTCTGGCTGTGTCCAGAGAGAGTGGCAGTGCCCAGAGAGGCCCTGGCTGTGTCCAGGAAGTCTGGCTGTGTCCAGAGAGAGTGGCAGTGCCCTGAGAGCCCTGGCTGTGTCCAGGAAGTCTGGCTGTGCCCAGAGAGAGTGGCAGTGCCCTGAGAGGCCCTGGCTGTGTCCAGGAAGTCTGGCTGTGTCCAGAGAGAGTGGCAGTGCCCTGAGAAACTCTGGCTGTGCCCGGGGAGACTGGTGGTACCCTAAGAAGCCCAGGAAGTCTGGCTGTGCCCAGAAGTACTGTGGTGGTGCCCTGAGAAAACCTGGCTGTGCCCGGGGAGACAGGTGGTACCCTAAGAAGCCCAGGAAGTCTGGCTGTGCCCAGAAGTACTGGTGGTGCCCTGAGAAACCCTGGCTGTGCCCAGAGAGCCTGGCTGTGTTCAGGATAGTGCATTCACCTCCAGGCTCCTTGCACAGGGCCCCTCGCAGAAGACGCTTGTCGCGTAGATTGTGAGGCGAGACCCTGTAGGGGTGGAGTGTGGGGACAAAACCCCAAAAAACAGTTTCCAGGCTCTCGGCCTCACATAGAAAGGTGCTGGCTCGGGTAGTAAATGGCCATCAACTGTGATCAGATGCCAGCAGCTGTGGCTAGTTGGCCGTCAGCTGTAACCCGTAGGCCATTGGCCACTAATATAACGGCTGTGGCTACGCTAGCAGGAGGGGAATGGGGGCTAGCAAGAAGATGGTGGCTGGCAAGCGCGGACTGCTGTTAGGCAGATTGTGTAGATCCTGCTTCCTGTGTCTCCAGCCCAGCCACCAGCGAGAATATATTGGTTTGATTCCCCTACTTATGGCTCCATGGGTGTTCCTTTTTGGCCTTACCGTGTCCTGCGTTCTTGGGCGGGGAGTGGGAGCTGAGACCCTGCATGACAAATGGCGCAGCGAGCAGGGTGCCCCGCGTGACAATGCCAAGAATAAAGTAGTCAACTAGAAAATTCCTGACCTCAATGGGGCTTAGCCGGAGAGACGAATAGCAAAAACATTTAAAAAGACAAGTGACAAAAATCATTATATTTGTGTGAGAGGCAGGTCTACACCTCCTGGGATGGGGCATTGCTGAGTCCATTAGTTCTTCCTACATTACTGGGCCAACTAATTTCTTGCAGCAGCACCTGTGATGTTCTGCTGTCCGGCCCTGGCTCAGTCTCAAGGAGCCGGAAGTAACAGAATACAGAAAAGTGTCTGATTTGTGTTACTGACATATCAGCGGGCTCATTCCTCCAACCATGAAGGAAGTGAGAGGCAGCTAGGCCTGGAGGGAGGATCCACATTCCCCAGCAGAAGCTTGCTTGGCAGCCTCAGGAGTCCAGCTGCTTCTCAAAGGGCCAGACTGGGTCTCACACCCACCTGGTGCACAAGGACAGAGTTTTAAATGTGTATATCAGGACAGATGGCTATCAGTTGATGAAGACAACCTGATTACTATCTCATGTATTGCTTATTTTATGATTTTTTTTGGGGGGGTTGGAGGGTACATTTTGAAATAAGTTCCAATTGCATCGTGTGGCAAGGGCCACACCTCTCAGAACAGTGTCAATCAGACTCCTGGGTCCATTTTAACCTAAGACTGTTTCTTCCTCCCTTGAAATACATGCCTCATGACATCAACGATACACAGGATTGCTTTTAATCACTTGACTTGAACAGGTGCCTTGTATATGTATTACTAGAGGTCTCTCTATACATAATTTCCATTAGTAGCCTTTAAACACACCCCTTACCACCAAGAAACTAAATCCAAATAGTCTCCATGTGTGCTTTAAATATTAACACCTTTGTAATATTTCAGGAAACGAAATCTGTACAAAATCTGTCTCTTTTGCATTTTGTCCACTTGGAAGATGTATTAGTTTGCTAGGGCTGCAATAACAACATACCACAGACCGGGTGGCTTAAACCACAGAAGTTTATTTTCTTATAGTCCTGGAGGCTAGAAGTCCAAGATCAAGGTGTTGGTACTGTTGGTTTCTTCTAAGGCCTCTTTCCTGTCTTGTAGATGGCTGTCATATCCCTGTGTCTTCAGATGGTCTCCTTAGTGTGTGTGTGTGTGTGTGTGTGTGTGTGTGTGTGTGTGTGTCCTAGTTTTTCTCTTCTTAAAAGGACACTGGTCATATTAGATTTGGATCCACCTTAATGACTTCAGTTTAACTTAATTACCTTTTTAAAAACCTATTTCCAAAAATAATCACATTCTGAGCTATTGGGAGTTAGGACTTCGACATATGAAAGGGGAGTGTGATGAGGGAGGGGGACACAATATGCCCCATAACAGGAGAGTTTACAAGGCATGAGACCATTCTCCATGCAGCCTGTCACTCACTCAGTTATAGAGTATAAATGTTTATGGTAACTCCTCAACTACTAATAGCTACGAAGGTTGGCCTCAGGGCAACACTGGAATCTTCTCCCTACGCCTTTACAGAAGGCAGCTTCCTCTAGCACAGTGTTTGTTAGGAGGGGTGTACACCACTGGACAGGAAGCTAGGTGGTATAAATAATGCTGAATCACATAGTGAAAGTGATTCAATTCCCTTTCTGTCCTTCTGAGGAAGTCCCTCGGCAGTCTGGATTTGCCGGTAATGTTTTTAACACTTGCTAATTTCTCCCTACCCACTCCTCCCTCTTTTTCCCCTAAAGGAACAGAAATCAGGCCTCAAGCTCAAGAGCCTTTGGCAAGCAAAAGAATCTAGCCCTAACTAAACACTATTTTTGTTGCGTGTTTGTTTTCAAACAAATGAATCATGAGGTCACCCACCATTTCCATTTGTGGTACGTGATTCTGTTTTCCAATTAAAATCATGATGTGTTTTTTATTTAACATGAAATATTTAAGGTAGGAAAAAGTAAGTTGAAAAATATTAATGATAACACAGGTAATAGGCAGATAGGGAAAAATCATTAAGGTGGTTTACAAGGGATCTGTAGTCTGAGAAATGCTGCTCTAACATGCAACATAAGCAGAAATATTGGTCTTACTGATTCTTGAGTTGTCTACTCCTTAGAGCAATGACACCTCTACCTCTATCATGAGCCTCCACTCTTAATACTATTGTCAACAATTGCGTACAGGGGCCTGGTCCACTCCCCAAAGTAAGCGCCTTCTCCGGGGTGCCTCTGAGGAGACAGAATGGGGCAGAGCTGCCTTTCCCCTTTGTTCTCCTGAAAACCGCCATATCAAGTATCTATACAAATCTCTATGCACAGGGCAGGGGTGCAGTCTTTGGATCTTTTCTGTTTTACTTCAGTTCCAACCTTGACATTGGTAAGGTCCTCATCTTAATAAAGGAGCCGCTACACAGAAGTTTAGTCAGGCCACATGTAGACAGAGCAACATTTCTGACTTGGATCTGAAAACTTTGGGAAATTCCAGCACATACCTGATTCTTAAATCTTTCCCCAGCATGTTCTCTCTCTCTTTGTCACACTTTTGTTTTATAATTTGGAGTTTATTCCTTGCTTCCCTACTGAATTTCTGATTTAATGCTAACTTTAGGATTCAGAGAGCTCAAATAGGAGGCTGGGCTTATGCTTGTGTTGGACATTCTAGGTTTGTGAAATGTTTATCTGTAAGAGTAAAAGATCTCTGAAATTGAGATTGGTTAAATAATCTGTTACATAACTAACTATATGATGGTTTTAGAAGAACTATTAGCATATGGGGGAAATGCTCATAGTATGTTAAACAAAGAGAACAGTTTACAGAACAGGATTTCTGGCCAAGTAAAATTTTTATATATCACAATGGATTCATATATAATTAAAAGACTATGTCATATGGTTCTTTAGCTGGAGAGATTATGAAAATATTTAATTTTATTCTTTATACTTTTCTACATGTTCTTAATTTTCTATACTTAATTTTTTTAAATTAAAGTTTATTGGGGTAACAATTGTTAGTGAAATTACATAGGTTTCAGGTGTACAATTCTGTATTACATCATCTATAAATCCCATTGTGTGTTCACCACCCAGAGTCAGTTTTTCTTCCATCACCATATGTTTGATACTTAATTTTTATTTTGCTTAAAATTTGGAAAAAATATTAAATTTAAAGCAGAGCTCATGATTAAAAAAAAATGTTCTCTTATTCAAATGTTTCCAAGATCAGTCTTTACCATCTGAAATGTTGACCATTGCTGGCCAGGGCTCTTTGAGAAATTTCTTTTGCCCTCTGCTGAGAAAGGGATAGTAATACTATCATTATTCCTGAACCATTTTCTACCAAGAGACATGGTCTTAGGTGAGATACAGGGTCAAAAAAACAAGTTTGGCTGATTTCCTTAGCACTAGGTTAGTGAAATCATTCTTTTTCCTTGAAGAGATAAAAAAACACTAATAGTTTTTCACACAGAATTGTGACACCAAAACAGCAAGTGAAAAGAAGCTGACACTAGGATGAAATATCCATAACCAGATATATTATTTTACTTCTTTACAGACATTTATTTTGGCCCCTCACATTATAAAGCTGTTGCTATGGCAATGGTTCTCAATCGTTTTAACCTCATGATCCGTCAGATCCAACATGGCTTCTAAGAGTAACTAATCTTCAATGGAACAAGAAAGCAAGCCTCATACACGTGCATATCAGAATGAGGAGGGGAATTTTACTTGGATTAAAAAATACTCCCTAGATGCCTCTGATATGCCCTCTCCACTTTGATAATTGCTGTTCTATAATATTTCATTGCCTTTTATTGAATATTTAGGCCAACATCATAGGCAACTACTGAATTAAAAAAAAACAACACAAAAACTTGACTGTATTCTGCTAAACATTGATAGTGCTACTTGCTTCTCCCTTCTTTACTATACCCTGACTTTCTTTTATGTCTTCACAACCCATGTGCTTCAGGGAAAGATGACTTCATCTCCAGCTACAGAGCTAGGCATGATTGTTTATAGGTAATCTCAACTCCTTGCTACAGTGACTGGTCTAGGAATAGGGCCCATGCACGTCAACGGTGGCATTTCCCTGACCATAGGGTTCTTCGGAAATGAGTATGACAGCCGAAGTGAGCCAATGAGACTCTCACTGCTTAGAAAGAAAAGTCCTTGCTGTTAGGAGAAAGTCCCCAGAAGAGACACGCTCTTTCTTCAGAAATTATTTTGTACTGTTGTGAAGCCCAGGACTGTGACAGCCTCTCTCTCCCCGGTGAGAAAAGCTGACCCGTGAATGAAACAACTCAAAGCATAGGACACAAATGGGATTGCACTAACACTAAAACCCTTCCTCCTGCTAAAGTGACAGTGCATCCATTTCCTTATTCGGTAAACCAGCTGGGGTCAAGTTTTACTTTTTTTTTTTTTTTCAGCTGAAAGCATACTAATACTTATACAATATACTTAATATTGAATAATTCCTCAAAATACAAGTTTATGATTTTAATGTGAACTGAGTTTCACTTCAGGTTGGAATGAATGGAGAAAGAGAAGTGACATTAGCCTCTTTACAGAGGTCATTGATTTACGTTAATCACCTTAAATACCATCTTAAATATTAAACCTAAAAGTTTCCATTAAATACAGCATAATAATTTGGCTGGTTATAAAAGATGAGGGCTTTTGGCAATCACAAAATGCCAATGATCTTAAAGCAAATCTCAGTAATAGAATTTGAGCTTAAACTATGTCTTACCTGTAGTGTCCTTGAGATCTAATCTTAAAATATCAATGCTGATAAAAAGTGATTAAGATAGATTTTTTTTGTGAATAATTTATGCATCACATCATCAGGTTGAAGACTGACATTGAAGAGAGATTTAAATAACTATTTATAATATCACAAAAATAAACCTTATTTTTTTAAAAAGTGGTGCCTTTTTAGAGAATTTATTCATTCCTTTAAATTTATTGAAATATTTTAAAATAACAACATTAAAATTATAAAAATAAAAGCAGATCCATGTTTACAAAAAGAGCTCACCTTTTTCCTTCTTTGGTGAAATCATTTCATATTTTGTCCCATAGCTTGTATGTCTAGGAAATCAGTACATTTAAGGGTGTGGAGAGAAGGGTAGGTAATAAAAAACAGATGCAAGATATTCCACATTATTATTTTCTAGGAGAAATGTAACTGCATTGAAAGTGCATTGTTTGGAAGATTACTTAGGTACCAAAATAATTGTGGAGAACCTGTGTTACATTTTGACAGAAGACCTTCTGCCCTTCAAAGATGCTTATTTCGAGGTTCCCACTTTTCTCCACTAAACTCAGCAGTATTTATATTGCAGTATTTATACAGAAGACTACAGATCCATAGGCCCTTTGCCATCCACCCTCCATTATTTACTTTTATTTAATTTGCTAGATTCATACATCCCTACACATTATAATAGCATGTGGCCACAGAAGAAACAAAGTATTCAGGCCAGCTGAATATTGATCATCTAACTTTAAATTGATTTCTATTTTGCTGACATACGAAAGGAGGAAAAAGAAATAGCTACACCAAAAGAGAAAGCTCTTAAATTAAGGGAAATGTATTAAGTTAATTCTATTCTTTTTTGCATGTGGAGGTTTATGTTTGAGATTTTAGAATGCAAACCCATATCTGATAAGATCCAAACAACTAATAGGAGCTAATTTGTACATTCTATTTCCTAAAATCTAAAACATTTTAATCCAATAAAACTTTGTTTGGTGGGGGCAGGGGGGGGACGGTGGGAGATTTACAAACAAAATATCTCAATAAATGAAATTTTGACCACAATAAATAACATATCTTTGAATCTAGCCATAATTGATTTGAGGGAACAGAAAGAAAAGGGAGTGTGACATTTTTTTGTGTGATTACTGGGTCCCAGATTAAAGTATGTTGTTTGATTTAAATGGATTTAAAGAGAATTGCTATGAAGTTCCCCTTTCCATATCAAAATGATAACATTAGGCACCCAAATGCATGAGAACAAGGTTTGGTAGAGAGAAAGCTAATTGATCTAGGCAGAAACATTTGGGAAAAGGACAAGAAGAAAAGAAACCTGACCATGTTTGTAAAATGAGCGCTCCCTGAGCTCTACTCTTAGAAGTGGTAAGTTACCTGTTTGGATGGGATGATAATTGGGTCCATTGCAATGCATTTGTTATACCATTTAATACTTTTTAAATGGATGCAAGCTCAAGCCCTGGAATGTCTGCTCAGTTTTCCTAAACTTAGAAGCTTACTTTAATTTAAAAAAAAGAAAATCACCCAGTGAACTTGACTGAGCATAGATATATGATAAATTTTTTCAATTCCTCTGATTAAGTTTAGAGGTAAATTTTCCAAGATAGACAGCGATGTGAATTTGGATATTTGAAATTTGAAGAAACTCCTGGGAATCTTATGGTTCTCTTTTGGTCCAATTAAGAAACAGGAGAAAGTGCTTGAAAGCCTCTGATTTCTACATTTAAGAAAACTGAAGTATAAAAGTTTGACAAAAGCATAAAGCTACTGGCCAAATATAACAAAAATAATATTACAGCATTTTATTTCCAAGAAATGAATATTCCAAGAAAATGTGTAAGATTTTGATAGATTTAATTTCTAATAGAAGATATTAGTTAAACGTATCATATCAGGTTAGGTTTAGAGTCCATCTACTGGCTAAAATCCATTACAGTTCTGTTCATTCATTCAACAAATATTTATTGAATGCCTATGTGTGCCTAGCACTATTCGAGATCCTGGGGACAGAGAATTGAACAAACAAGGTCCCTATCTTATGGAACTTAATTAATAGATATTACTTCATTGGACTTGTGCTATTAACACAACGACTTGTTAATTTAAACAAGAATTTGGGACACAATGTATCAAAATGGTATTAAAATTCCCAACAAGAAAATAATAAAAAAGTAACAAAAAAGTCATTTTCACTTCAGCCTGCTGAATAGATATCATTTTGGTGTTTCATATTCCTTGATCAAGATAACATAAACCAGTTTCCTAATACACACTGCCTGTACGGTGGACAAGACTATAATATCCTATATCCTAGGGCAAAGCAGATGTTATTTAAATAAGAATTATTATAACTTGCTGACAAATGAATTTAAAAAAAAATATTTAGATAATACCTCTCATTATGAGTGTTGCTTTAAATTCACAGAAGTCTGGTTTTTAAAATATTTCTTTCTTATTTTGAGTACCCTTTTCACTCCCTAATGGAGTTCATCCTCTTTGCTTATCAGGCTTCTTGTGGCACTGTCACTGAGAACATTAATGAAACATAGAGGTTTAATATACTCATAGCTCTCTTCTTTTTCTTTTTTTCTGTGAAATTTTCCTCCTTCTCCCCTTAACACTTGCAGAATAATCATATTTTTCAAACTGTACCCACTCACTCTCATCCCTGACATGACAGCAAAATCATCTGTTTATAGTCATCTTAACTTTCGAGGCTTTTCCCAAAGCATCACTGCTAATATTTCTTTTCTCTTTTAGACCAATAAATCATTTCCTTTCCTACTGTTACAAAGTTCCTGAAATCAAGTAGATCACAAAGTACTTCTTAACGTGTCAGAGAATGGCCAGGGAGGTCTGAACAAGACAATCTTGCAGCTACATTTCTTCATCTGAACCAAATTAAGTATTCGCTTTTGTCTTCTACACATGTAGCAATTATGTCTCTATTACTCTCTATCACTGGTGCAGATATAATTCTAACATTGTTGTAAGTTTAACTTTACTTAACAGGAATTTATTGAGCCTGTAGGGACAGAGCCCCAGAAAGCAGTTTCCAGGCTCTCAGCCTCATGTGGAGAGGTGCTGGCTCAGATAGTGGATGGCCGTCAGCTGTGACTGGTTGGCCATCAGCTGTAGCCATTAAGCCATTGGTCACTGATATAACTGCCTTGGCTACGGAGGGGAGCCGAGGAGAGTGAAGGAGGAGACTGAAGGAGAGTAAGGAGAGTCGAGGAGAGTTGGTCGTTTGGCAGCAAAGCGGACAGCAGGTCGCGCGTCGTGTAAACCCAGCCTCCAGTGAGACCATAGTGGTATGACTCCCCTACCTATGGCTCCGTGGGTATCCCTTTTAGGCCTCACCATGTCCTGCTTTCTTATGTGGGGAGCGGGAGCAGAGACCCCGCAGGCCGCCCCGCACAACAGAGCCTCTACTACAAATTCATTCAAGACCCTCTTGTAGGCATTAGAGACATGACAACAAACAAAATAGACATGTTCTCTAACTTACTTTATGTACATTTACTGATTTTTGGAAGATTATGTATTTCTGGTTAATGTTAGGTTAAGCCAGTCAATGTTAACACTGCAGATTCTTAGCCGGAAAGTTTTTTTAAAAATCACTGTTTTCACCTTGTATTAAACTCTTATCTGGGACATTAATCATTTTTATGATAAAAAAAGCAATTAGCATTTGTAACAATTTATAGCATATACTAACATTCTTTTATCACACTCAACAATCCTAGGAGTACCTCTCAGCTTGATATAAAGTGGGAGAAACTAGATTAAGGAAGTCAAACTTTATTCACTTTATTGAAACGACAATTCCAACATATAATTAGAATAACTTTAGTCTTTTCCAACCCCATGGAGCGTGATGTGGAAGTAGGACATTATTTCTCTTTAGACATTATATTTCCCCCTTTCACTATTGCAAACAGCTTTTAAGGTGAATCTGGCTAAAGAATGTAAGTGAGGAGCTTTTCAAAGGGTCCACTAAGTGACCTTTTAACTGGATAGGGTTTGGTGGTGTGAGGGCTGAAGATGTAAGAAAACAAATTTCTTTGAAGTGTTATATATAATCTTTAAAAAAAAAATGCAAAATGTCTGTTGTATCCACATAGCTTCATGTTTGTTTTAATATACAAACAATGTTTCAGTTTCTTGCCATTGACTAACTTTGTTGCTCCACAATGTGATACAGGAATTTCTATTCCAGTTTCCTGGCAGAGCTCCATGTTCTCAGGTCATATGTGTACCCCAGTTTGAGAATCACTGGGGTAGCTTAATACAAGGACTCAGAAGCCCTTAGTTTTGCCTGTTAATCAAACTGCTCAAATGATCCAACTTCAGAATTTCTTGTTAAAAAGGGATAAAATCCCTGCTTTACTCTCTACAGTGTTGCTGGAAAGATCAGAAGTCAATAGGACATCACTATTCTTCTTATTATTATTAATAACTGGTTTGTTCAAAATCTGAACTTGGACCAGGGTACAAAGATGAAGTGGCTCCACTTTTCTCCAATTACTGCTTTCAGCTGTGCTCCACTGAGTCTTCTCTCATCCTTTAATAACAACTTAGTCAGATCCCGTAGCTTTCTGATCACTTTCAGCTACTAAAATATCAGTCCAGGCCAATTTAATCCAATTGAAAAATCTCACCTCATTTCTGTTTTAAATATCACCTCCTCCCATCCCACTTGTTCCAACTAAGTTTCCATCTAAGAGATTTAAGATTAGGAAAGGAATGATATCAACTTTTTTACTCCTTCTCCTCTCTTTCTTTGGGACCCCTTCTCCTCCTCTACCAAAGAATCAGGGTCAGAGGTAGAGAAAGAGTGCAAACATCCCTACCTTAGCAGATACATGGGTGGTCCTCTTGTGTCTGTTGATCTTTCTTTTCAACAACCATCTGTGGGGACAGAGTCCTGGAGAGCGATTTCCAGGCTCTTGGCCTCACATGGAAAGGTGCTGGCTTGGGTAGTAGATGGTCATCAGCTGTGATTAGTTGGCCCTCAGCTATTACCGGTTAGCCATTAGCCACTGATATAACTGCTGTGGCTACTCTAGCAAGCGCACATTGCTGTTACCAAGTGAGGTTGGTTGGCAAAGAGAAGTGGACGGCAGGTTGTAGATAGTGTGGCTCCTGCTTCCTGTGTCTCCAACCCAGCTGCCCTCGGGAATATAATGGTATGACTCCCCTACCTATGGCTCCGTGGGTGTTCTTTTTTGGCCTCACCATATCCTTCATTCTTGTGTGGGGAGCGGGAGCTGAGACCCCGCATGACACCCCACATGACACCATAAGTCCCTGATGCACTCTGAGTGACTCCCAGCGAAACGCTGCGTCTCTCCTGGGACACACATATGACTTATTTCTAGGGACAATGTTGGGACAGGCTTGGAGGGCTTCCCAATGCAATATATTCTCTTGTGGGAGACATAACTCAGTTACTTTTGACTCCTAATCAACTGCTTCTGAAACCAGACCAGTTTCTATCTTGGATTCTACCCCCTACAGCATCTTGATGCTGCAATCTCCACAACTGGTGGCCTGTCCTCCTGGAAGGTCCCTGGGGTCCCCTCCCTTTTACTCAGCTTTGGGGGGAGGAGGAGGAGCACTGCCACCCTCTACAACAGAAAGGACCTCAGGCTTATCACTCACCACAACTCAGCCCATCATCTTTGAACACAGCGTTAGGTGCATGCTGGACGGATGGTTGTGGGTAGCAAAGCCAGTGTGGTCACCTCTTACAAAGCCTGGGAGACGTGTCTGGGCCTCAGGTGTCTTGGGTGCTCTTCAGAATGAGGGAGACATGACATCTCTTTGTCATACTTTGGATCATGGGTGGCAACTCCAAGGCAACAAAGTCCCTCCATTCCACATCCTGCTGCCTGTTATACTTGCTACAATCTGCTTGGAAGTGTTTTATTTCCATTTATGCAAATAAAAAGTAGGATGTTGGCAGCAGAAGCACATGCAGTAATTCAGGAAAGACAGTTTTGTGATGTATGCAATTGTCAAGGCATAAGGGCTTTGTTATACCACTCACTAAAATGTGCGACGAAGACGAAGCTTGCTGGCTGCTGGCAGGAGAAGCGGCTTGTGCTATCTCTTAGGGAACTGGGTGAGAAGCTGAGAGAGGTTTCTATCCAGGCGATATATTTAGAGCCTTTCTTTGAATTTAAGGGAGTATATTTTTTTTGCTTGTTTTTTGCCTGTTGTAATTTTTGTTATTTGATAAATATAGAGGTAGAGAAGAGTTTTATATGCTTTGAGTGTACTTGGAATATCAGCATTAACTAGAACTTTTGTGCCAGAGATAGCTTGTGCAGAAGACTCCTTGTTACCATTTAATGGGTCAGACTTCTCGGGGCCAAAACACTCACTTAGAAGCCTGGGGAATTTCTCCACCAGACAGCTGAGTAGGCTGGCACCAGCGCTTTCTTCACTCTTGGCTTCAGTGTTTTGAAAGGAAATTTTTTTAAAGGAAAAAAAAAATGGACACACGTCAGACATTACATAATAGGTGAATCAAAGTCCCACAATGTCACATAGTGCTTCTCAGTGTCACAGTATTATAGGGAGGGGTCTTTTATTTAGACCTCTACCATCTGTTCTACCCTCCACCCTTAAAATGAAGCCGTCTCCAAATTCTCTGCGTCTAGTCTGTGGGTACTTTACTAATGGCATAGTAAATTTTCCACAGAAAAACTGAGCAGTGTTTTCTGATGGCCTGCCACCCTCTCCCACAGTTCCAAAAGAGTCTGCAGCTCTGTCTAGTCTCTACGGAGCAGGGAGAGTTTTCCTGTTCTCTACTGCATATTTTCTTTCAGAGACAGCCACTGTGACATATCCCATGACAGGGTGGGTCAGAGCTCATCCCAGCCTAAAGTAACCCCATGAAACTTAGGCCACAAAAAAGGGAGTGCAAGAAATGTTGCTTTTCTTTATAGACTCTTACATTCAGTCTCAAACTCCTTCTGACAGGCATCAGGCAATTCAACGTCAGTTGTCATTGGGGGCTCCCTCCTCCACATACATAGTGCTGTGAAGAGGTGCTGGGGTTCTGACACAAAGCAAATATTTGGGAAGGCCTTGCAAGTTTTTGCCTGTGCTGGTCACTGAAGCTGTCCATTATTCAAGCCTCCCTGGGCCCTTGAAGTCTAATGAGTTTGTGGATTCTGTGTCATATTAGGGGCATACAAACCCATGCCAATGACAATAAATTGAGGCCTAAAGTCTCACTTCCCTAAGGACTCCATGGAGCCAGTCCCTGTTTCTGCCCCCTCCCAAAGATTCTGCCAGGGAATGAAATGTGGGTCCCCATCACTCTCTCTTCTTCCCACTTGTAGGTAATCTCTACTTCTTTTCGTACTACACTCACTATACTTTTCAGGGATGTCTATTATAATTACTTTAGTGAATTTAGGCCAGAGATAGCTAACCTGTGGTTGTCAGAAATTTTGTTTTGACTCATGCAATGTTTTGTGGTTGTTTTTTTTAAAACTGAAATTAGAGTTACCAGCATTTAAAAATTGGATGAGTTCTCATAAAAAACTATAATTCTAGTTTCTTGTGGAAATTTGGGGAAAAAAACTGGCTTTTACTGCATCACAGTAACCAGCTGGGACAGAAAAGGGCTGTCCCTTTAGACAACCACAATGCTTTGCTTCTGCTCAGACCTGGCCCAGCCCACTTCACTGGTCAGTTAACAGCACCTGCCTGACCTGAAGACTGTTTGACTTTGGGATGTTCTGCTGAGGTCTCTCACAAAATAAAGGGAGAAGGACTGTTTGGGAGGACTGTGTTTCCCCGAAAATAAGACCTAGCCAAACAATCAGCTCTAATGCATCTTTTGGAGCAAAAATTAATATAAGATCTGGTCTTATTTTACTATAAGACCGGGTATAATATAATACAATACAATACAATACAATACAATATAATATAATATAATATAATATAATATAATATAATATAATATAATAATACTATTAGACCAGGTCTTATATTAATTTTTGCTCCAAAAGATACATTAGAGCTGATTTTCTGGCTAAGTCTTATTTTCGGGGAAACAGGGTGTATCACCCCTAGAACATATGCATAGGCCAAGGTGAGGGAGTATAAGTAAGATTCTGGTTATTTTTGCGGGACTCAAAAAGCAACAAATCACAAGATAATACCAGAATAAATTATCCTTCCACAATAACAATAAAAATAGCTAAGCACATTCAGAGATTTCATCATAGCCTATGCCTCTCGCAAAAGCAGTGCCATTGAGTCCTGGCAACAACCATGTGAGGTAAAGACTATTCATCCTATTTACCAAAGGGAAAAGTGAGGTTCAGAGAAAACAGACTTGGCCAAGTCACAAAGCTAATTACATTGTGGATCTTACAGTGCAGGTATTTGTGACTCTGCTACAGGCCATAGTGCCTCACCTACCATAGACATCTGCGGCCCTTCTTCAAGGGATTACAAGCACCCAAATTAATGGCCAAGTTTAATGAGATCAGATCCTGTTGGAAGTCAAATCACCTTGGCACTAAATGAATACTAGTTACTCCCTCCAGCCTGCTCCCTCTTCCAGAAGGAGGCTATTTTCCAAACACCTCTTAAAGGTCAGGGTCTGGCATCATGCTTTCACAAATAGCAGTTATTCAATATATGTGTTAATTTTATTAATCCCACGAGTTTGTCTTAACGTGTGTGTGTGTGTGTGTGTGTGTGTGTGTGTGTGTGTGTGTGTGTGTATTTCTGTGGCAGGGAGGGGACACGAAGAGGGAAGGGGCTGAGGAAGCGAAATGCAGTTCGTGATCCCTGCTATGTTGGGCCCCAGAAGTTGTTGAAAAGATAAAAAAATATAGAGACACACTACAAGCAGAGTGTTTTTCCAAAATGCAAAATAGCTGCAGAAAAAGAAAGGCTTCATATGAGTCAAAATGCTTTGTTTCTTTGTGTGTGTGTGTGTGTGTGTGTGTGTGTGTGAATTCATAGAAATAGAAAACTAGCTAATAGGATAAGCTGGCAATAAGGTTGGCAAACTAATGAATTCAGAATCAAGCATTTAATCAAACTTGCCAGTTTGAATTTGCATGTTTATGGTGTAATGAATCTTACATTGTCTAATAGACAAAAATTTTGTATTTTATTATAATTTACTTATATATTTTGAAACAGTAATGGATGCTTTATAAACTTATAACAGAGTTTTCTCTCATGAATTTAAGCTAAAATATAATGATCTATGTTAGAACTGAATTTACCACTGTTTAATATCACATATGAAAGGAAATTAGATTATAGAACAACAAATAAAGAGGCTATAGATGCTGGAAATGGAATTATAATTCCATTTCTAAATGAAGTAGAAGGGAAATTTCATGTCATTAATTTTGTACACTCTGTTAAAAAGAAAACAAAACAAATGACACCCTGCCAACTAAGTTGATGACTTTTCAGTGGCTGTGATGAGATAATTTTAGAAGTGCAGTAATAGAGACATTTGGGAGGTGGGGGAATCCAGATAAAGGAATCTATGTGATATTTTACAATGTGAAAAAGTTTCTTAGTTAATTTTAATGACGTGTCAGATTTTTTTCTGACCTGAGTTTATTCTCTGGCATTCAGTGATGGTTTGTTTATAAATTAGATTTTAAGTCCTGCTGGATATCCTCATGCAAAACAACAAGGCAATTTGTTTTGCCTTGTTGAACTTGTTTGCCTTGTTGAATTGATGGCAATTCCTAGTTCTTTTACAACTACTGAGATTGTTCATATAAAAAGGATAATAACTTAATGGCACTTGTTATATTTAAGTTTTGAACTAAGGAATCATGTATACTACCATTGTATAGCTGAAACTGAGGTTTCAAAAGGTACAATGACTTGACTAACGTAGGTCCCAAACCCCGATCTCCTAGAGTATTCTGTTGGAGACACTGGTCTCATTGCTGTGCCCTCTCTTTGGAAAGTAAGAGTTTAATGCCAAGTAATGTTTTACACCACTGATAACCTTGCATTTTGCTTATTGGTGGTGATTTGTTTGCTAATCTTCTGTAGTGTTGTCAATGTGGACATATGTACTGGACCTTTCAACAAAGGATATGTTAAATAACAACACTGGTATTGCGTCAACAAAATTTAGACTGTGGTAAACTCTACAGGATACATGACCAGTTGCTTCACTGAATTTTCAAGGAAAAAATTCCTTGAGTGAGTACCTACAGTTCAAAAGAGATGAAACAGACCAACAAAATGCATTGTGTTTTGGAATTTGTTTGTATCCTGCCAACTGAAAATCGAATTATTAGCCAATCAAGAAAATTTAAATAGTGTCTATTTAATGGTATTAATTAAGGAATTATTGTTAATTTTTAGGTGTAATGCTGGAATTGTGGTTAGGTATCTAATATTTTAAGATTTTTTTTTTTTAAAAGTCTATCTTTTAGAGGTACATGTTGAAAGAGATGAACTGACATGCTGTTTGGGAGTTCCTTTGCAAAAATGCAACAGGTGAAGATGATTGGTCTTTAGTTGGTAATTGTTGAATCTGTGTTCTGGGTACCTGCAGGTTCGTATTATTCTTTCTACTTTTGAGTTTGTTTGACATCTTCCACAAAAGAATGCACCGTTTAACGATGAATCCAAAATAGATCGTTAGTTTGATTTTGAGTTGCATAATGCCTCATTTCAGAAAGGCCTCTGAAGGAGACTGTAAGTGTTTTAGAAGTGATCTAATCCAATTCTCCACGTCCTCCCGCGTTTTCTTTTGGGCACAAAGGGTGGGGGGGGGGAGAGGGAGAGGGTGGATTGTTCTATCCTCCCCACTCCCCAGCTAGATAACCTCCAAAAGATTTATATTCTTTCTTAAACCAAAGCCTGATTTATTTTTCTTTTTATTTTCGTTTGTGGGTTCGGAATGTAAAGGGAAACATGTCGGTTGACAGCACTTAGACGCCTTGTTTAATTTTTGGTCTTGATTTTGCTACTTGGTTACTTTGTGATCAAGGAGACAAGAACAAGAACCTATACCTTTAATTCCCCTGCCCGCGTGACAATGTTTTTGTTTTAGAGTAATTTCTGCTGCACAGGAAATTCTTGGAGAGCTTACGTCACCACCAACAGTTACAGTAATTACCGTATTGACGCTACTTGTTTTTGATGCGTACACATGTGAGGTGCCCCGCCAGGACAATTGAGAGATTTTAGAGTTCAGACTTCAGTTATTATTATTTTTTTTTGTGATTTGATTTTTAAGCAGGGCCGACACTGGGACCTCCACGGAGTTAGCCTTTTTAAAAAAAATCTCTATTGACATATTTCCCAGGTTGCGTCTGGGGCACAAAGCAGAGAATTAACTAAGCTCCCTCCTTTTAGGGGAACTTCAGGAAGCGTGTACTGCAGCAGTGCGCCTGCGCAGCTGGTTCCCATCAACTCGCCCGCCTTCCCCCGTCCGGCCAGTAGGGGGCGCTGTGAGGTAATGGCCTAGTCTTCGCCCTAAGGTTCTGGAAGGAAGCGTGAAAGGGCAGGAGGCAAAGCAGGCGGAGGGGCGTTCTATCCTCCACCGCCCTGGTCTCTATCACCCTTTGTCCTCCAGTCTTCCCAGGCCGCTGGGCCTGCGGGCCTGGTTGCTAGGCGGAAGCGGGGCGCGGCGGCGGCCGCTGCGGCTGCCCGGGCGGGCGTTTGAAAAGCAGCTGCGCCGGCGGCAAAAGGTCCTCAGGCGGCGGGCGCGCCGGTACCTGCAGACGGGCTGGGCCGGGGGGCGGGCGGCTTTTTCCTTGAGTCCCGGCTGGGTTAGGAGCTGGGCTGGCGGCCCGCGCCAGGGGAGCCGGGCGCGCTGCAGGAGGCGGCGGGACCGGGCCGCAGCGCGGGGTCCGCACGTCGGGAGCCGGGATCGGCCGGTGGGCGCCCCGCCGCCAGCCCCGCCGGACGTCACGGGCTCCCCGAAAATCACCCGGGCCCCTCTCCCCCCCCTCCCCCCCAGCAGACCCCGCCTGCGGGCCGCAGACCGCGACCATGGTCTCCAAGTCCGACCAGCTGCTCGTCGTCGTGTCCATCCTGGAAGGTGAGCGGCCCGGGACTTGCTTCTGCAGCTGCCGCTGCTTCCTGGATTATAAGCGGGGCGTGGGAACGCGGCTCGGTGCACCTGAAGACCCTTGTCATCGTTGCTGTTTAGGTCCCCAAAGGCTTGTGCCAAGTGGTACGGAGTGAGGTCTGTTAGGCAATTGATTTAAAACGCTCTCAAGGGAGTCTGCGAGCTATTAAGGTTAGGTGATATTTAGCGGGAGTAGCTTTAGCCCCAGAGAGTGGAGAGAAAACGATTTCCAGCAGAAGCAGCATGTCGATGGCTTTCATAGGTGAGTTGAACGCGTGCCTGCAAAGCACGTTCTGCTCGGCGACCTCCCGGTCAGCCCTGGGCAAGAATTTCCCTTTGGCTCGTATACACGCTTCCTGCAGTTTCAGAGCATTGGGGAGGCCGTTGCCTTTCCAAGTCTTGGGGGGGGACTTACAGGACCCCGGGTGTCAAGAGGGTCTGGGGTTGTACCTGCCTCGAAGTTTAGTTGGTTGAAGGACGGGCGTTGGTTTATTGGAGACTCACTGAGTATCAGGCGCTGTGCTGGGAGGGTAAGAATAAAACAGTCCTGCCTGGTTCTAAAAGCTACGGGTGGAGCAGGGACAGTGTGGCAACAAATCACTCATGAAGGGAAGGAAGAAGGCATGACCACCTGTACCTCTGTGTAGGGAAGGTTTCCCAGAGGAGGTGACATTTATTTGGGTCCTAACGATTGGTTAGGAATTTGTCAGGCGGAAAAAAGGGAGAGGGTTCCGGGCAAAGGGGGGGCCCAAAGGGCACCTAAGGTATGGAAAAGCGAGGCATGTTCTGGGATGCTGAAATTCAGTGTGGTGGGAGAGCAGATTGCAGGAAGTGGAGGCTATAGGAGTTAATAGGTAAACTGAGGATAGGTTATGAATAACATGCAAAAAGGAATCATGTTGAGTGGGCCAGAGGCATGACTGGGTTTTTGTTTTGTTTTTACATGGGAGGTATTTTGTGGAGATCTGACACTTTTTGGGAGTTGAGAGGGAAGTAAACATTGCAAACCTACTGTTTGAGTTTTGGAACAGAAGAATGACCAGAAGCCATAAAGAGTTGGGGCAGTTTTAACTGTTAGGATACTGATTATTTAAAGACCTAGGACTGAAATCCCATTGTAATTTTGCTAACAAAAGCTTTTGGACTTAGAACTGTGCCCGATGCTATGAAGAAATGGAAATATGAGGCACTCTCTTTCCCTTCAAGGATGTTGGGTTTTGTCAACTTGGGAAGATCAGGTTAATGTGCAGGACACACTATGTTGCAATATAATGTTAAAAACATGTGAAAGCGCTGTAAACATAGGTTTTGGGGTTGAGTGGGGTTGATGGCTCAGGTGCCTTAAATGGTAAGCAAGCTTTATATAGGTGAGGTTAGAAGAAAGTTATTCCAGCCGATTGGACAACCCAGGACGGTGTGGGCCTGAGCAGGGTGGGTGGAACACTGCAGAGGTAGCAAGATGACCAGGGCAGAGGAAAGTGAATATATAGGAATATCGTGTTGAGAAATAAACTTGTATAACTATAGAGTAAATAGGCCTTGGAGGATCTTGAAAGCCAAATAGTTTAATGTTGTTAATAATAGGGAGGCTGCATACATTCCTAAGTAGGAGAAAGTGTTTTGCAAGTATAATTTAGTAGTATCAGTGTGCAGAGAATAGAACCTGAAATCAGGGATGTCAGTTAGGTGTTGCCACAAACATCTGAAACTAGCACGCGGTCCTCCCTCCAAACTGTTCCTTGTTTTGTTTGCATTTCTATTCATCATAACCACGCTGTTGCCTCAAGCCAAGAACCTGGGAGTCTTCCTCTTCCTGGATTCCCTCTCCATCTCCCACTTCCAAATCATCACCAAGTGTTAATGATTTTATTTTTAAAATGACAGCAAGTGTTTCATATAAACTTTACATAAATGGGTTTCCATTGTGAGTGCCCTGCTTTGGGGCCCTCATTATCCATCTAATCTATTGAATAATCTTTTCAATAGTCTGTTTCATGAATGTTTTCTTCTTTTCTAGAAAACGTCTGTCCACATTACTATCTGAGGGTACACTTTCTGAAAAGCAAATCTAATTTTCTTAAAAGCATTCGATGTCCTAAAGGATAATGTCTATACATCTTAGAATAGCATACCCTTTTTGGTAGACCGCTCACCTACCTTTTCAGTCTCATCTCTCGTCCTGCCACCTATTCGTATGTTCCCAGCTCTTCGATTATATTGAACGGCTTGCAGTTTCTTGACTGCACTTCTAGAAATGCCCTTTATTCAAAAGAAAATGATTGGGTTTCTACCAGGAGCCAAATTTGGGCCATGTAGTGGATTTTAAGGATGAAAAAAACAGAGTTTCTGTTCTCCAGGTATTCCTTGTCTTTGGGACGAGGCATGCACCTGTTTACTTCACTACATAGCTTCTGTTCTCAAGCTTATTGGAGGTAATAGTAGGTTGGTGCAAAAGTCATTGCAGTTTAAAAGGTTAAAAACAATTGCAAAAACTTCAGTGACTTTTGCACCAACTTAATAGTTATGGGTATGATAGTCTGAAAAATCATAGGGTTTTTGACATATGTGAAATTCATTTGGGGAACCTAGTGATTTTTTTTTTTAGAGCAGCTGAAAATGAGGTCCACAGAGAAGCCTCTGTGACTGCTAATTGGGAGAGCCCTGTCAAATATGGCAAGTTTCCTACTAGGGAGGTTCAGTGAAAGCCTCAGGTGAAACTTACAGGTTTGCAATCAAGCTCTTTCTGACTAGCTTAATTCCTAACCAAGCTTGTACCAGGGTGAATAGCAGCAGGGATGTATTAACAGTGGTTATAACTCCCCTTGCCAAGGTTCCCCTCACCAGTACTACCATGTGTCCCCGATAATAAGACCTCGCTGGACAACCAGCTCTAATGCGTCTTTTGGAGCAAAAATTAATATAAGACCGGGTCTTATATTGCATTATGTTAGATAAGACCCGGTCTTATATTATAGTAAAATAAGACTGGGTCTGTGGGGACAGAGCCAGGAGTGCAGTTTCCAGGCTCTCAGCCTCACGTGGAAAGGTGCTGGCTCAGGTAGTAAATGGCCATCAACTGTGATTGGATGGCCATTAGCTGTGGCTAGTTGGCTGTCAGTTGTAACCAGTAAGCCATTGGCCACTAATATAACTGCCATGGCTACGCTAGTAGCAAATGGTGGCTAGCAAGAAAAATGGGGGCTAGCAAGAAGATGGTGGCTGGCAAGCGCGGATTGCAGTTAGGACGGCAGGTTGCGGACAGTGTGGCTCCTGCTTCCTGTGTCTTCACCCCAGACGCCAGCGAGAATATAGTGGTATGACTCCCCTACCTATGGCTCCGTGGGTGTTCCTTTTTGGCCTCACCAGATCCTGTGTTCTTATGTGGGGAGCAGGACCAGAGACTCCGCAGGCCGCCCCGCGTGACAAATGGCGCAGCGAGCAGGGTCTCCTGTACGACAGGGGCTTATGTTAATTTTTGTTCCAAAGGATGCATTAGAGCTGATGGTCCAGCTAGGTCTTATTTTCGGGGAAACATGGTATAAACAGGTTGGCAGTAAGATTCTTGCTGCTGCTTCCTTAGTTCTTTAGCTTCCTGTTTTCATTGTTTTAGGTTTGTTTCTTTCCATTAGACTTTCCATTCCTTGAGGGAAAGTACTATGTTTTACTCTTTGCATTCTGTCACCTGTCGTAATACCTGACTCTGAATATGCCTTCAGTCAACAAAGAAAGAACTGGGTGTCATGCAAGGCGTCCGGGGGGTCTCTAGTCCTGCTCCCCACATAAGAACACAGGATATGGTGAGGCCAAAAAGGAACACCCAGGGAGCCATAGACAGGGGAGTCAAACCACTATACTTTCGTTGGCGGCTGGGTTGGAGACACAGGAAGCAGGAGCCACACTATCCACAGCTTGCCATCCACTTCTCTGCAATCTGCAACCCGCACTCCGCCGTGCTAACTGCAATCCATGCTTGCTAGTTCAGCCACCACCTTCTTGCTAGCCCCCATTTTTCTGCTAGCGTAGCCACAGCAATTCTATTAGTGGCCAGTGACTCCCTGGTTACAACTGACAGCCAACTAACCACAGCTGATGACCATCCAATCACAGTTGATGGCCATTTACTACCCAAGTGAGCACCTTTCCACGTGAGGCCGAGAGCCTGGAAACTGCACTCCTGGCTCTGTCCCCACACTGGGTCATGCAGTACCAATGAAAAATGATGTCTAAATAGAATATTTTAATAGTACTTGGAAATATACAACATTGTCCTTAAAAATAGAATGAATGAATACATGTGTTTATTTTTCTTCAGCTAATTTGCAAAATTTTCTTAACTGTGTTAACCAGAAACCTAATATGCAGGTAAATTTGTTTTTGCTAATTTGATTATTTCCCAACTCTCCAGATGACTATGTTCTGCATTAAGCACTGTTGTGGTAATATCTAAAACTTGGTGTAATCACATTTGTAACTCTTTTTTTCAATGTTACTGAGATCATTGCTGCTCAAGGTGTGAACCAAGGACAACAGTATTGACACCACCTGTGATCTTGTTAGAAATGCAGACTCTCAAGGGCACCCTAGAGCTGCTGAACTAGTACCTACAGTCATACAGGGGCCCTAGGTGGTTAATATGCAGGGGCCCTAGGTGATTAATATGTGTAAAAAGAGTATTTTTACATTAATATTTGAAATTAGAACATTAATATTTGAGAAGCACTAATTTACAAATTATAGCTTTCAGTATAATTCGTGTTTCTTATGAATCGTGAATTTGAGTGTATACATGAACATGTGTTAGCAAGGTTGTTTGTGGATTATATGGTAAGTCAACCTCTCAACATACTGGAGGTGCCAAAAACATGTACACAAATGGACACTTTGGTCAACGTTGCTCAAGCAGTAGTTCACCATCATCAGAAGTGTCTGGATGCTGATGGTAACCACTTTGAGCACCTCATGTAATTGCAGGAGTCAAACGTGACTTGTATTCATTTTTTGTTATCGGTCTATATTGAGTATTACAATTTTAATAGGTTTTTCCTTTCTTAAAATGTGTGTACATTTTTTTGGCACCCTCTGTATGTCAGTTTTTAAAATACATCCTAAATGGTTGTATTTGATTTTTGTGTACTTCTGATTAACTTGTATAGTCTGTTACTCCAGGTCACCATTTCCCCAAACGTCCAAAGCATATGCTTATAGTAGAAGCCAAGTTTGATGGAGAACAGTTGGCTACTGATCCTGTGGACCATACCGACCAACCAGAATTTGCTACCGAGTTAGCCTGGGAAATTGACAGGAAAGCACTCCATCAACATAGGTGACTGTTATTTTCAATTTGTTATGTTCTTTTTAGGCTGTTATGAATAAATAAATTTATGTATCTCATTAGAGTATAGTGATAATAATAATATTTGTTGACTGCTTTTTAATGTGCCAGAAAATTTTGCAAGTCCTTTGCAACAATAATTCCTTTAAAAATTGGAACAAACCTATGAAGTAGGTATTATTTCCCCCATGTTACAGATGAGAAAACTGAGGCCTAAGAGGTTAAGTAACTTGCCCAAAGTCAGTCAGCTGGATAATGGTAGTACAACTCCAGAGCTTTTAGTCACTTCCCCTAGCTTTTTCCCCCGCTAATGTATGAGAGAATAGATATTCTGTCCTGGAAGTCCTATAATAATGCCTAACCAATATTAAATGGTTAGCCATTATATGCTTTGGACTTCATTGTAATTTCTATTAATTCATTTATATTTTACCTGGCTTACCAAAGGGATATAGATATATATATGCAGTATAATTATATAAGGGACTCTTTCTAATTTTCACTTGATTTTAAACATTTAAACACTTTATTAGTATATAAAGCAGACTTAAAGTAATAGCCTCTTATTTATTTCATGAACTCTGATGACCAAAAGCAGGCAAGAACACTGATGCTATCATTTTAAAAAGGATTGAAAATATATTTCCTTCTGGGAAGCACAGAATTACTTTAGTATTTGCTCTTTCTGAATGCCAAATCAAATCAAAATGCAAAGTTAAAAAAATGAGAGCAAGGAAAAATTAATTTTCTTTTATGGGTAGATCATTCCATGGATTTATCTGTAAGGGTATTAAATTCTTAGAGAATATTAGAATTTTGTATTCTTTCAAGTGGCTTCTGGAGTATATGCCTAGACAGAGCCGATCAGAGATGTTAGTGCCTGCATCGGTGGTGGTGGTGGGTACAGTTGTGTTATTGCCCAGGGGTTCCACTCTAAATTAGTAAGTTAAGAAAATAACACAGATAAATGGAATATATAAATGATGATTTTTGTGCCAAGTGCAAGTTTCGTAGTTATTCTACTAGATAAAAGTGATGGCAAAATCTAATCAGCTTACTACAAGAGCCAGTATAGGGGTTCCAGACTCAAAAGAACCCAAGCTATACCACCAGTCAAGGTCATGCTTACAGAACATTGTCATGTGTTACATTAAATTATTATTAATTTTAATAGTTTATGATTTTACGGTACTTAATTTCTTAGTTTATTTCTGTTTTTAACTACAAAAAGAGCTGTGAGCATGAATGTGTATTTGTAGTTTTGTGTGTGTGACAGTATAAGAAAAACAATTTAAAATAAATCTTAAGGGCTCATGGTAGTTTTTGACTTAGAAGAGTTCTGTATGTTACAGAAACTTGAGAAACATTGACCTAGATGACAGCCTCTTAAATGAGAGAGACAGATTTTTGACATGTTTTGTACAAGTACGTTACAGTGTACTTAGTTGATATAGCTATAAGTAGATATAATGAATAATTTTTGCCACTTGAAAAGTTTTTCAGAAAATATGGAATAGATATCTGTTATCCAACAAAATTGTAGTTGTTTTGAAAGTAGTAGGCAGCTTTTTCCAGGGTAATAGAAAGTTTACTATTACGTAAAAGCTATTTTATTTATTACATAAATTGTTCTGTTACAGGCTACAGCGTACTCCTATCAAACTCCAGTGTTTTGCCTTGGATCCTGTATCTTCAGCCAAGGAAACTATAGGTTACATTCTTCTAGACTTAAGGACTGCTCAAGAGACAAAGCAGGTACTGCCCTTTTGATGTTTGTTACTGATTATACTAGATAGTTGAATGTTTTCATTATATATCCGATTGATGGAAAGGACCTGGGGTATCACGGGATTCAGCCAATATGGAAGTTCTTATGTTTTAGTTTATGAATTGGGTATAGAAAATCCTGACCTTCTAATCATTTCTTTGACCTAGAAGTATCTTTCTCAAAGAAATTTCTCTTGAGCTCACACCTACGTCCAGGTTGCTGTAAACAAGCTTAGCACGTGCAACTCCTGGGCTTGGCTTTCAAAGGTCCTCGCCTAGTGTTCCTTGCTTCAGGGAATGGTCCCCACTCTCCTTATAGTTATACAAGCTAAAAATATAGAAGTCTTCCTTGACACCTCACTCTTCCTGCCTCCATAGCCACCCTTTCCAATTGGTATTTTCCCCTCCTGATTCATCTACTATTCTGCATTTTCCCTGCTGAACCAAAGCCACCATCATTTCTTACCTTGGCTATCATAGTAGCCTTCTAATTGGTTTCCCTGCTTCCTGCTCCTTGCGTTTGGTACATAGTAGTGAGAGTAAGTGAACTTATAGAAATGTGCTTTATGTAAATAGCAGTCTTTCCCCCCTTTCCACCTCCCCCCCCCCCCCCCCCCGCCCCGGCACCCACACACAGGAAAAGGATGGAGGGAAGGAAGGAAGGGAAGCAACTCAGGGTCCTGATTCCTGTGTTAGTGCTTTTGTTATTGAAAATGTTTATGTCATTTGGAGTATCTTCCCACCTTTTTGTACATTATTGACTTTAGACATGGCTTACTTTTAGTTTTTCTTGATATCTTTGTCACAATTTTTTTAAGGAAATGAATTTTAAAAATTAATGTCTTTTAAAGTTCTCTATTCTTGATTTGAACCATAAGTTGAATTCTGTGAAGAGTATATCTGTTACTAAGATGCTTGCGGCTGACAACAGTAGTATTTGCAAATTAGCCAGTCAGCCGGGCCCAAATTTGGAATCATTCAAAAGAAACTGAAATTTTAAAATGCTTTAAAAGAAGACTTGTTTATCCCCAATCCTTGGGTACTCATCACCGATTTGTTCCTAGGTCCCCAAAAAGGATTTCTTTTTTTTTGTGCTCCTCATGTTTCTCTTACCCAACTTCTCTGCTGCAACTTGCAAGTGTCTAGAAGACACTTCTGTTGCAGTCGCTTCGGTAAATCCTCTTAGAAGGAGGATATCTGAGAGGAATGCCTGGGCAATGGAGAGACTGCCTCTAAATACGCTTGGCATTCTTTTTTCCTTTGTCTCATCCTTTTTGACAGTTTGTCATCATATTTGTGATCAAAGTTAAGGAAAAATGTTTCAAAATTACACTAGTTTGAGGAAAACCAATTGTTCTCTTACTTAATTCTTTTCTGTTTGCCAGGAGAAATATTTGAAGTTGGCTGGTAGAATCTTTTATATTAAGAATAGTTTGATTTTCTGTAAATAAATGGAAACATAGAAAAATCCAGATTTATTTTTCTAAGCTACATAACAGAAATATATCATAAAATCTGCAAGTAATAAGAATATTTTTTTCAGGCTTATGCTTAAAATTAGAAAATAAGTATAACGACAAACAAATACATTTTGTCATAAGTATAACAAAAGGAACACAACAAGTTAGGAAGTTTTGCTTTAAAAAAAACACTTGGTTGTGAATTTTTTTAAACCTGTGGCCTAGTTAATCCTATTTTTCTTATCAAACAGAACTCGTATATAGAACAGCAGTTTTTGGTTTTGATTAGTATAAGCACCTGTTACTATGCCTTTATACAACAGTGGTCAGACTAAGAATGCTGTTTCCAGGTATCGAAATGGTGCCCTTGCTGACCAGTGGTTCCTGCAGTAATGATAAACATGGTGTTGGGCCATGAGATTTTGAAGGCTGGTTTGGGTACTAGAATTTTGGAGGTTCTGTGAGAAAGCCTTTATATTTCAATAACAGTCAAGTACATGGCTCAGAACCCCGAACTTAGATTTTGTTACTGTTTTTATAAACATGAAGCTTTTCTTTTCCTCATTGGATATAAATAGAACAAAGCAGAAATGTGGCAGGCAGAAAAGGTATAAGAGAAAAAGTGAAAAATTAGGGGTTATGGAAATGGAAAATTGGTCTTTTCTGTTTTTTTATGGGATGAAGTGAGATTGGGTACATACAGTAAAAATAGAAAAAAATGTATTGTTTTCTTCTCTTTAACACATTACTTGTTAAAGTGTAGGAATAGGAGCACAGAAGACATACTAAACTTCTACTTCAAGAGGAAATTCAGTTAGCTTCCTAAGCAGGATTAATTTCTTTTGAGGAAAATGTGGAAAAAAAATATTAAAAGAGGAGAAAGTACTGAGAAACTATAGGAAATATAGTTAGAACCTTACAGAACATTTCCCATTACTATTTATTTCCTATTATCTGTTAAGGTGTTTTGTTGTTTTATTGTCAATCTCCAGGCACCAAAATGGTACCCATTACTGAGTAATAAATACACCAAGTTCAAGTCTGAGATACAGATAAGCATTGCTTTGGAAACAGATTCAAAGGCACCAGTGGATAGTTTTAAAGCAAAGGGAGCTCCCCCTCGAGATGGAAAAGGTTTGTGCGTCATTTCTAAGGACATTCTCTGAAAAGTTGTATCTGTGGGTAGAACTTTAGGGGGGGTGGCAGGGTATTTAGGGAGATACATGCAGGAATGTAAACTGATTTTACTCCAGTGTATCAAACAAATGTGACATTGTTTCACATGCAGCACTTGTTGCTCTTAGCTTTTGTTTACAAAACTTAGAAATTGGGAAAGATTTTCTTTATTTTATACATAACAGAAGAAAGTAGAATTTTGTATCATTTTAAAAAAATTGCTATTTGGGAAAATTTCCGTACTTGTAACTCCCTTCTCTGACAGTGAGAGACCTGTCACAATTATTATTTTGACTTTCAAGCTCTGCTGACCACCTTTATTAAAGTGCATAATTATCAGATACTGTGCTAAGTGCATTACTTTTATTATTTAATTTGATCTTCTCAACACTAAAAGCTTTGCAAAAGAAGACATGGAGACTAAAATAGATCATAGTTCCCCATACAACTAGTAAATGGCAGATCTGGAATTGGAACCTGCTTCTGTGTGATGCTAGAATCTGCTCTTAGCCATTGGGCTATTTGTAGTCATTACTTCAGAAAGCTTATTTCTTCAGGTTTATATCCTGGAGGAGTCAAGAAGAATTACGTGTTTGTAGGGTACGCGTGTATACAATTTTGATAAGCCCTGACATTACCCTCCAAAAGGTTATACTAGTCCATACCTACCAACGTGGACTATGCTCACTTTCCTGCATGCGCCCTATCATGAATTTTGTCCATTTTAGTTCTGTGTAGTTTTGGTTTTTCTCCTTCATCAATTTGAAAAGCCCTGTCCATCTCCATTCTCTTCATACTGAAGCCTATTTGATTATATCAGTTCTCAGAGTTGTTTCATGGTTTTCTGTTATTCTTAGGGAAATACCCAAATGTTTTAACATGGCGTTCAAGAAGACCCCTTGTGGTATGGCCTCTGCTTATCCTTCCAGCCTCTTCTCTTTCTGTTTGTCAGTCCTCCATCTGTGATCCAGCACATCACACCTATTTCAGTCTAACCTCATGCTTTCTCTTGCTTCTGTGCCTTTGCAAATATTGTTCCTTCTCCCTAAAACACTCTTCACTCCCTCAATCTCTATTCAGTCACCTTCCTCTTTTTAGCCAAATCTTGCTTATTTTTCAGTTCCCAGTTTAGATTCACTTCCTTCAGGAAATCTGTGATGCCTTTTCTATGTGGTTTATTAAACTGAAGTTTTAAAAATGTTATTTCAAAATGTGGCTTTTATATGCAGAGAGAAAATGGTGGTTATATATAAAAAAAAATCACTGGAAATCTTAATGAAATATTAACTGTATCCATGAAAACGGCCAAGCAAATAAAAAAAACATAAGCAACTTTCCCAATTCTTATAATGGTTTATGGCAAACTGCAATGTAGTTTAATTGTGTTTTTCTCCACAAAGTACCTGCCAGCCTCTCTGGACTTGAGCCCAAGGACATCGTGGCAGTGCTGAATGAGGAGGGAGGCTACCATCAGATCGGACCAGCAGACTCTTGTACCGACTTCTTTGTTATGTCGGTGACCATAGCATTCGCCACCCAGTTGGAGCAGGTGAGACTTGCCCTCAGATTAGTGAATCACAAAGAACTAGAAAATTGAATTTTATTTTTCAAATCTGCCTTTCAGGTGTTACAACGTTTTACAAGTAGACTTTTTTTACTTTTTAAAAATAATTTAGAAAAGTGTTTCCTTTCATATCAGAAAACATTTTTGCTCTAGGAGAAGAATAAATTCTGATTATCTTGGTAATAAGAGAAGAAATGAAATCTCTCAGAATTTAGAAGAATGAACATCATAAACATAGTTTCCCATTGTACTGCAGGGCATTGTAAGGACTGGTATGAAAGGATGTTTTTTGAAGTACTGACTAATTTACCTTTTGGAGAAGTGTGCAATGTTGGGAACACTTTGTCTCAGTCATACCTTGAGAGCTGTAGGGTCTGAGATTAGATTTTACCTTTTATCTTATTTACAAACTAGCAGATTAGCCTGTTACTGTTGCTTGGATGCTGCCAGAAGATACAAGTTTCTTGGGTCAGAGACAAAGGACTGTATTACTCAACACAGCAAGCAACATGAATATCGGTGTATTTCCTTCAGTTCCTTTAACCCCATGTCCCATGGAGGTGACACAGTGGGCCCAGATGGTAGCTCTGCGTGCAGTGAGTTTGCGTCATAGCTGAGGAGCACAGAAATTGGGGAACACACCACTTTTATTGTCAGCAGTCCTGGTCTTTGTCCGGAAGGTTACCAGCTGCGGAGACAACCCTAGGAAATGGCCTGGGTAAGCGGTCAGGGACTTAGAGTCTTGATACAGTCAGCAAGCCTGTGTAGGGATGCTCAGGGCCCATGGTGGATTGCCTCTTCCCCGAAATGGCTCAACACAAAATTAGCTGTTATTCTATTGTCCTTCACAGATCAAGTCTAGTTTTCTTGCAATTATGTTGGTCTGTAGCAGCTGAACTAAATTAATATTTTCAAAAATGGAGACTATGGCTTAAAACTCTAAAATTTTTATCAGACTATTCATTTTCTTAGAGGTACAAGATTCCCACATAATCCACATTTACAAGTGAATGTGGGTTAGTGACCAGATATTTATCTGACTTGTAAGATTTATCAGGTAAATATTTTTCTTAAATATATTTAACTTGGTCACACTGAGTTCACGCCCACTACAAAAAGCACTTTTAATATATGTATTCTTTGAGCTTTACTCTTTCTCTCCTAATTGGGTACTATCATTTCCTCATTGACACTTTGTACTTTTGTCTTTCTCCCTCAATTTCCTTATTTTGTTCTTTTCATAAATCTCTGCTTGTGGATTGCCTAGCATCGCATGCCTTTGTGATTGAGGGCAAAGCCAGTGTCCACTAGCTTTTTATTAAACATATCAGAACACAACTGTATACTATCTATACAGTTATAGTATAGTATAGTATACAGTTATCTATACAGTAGATAGTATAGTAAGTCTACTGTACTTTTGCTGTGCTAATAAATACCTGCAAAGCATTTTAAATTGTCACTTCATTTTTAATATTTTCAACTCCCTACGGAGGCGTAATTGTTACTATTTACAATCCTGTGTTATTTCTGTGAACTAGGCATCTTGCCATCTACTTTGCATATGTTGCATTTAATCCTACCACAACTTTAAGGGATTATTATTTTCATTTGCAAGATGAAACCAAATTTCAGAAAGGTTTTACAGCTTGTAAATGGGCCAGGTATTTCAGGTCAGATGGTCACTTTTCACATTCTTTTGTTCCAATATTGTGCTCTCTTGCCTCTTATGGCATTTACAGTAATGGATTTGAGCTGGAATCTCATTCTCACTACTTACAAGTTTCTTTCACTTGGGCAACTTACTTAACCTGTCTGAGGCTTGAATTTTCTCACTTGTATAGTGATGATACTACCACTTTGCAGATGTGTATGAAGAATGAGATAGTATAATAACTAATGCACCTAGCATATAGTTTGTATGTGTGAAGCTATATTTGTTTGGTAAAAGCTTGTGGAACTAATTGACCTGTTGGATCCACAACTAAAACTAATACAGTTTTTGGTAATAAAGGTGACTTATTGGGACAAATCACTCAGTTTAGGTTTTTTTTTTTTTTTTTTAAGTAGATTGATGTCTGGTAAGCTGCTTGCTATCTATATTAAAAATGAAGTCACATATGTTCCTTAAAACATTAACAGAATTACCATATAACCCATCACTTTTTAACTCCTAAGTATATATCACAAGAATTGAAAACGGGTATTCAAATAAATTTCTACACAAATATTCATAATATTTGAATACCAAATTTGAATTTGGTATCATAGTATTCATGATACCAAAAAGTAGAAACAATTCAGATATCCATCAATGGGTGAATGGATAAACAAAATATATATACACACGATAGAATATTATTCAACTATAAAAGGCATCAATACCGATACTTGCTACAACATGGATGCATGTTGAAAACATGCTAAGTGAAAGAAAGAAGTGTTGTATGATTCCATTTATATAAAATATCCAGAAGGGTCAAATTCATAGAGAAAAAAATCAGATTTCTGGTTTCCGGGGATTGGAGAAAAGGGGGGAATGGGGAATGACTGCTTAATGGTTCTGCTGTTTCTGTTTGGATAATTAAAAAGTCCTGGAATGAAATAGTGGTGATGGTTGTGCAACAGTGTGAGTGTACTTAATGTTAGTGAATTGTATACTTTTTAATGGTTAAAATGGTAAATTTTCTGTTGTGTGTATTTTACAATAATTTTTACAAACAAACAAGCCTCATAGTTTTTTCATCTTTTGATACTGCTTCATAGTTCTTGTTTGCTTTTTGCACTTTTTATAGACAAGCCAAGGATTTAAAAAATTAGCCGTTTAGTTTTTCCTTTTCAAGCTAGTCAAAAGCAATGTGAGAAATCATCTATTAATAAACAAAGGAACATAGCTTTTCAGATGCAAATCAGTGAGTTAGAACATGATACTATAGAGTTATAGAATGGAGGAATGAGTTTGGAGCAGGAAGACTAGATGCTGATAATCGTGCTTCCTTCTTTTCTTAACTATTGAAAGTTAAGGGTAAAAAAAGTTTTTAATTACAGCGATGATAAAGGATTTGAAAAGAATCTCTTCTCATAGTGGGAATTACTTAGAATTAAATATACTATGAAATATATAAAGGACATCTTTATTTCTTAAAATTTTTGTTGCTTTCTGATTATGGAAGAAAGTAAAAGAAAACAAAAGTCTCTAATTAAAGTCCTCAGAAATAATCGTTAAGTGTAGTATATTTTTTCCTCAAGCATTTTCTTATTCACATAGCAACAGCTAACTGTGTGCAAGACAGAGTTGTAAAATTAAACATATATATCTCTTTTGATTCTTCCAACAAACCTAAAATAAATGGAGGCACCGTGATTAGTAATTTGTCCAAAATTTCACAGAAAGCCATTGATGGAACCAAGGTTAGAGGTTGGAGTCTTAATCCAGAATTTGTGTTCTTAACAACTGTATATACGTACTGCCTCTCAAAACATGTTTCAGCTGTACAACATAGAGATTGGGCATTTATATAATTTAAGAAGTGACCACCCCAGTAAGTCTAGTACCCATGTGACATCATACATAGTTATTATAATATTATTAACTATATTCCCTTTGCTGTACTTTATATCCAGTCACTTTTTACAACTGCCTTTTTGTGCATCTCAATTCTTTCCCCTTTATCATCCATTCCCCCCCTCCGCCCCCCGCCCAATTCCTTTCTCTCTATTTCTTGCATATCTATAATAGATTTTTGGTTTCTGGTTTCCATGTGCTTTATATATTCCAAACTATGTTTTTAGCAATCTATTTTAAGTTGGTTGCTTAAGTTCGAACACATTATGTTTTTGTCATTATTTTTTACTTCTTTTGTGTGTTTGTGTTTATTCCTTAATTTATTGTTGTAGTTACACATGGTTTTCCAACTTTTGCCTTTTAAACTTTGCACTAGCTTTGTAATTTAGTCCACTGTTTTTATTAAGTATTTGCCTTTGTCAGGGAGAATTTTTTTTCTTCCCTGTATTTTCTGATTTGTATTACTGATCTTCTCCTTCTTCTTCTTCAAGAAGTCTCTTTAACATTTCTTGTAATACTGGTGTAGTGGTTAGGAACTCTCCTTTAGCTTTTCTTGTCTGGGAAACTATATCTCTCCTTTGATTCTAAATGACAGCTTTGCTAGGTAGGGTAATCTTGATTGTAGGTCCTCACTTTTCATCACTTTGAATATTTCGTGGCATTCCCTTGTGGCCTGCAAAGTTTCTGTTAAGAAAAAAGCGAACAATCTTATGGGAGCTCCCTTATATGTGACTAACTGCTTTTCTCTTGCTGCTTTTATGATTCTTTCTTTGTCTTTAATCTTTCACTTGCTCTCTCTCTTTTTCCTTCTGATGCCTCTATGATGTGAATGTTGGTATACTTAATGTTGTTGTCCTAGAAGTCCCTTTAACTATCCTAATTTTTTAAAATTCTTTTTTCTTTTTGTTGTTTCTATTGGATGTTTTCTGCTACCTTTCTGATCACTGCTTTGTTCATCTGCTTCATCTTGTCTGCTGTTGATTCCCTCTAGTGTATTCTTGATTTCAATTATTATGTTCTTCATTTCTGACTGGTTCTTTTTAAATGATTTTTATCTCTTTGTGTAAGTTCTCACTGAGTTAATCTATTCTTCCTCTAAGTTCATTGAGCATCCTTATAACCAGTGTTTTGAACTCTGTACCTGGTAGATTGCTTGTCTGCATTTTGTTTAGTTGTTTTTCTGGGGTTTTGTCCTGTTTTTTCATTTGAGACGTGTCTTTTTGTCTTCTCATTTTAGCTGACTCCTTGTGTCTATTTCTCTATATTAGGTAGATCAGCTATGTCTTCCAGTCTTAACAGGTGGCCTTATGTCATGGGTATCCTGTGGGCCTAATGGCACAATCTCCCTGGCCACCTGAGCTGGCTGCTCTAGGGTTATCCCTTCTTTGGGTTGTGTGTGCCCTCCTGTTGTAGTGGATCCTTCATTGCAGTTGGCATGTCAGTGGGTGGGATTGAACTACATGTTGACTGGCTGTGAGGACTGGCCATGACTACAGCACACGAGTTGTTGTGGGGTGGGAAGGCTGACCCCACAGATCAAGATTCACTTTAGTAGGGTATTGGTGCCTGCCACTTCTACCCTTTGGGTATGTCATTTTTGGAGCTGGTTGGGTGGTGCTCTGGTGTGGTCTGAAGCCACCCACTGAGCTTGTTGGTTCTGGGGCCTTTTGAAAGTGTTCTGCTACAGGTAAGGTCAATCACTGCCTTTGCCCAGCCCAGGCCACCTGGTAGGAGCTACAAAGTATTTGCTGTTGGTTACCACCTCTGAAGGGCTTGAAGGCACTTGGGAGAGGCTGTGCTGTAAACTGAGGCTGGCTGCCACTAGTGCTAGACTTGGTGCTGCTTACAAGAGGTACCAGGTATGCCAAGGCTCATTGTTACTTGTTGGGGGTTTGTGTACCTTTGAGAGGTTTTAAGGAAGTCCACAGCACGAGCCAAGGCAAGCTGTTTGTGTGGGAAAGCTGCTGAAAAAAGTTTCGGGCTGGGTATGCAATTGGGTGAGGTGGGGGTCCCAGGGAATCACCAGGGTAGGGCTGATGGTGTTAGCCAGGTTAATGGAGAGCTCAGATTTGGTGCCTACCTGCGCCTGCAGGTTGTGTGGTGTGGCGGAGAGGGCTTAACAAAAGAACAGTAGCATCTGCCAACACTTCCTTCTCTGGAGAGACCTGCTCTGACTCCTGCCCCTCTAGCCCTCGCCCTGAAGCTGGTGAGTTTAATTCCTCCCTGTATGTCCCCGGAGCTTTTCATGCTGCTGCTCCAGCAGTGGAGCTCAGAGCAGGTGAATCATGTGAATCTGTGCGTGGGCCCTTTAAGTCTTGCAGCACCAAGGTCTATAGCAGTCTGTTGTCTTTCTTGAATACAGTCCTTGCTGGTTTTCCAGCCAGATGTTATGGGGACTGCTCCCTCTGGCACTGGTGCCCCGGGTTGGGGAGCCCGGTGTGGGGCTGGAACCCCTCCCTCTCAGGTGGGACCTCTGCAGACAAGATATCCTGATTTTTAATCACCACACGTGTGTGTGGGACCAGCCTGTTTCCCATGTCTGCTCGTCCTACGAGTCTCGAAATGGCTTCTTTATATCCTCAGTTATAGTAATTCTGGTCAGTAGTCTTCAGGTGGTTCTCAACGGTGATTGTTCTGTACTTTAGTTGTACATTTGATGTGGTCACGGAAGGGGGCAAGCACAGAGTTTAGCTACCCTGCCATTTTGACTGCCTGTTTTACTTTATACTTTACCTAAGATAAATAACTTGAATATTTACTAGGTGCTCAGTACATGAAGTAAATTGTATTCATTTTATCTGTGTTAATCTAAGCAGTGATTGCACTTTTGTTTTTTCACAAACTATACTGTCTTATAACTATTTTTTAACCTAGTAGTATATCTCAGGTAACTTTCATGTCAATATATCATTATTTAGCAGACACTGAGTACTATACTATATTTAAGCCTATTGACAAACGTATCAGTTGTTTATAGTTTATTATATTTTTAACAATGTTCTAGCAAACATTAAGTTTTTGTTAGAACATAGTTTATATTTTCTGGAACAAGAATCCCATGTCTTCATCATATGTGACCAGCTTGGAAAAGTGACACTCCTAGTACAGAAGGCATCCTTTGACAACTGTTAATTTATAGGTCTCCAAATTTTGACAGCACGGCTAAAGCTTTTTTTCAAAAGCCTGGATTAAGATGTTATATTAAACAGCCTGGATTATGATTTTTGAAAAACCTCTCATTTAAGAAGAGGATGGCAGAATGAGGATTAGATTGTATAAATTATGTGGAAATAAGGAAAGCTCAGTTTACAACACTTGATTATTTTCTTCGAAAAGAACTTTTGTGTTTTTATTCATGGACCTGTTGAATGAAATGTAAACTTTAAAACAACATAAAACTAAAAATATTTTAATCTCTTTGTGCTTTTCTAACACAAACTTTAAAAAATTAATCAAACTAGTAATTTGGTATTAATTTGGCAGAGAATGAGAGATTTTGAGTGATTGACTTTTAAGACTTGACAAAAAAATTATTAATGTTTTTGCAAATGTTTTTGGAGTTCATCAGATACTAATAAGCATGTTTAGTGGTTTACGAAGTAATATTTTTTTTTCCCCTTCCTTAAATGTTTAGTTAATTCCATGTACCATGAAACTTCCAGAAAGACAGCCTGAGTTTTTCTTTTACTATTCTTTACTGGGAAATGATGTTACAAATGAACCCTTCAATGATTTGATCAACCCAAACTTTGAGCCAGAGAGAGCGTCTGTTCGAATACGTAGCAGTGTAGAAATTCTTCGTGTTTACCTGGCCCTTCAGCCTAAACTACAGGTAAGTCATGCAGAAAATTTGTTTTTATTAGAGATTATTTTTTTAAGCATTAGAGAAGTACCTGAACTATCTTATTTCAGTGCTGGAGGTCTTCTTTCTATCACATCTTTTAATTTTTTTAGAAATTATCCTGAGTTGTAAAGTCATAGCATAACAGTTACTTCAGAATTTTAAGAGGTATACCTCCTTAACCCAGTTAATGTGAAAAGAGGTATGTCAGTTATCAGTCCTTTATAATAAAAAGAAAAGTTGTACCTGGACCCTAAATCCATGGACACAAGGAAGGTTTCATTATTGTTAGTGGGGATAGTAGCTATAGGAACACAGATCACATTTCAGATTTCAGAATTTATATTCCTTATTGCTATTACAAGCAAAGAGAGAACACAATTTTCAAAAAGAAAACACAATTTTCTAAAACCTGCCATTGAATTGAGTATTTTTTACAAACTAATTTTAATTTAGACTGTTTAAAAGTGAACCTTACCTAGTGAGAATCACTATTCTATTTTGTATTACAATTGCTTTAAATGAGCCTGAAACAGGGTAGTGAAATATACCATTAGGTAGTCATTTGTTTATAGTGAAGTGGTCAGTCTTGCATTTTGTGTGGGAGGTGACAAGAGGAATTAAAGAAATTTTAGTAGAACTAAATTTTAGAGGCGGTTTCGCTAAATGCAAGATATTTAGAAAGCTGAAGACTATATGAAATGATGAAGTATGTAGGAAAAAAACACATTGAATTTTATTCTGTATATAATATAGCAATTATTATCAAAGGTATTGACTTATTAGTTTGATTCTCATGGACATTTAAGTCATAAACATTCCTTCTTTACAGCCCATTAAAATCATCACACCTAATAACATTAAGTCTAAGTTACAAGTCATTGCTGATATTAGAACTAAAACTATTATCATGTAGTGATTGCTTATTGTTCATATGAATGCTAAGTTTGCCAAGGCTTCAATATAGTAAGGGAAAATGAGGTATATAACTTATACCTGGAATAACCTTTTTGTTGTTACAAAAGGTGGTAATGTTGAAGTTTTGATTAGCTATCAGTGATTAACAGTGCTTTCCATCCCAGAGATATTCTCCTTCACCTTTTACTATTGAACACCATTTTATAAAGTATGAGAAGCAAATGAACAAAAGAGAAAGAAATACGGTGTTTTATGGATGAATAAAAAAATTATATTAGGTTTTTAATTTCCAAATATGGCTGGATCCATTAACTTGCTTTTTAGAACTGTTTAAATTAATATTGAAATTGAAATCGAAAAAAAATGTTTGAGGTATTTTTCTGTGTAAATTCATGTATTCATGACACAATTTGCATATATATATGTAAATAAAATAGCATAGTAAAGTATTACAGTAACCATAGGTCACCAAAGAGACAGAAAAAAATAAAAGGGTGATCACATGTGTAAACAGTACTAAAAGAAAAAAATGAAAGAATATATTATTGAGTTCTTGGTAAACTTTGTGCCTAATCAAGTTTTAACAATCGTGTATGAGACTCGATTACTAAGTCACTGCTGGTCAGTAAGATAACCTGCATTATACTTGCCTTCTGCGGATCGTTTGATAACTTTTTGTTAAGTTTATATGTTTACAAGAAGGGAGAAAACGTAGAGCCCTGTTTTAATTTTTCCCTTTCATATTAGATCCATCTCTGCTGTGGAGACCAGTCACTTGGAAGTACAGAAATACCCTTAACTGGATTACTGAAAAAGGGCAGTGCAGAAATCAGCCAGCGCCCAGTCACAGTTGAGGGTGCTTTTGTCCTTGACCCTCCAAACCGAGCCAAACAAAAGCTTGCCCCTATTCCTGTGGAGCTAGCCCCAACTGTGGGAGTTTCTGTGGCTCTGCAGAGAGAAGGCGTGGACACCCAGGCAAGTAGTGACCCTCCTTCCCCGACTGCAGCTTCTACACTGTGGCTCATGATTACTCACACAAATTGAACTTTGGAAGAGTCACCTACCATAAAAGTACTCATTACTCTTAATTATGGCCTATGTTATATGCTATCTCTTCTCTGAAAAGACCTTCCTGAAAAGCTCTGTGGCTTCCACCACTGTGGGTTATAAATGACTGTATCCAGTCTTTTGGTACAGACTTCTCATGTAGTGGAAACCATTCCCCCGCCCTCAACTCGTAGTCACTGACTATGGCGGAAAAGGAGCTCCAGTAAAGAAAAGACCTCGTTTTAGACCTAGTTTCTGGGAACCTGAATTATTGTGTGTTTTTTGGGGGGGTTGACTCGCTCTGAGCTAAGATAAGGTTCTTGGTTCATTAAGTGCTTTATAGTCCTCATACTCTCTTTAGGCAACAGAGATGGGAATTGATTTGAATGTCAGTGGGTTTTGATTTTATATATCCCCAATCACCTTAGCATCCTATTCTTTTAAAGAACTGATCTTTATATAGCTTATGAATTAAAGATAAAAAAACCTGAAGTGAGAGTTTAAAAAATATATATGCATATATTTTTAAAGGATAGTATAGCAAAGGAGAAAAAGAAAATCACACTAGATGCCTGGTTTGTTTTGTTTTTTAAAGGAATATAGGCATCCATGATACTGCCTTGGTAGAAATAACCATTCCCAGGGACACTTATACCTGACTCCTTTTATCCTGTATCCCTTCTTACTCATTAGGATGCATTTTGGTAGTTAGCTCTGGATATATTTCCTTCCTGTTCATCTTCCTTTTTCTGGTCCTAGATGCTATAAGACAATTTGCAAATTATCAAGAAAAATAGACTAGGAATATCCAAACTGGGAAAGGAAGCTTATATTTTTTAATAAAAAATGTCAAGTTTTTTGAGTAATTATGATGGAAAGTTCTTTGCAAATTATGCTTTATTTAAAAATTGTTTTTAGTCTTTAATTCAATTAAAGACCCAGAATGAACATGTGCCACAGCATTCAAAGAAGAGAGTTTTAACCCCCATAAAGGAAAAACTTACTGAGCCAAAGTCGCCCAGCGAGTCCCCTCTTCCGCCTCACAACCAGTCTCCTCCAACAAAAGATGATGCCACAGAAAGTGAAGTGGAAAGCTTACAGTATGATAAGGACACAAAACCAAATCCAAAGGGTAAGATGTTGTCTTTACAGATCTTTTAGGTATAGATTTTGCAGTCACCTAATAAATGACTATTAGATTCTTTATGGGTTCCAAGTGAAAATTGTGAGTTTAAGAGCCAATATGTGTGGCGATGGTAAAAAAAAATTCAATTTAAAGTAATTGTAATCTATTTAACTTCGTTATAAAACTTGCTAAAAGATAAGAACGTTTTTCTTTTACTTTTGTATGAGAAATAGTCTATCCAAAAGAAATTAAAGATTATAGTTCTTTCAAATAGAGTTTTAACTAGGTAATTCTCAAATATCTTCAATACATTGGAATTTTAGAGGAAAGAGCTACAAACTACCTCTTATAAGTAAACTCATAATAATCATTTTTGATCCTAAAGTTAAGAGAGAATCTGAAAATGCATATTTATCTGCCTTTATGAAATTTTTCCATCCATTGCATAAGGATCTATAGTTCTATTTGGTGTAAGTAGAGTAGTTGTGCATTAGGAGTTAGAACTTTGGGTGTATTACTTGGGTCACTCACTAAAACATCTCTGGTCTATACAGCTCTGGACTAGACAGCTCTGTCTTTTCAAGTGTTAGCTTTTTGTTAGAACATATGTGCCAAAAATAACCAAAACTACTTTTGAAAAAGTGATGTGATTATATTTGCATTAAGTCTTAAATAGAACCCTTTGAATGCTAGGTTCAGTTCAGCCGCCTCTTGGAAGTAAGTTAGTGCCTGCCGGGCTGCTGTCATACATAACTGCATTGGTACTGTATGCTATTATTTTTGCAATACATGTTGAGAGGAAGCTCTTCTTCTTCCTCTTTCTCTTCCTCTTCCTTCTTCCTATTCCTTTTCCTTCTTCCTTCTTCCTTCTTCTTTTAAACACAAAGGGAATTAAAGCCTGCAAATTTTGGGACAAGTCACTTTAGGATGTTTATGACTCAGTTCATATGTTTATAAAATCAAATAGATTTGTTGCTTGAAAGTAAATAAGATGATATCTTGAAATTATTTGAGTAACTTAAGAGAAACTGTTTACAGCTTTTTAAAATTTTTTTTATTAATGTTCATTTTAGCTATCAATCCTGCTGTACCTGCTTCAGTGGCCCAGCCAGTGACTATCGCTAATGCTTCAGAAACAGCTTCAGGACAGAAAATTGCTGTTCCAGCAACATCACACCATTTTTGCTTTTCCATCGACTTAAGGAGTATCCATGACTTGGAAGTCAGTTTTCCAATCAACTGTGTATTAAGGTATGATTTGATTTTGTTTGAAAGTATTATTTTCTGAGGAGAAATGCCTTTCCTGTATTTGGGAAGTTGCAGAGAGAGAAATGTCATGAAAAACGTTATAGTATTTATTAAATCAGTGTACTAAAAGAGGGTAAGCCTATGTCCTAATGCTTTCAACTTAAACCAGGGTGGCATTGGTGGTATGAAAGGTAACAATCGTTAACTACCATATTTTGCATTGTATAATGCACACCCATGTTTTTTGGCCCAAACTTTTCAGGGAAAGTCATCTTTCATTTTAATTTTTTAATTCAAATTTTTGTTTGTTTACACTTAGGTATTTGTGTTTTGTATTATAAAGGAATTTTAGCATTTATTTCGTAACATATTATGGTACAAGAAATTTTATGTAACATAATTACAAAACACAAGAATAGATACAAGGTACGAGAAAGTTTACGATATTTACACATCATGGATGTTTTTGCAAGTTCCTCTTTAAGTTCAACAAAACCGATTATCGTATTCCAGGGTATTATTTTGTATATGGATATTGTTATTGATTTCTAGAGTTACACTTTTAACTCATAAGCATAAATAAAAGAATTAAAGACATTTATATAAATATGGAATTAGTATCTACCCATGTATAATGTGCATCCTTATTTTTCCCTCACAAATTTGGGCAAAAAAAGTGCATATTATACATGGCAAAATATGGTATTCCAGTATAATAATTGCAAGTATTTATAATAATTTATTAATGGTCCTATTTAAAATACAGTGACTCTTGAACTTAAAATGTGTTGTTTCTGGAAAAGGTGCCACAAGTCAAAATAATGGTAGTTTCTGATTTTTCAGTAAAAACTGTATTGTAATCAAAGGTTATATTCCTAAAACCTACATTTTATAGCTGTGAATCTAAAAACCATACTTAATGCACTCTAAGTGGAATGTGTCCACATTTTTTAATGTAAAAAATTTGGAATATATATTTCAGTCAGTTAAATGGCTTTGCACAATAGTTTGTTTTTAACAACATTACGTTTTTATAGACTTTTCTGGCTGAGATACAAATTAAATGTAATACAATAGGGTGTTTTAGTTTGGAGTATTTGGTTTCTCCTCATAAATTTCTCTGGAGCGTGCATTAGCATTTGTAATAAAGTTGTTGGTCTTTATGTGATTAAGGAAATCTTTGTGTCATCTTGGATTGCCATCCCGGGAATGTCCTCAACTGCACATTGCTTCCCGCTGTTATTTGAAACACACCTACCTTTCAGATGCATAAATCGACTCATACTTGTATCTAATTTTTCAATTCTTTGATTTCTTATGAAGTTGTTTTACAAAGTCCTCCAAGTTTTCGTGAGGACACAATCAAAGACATCTAGCACTCAGTGTGGTTGTGAATTCATAGAATGGAAGTCCTTTCATTGCAGCTTAAGTTCTGCATTTTACCTTATGTTGGAGGCTGAGAATCGTTACTAAAATGTTTTTATTTGAAAACTGAAGGCTGGAAAAGGTTTTCTCTTACAGCCGTAGCTTTTCTCAAAGGGTATGTATAACATCTCTTAAAATTGTTTTTAGAAATAGAATCAATACTTATCTGTTATCTCAGTTTTTTGTCTTTTCTCCCTCTACTCCTTTAACTGAGATCTCACTTCTGCTGATCTTAGGATACCTATAGAAGGTATTGGCCAGAAACATAGATACAGGGACGATCTAAAATTAGGTGCTGTGAAGGGGAAGCCTTATACAAGCCCCCTTGGAAAGCACTAATAGTAGTTTCTGTGTTTCCTTCTTGTAACGGCCATTTGTTTGCTCAGCAAGTGTCCACAGTGTTCCAGCAGTTTGCCTGGTATTAGGGGCACACGAGCCATATAAACAAAGAGTTCAACCTAGTGAAGAAGACAGATTCAGAAATAAGTCAATATATGAGGGAGGCTAGTAGTTCAGTTGGCAAAGAAAATGGGAACAAATATTCGAAACTGAGGAAGTAGTTTTATGGTCCACTTAACACTATATATATAATTCACTAATTATATATAGTGTTATTATATATATGAAACTAATATTGTATATCAACTATAATTAATTATAAATTAAAAATAATTAAATAATTAAATTAATTAAATTAAAAATTAAATTAAAATAATTAAATTAATTAAATTAAAAATAAAAATTTTAAAAAGGACTACTGGTTCTGTCTTTGATTCATTTTAAGTTATTAAAAACACTGGCCGTTTAACTTTTTCTGTGTGATAAATTGTATGTTATCATGCTTTGCTTTGGTATGAAATTGTAGTTTGCAATAATGTAATGGAATTTGCGAGGTAACACTTATATTTGAAAAAGTTTGTGTTTCCTTTTTAATCACTGCATCTTATAGTGAGGCGGTTGGGGGCTGAATTTCTAGAGCATGAACTCTCTGTGAGATGATCTGATTTCATTGGATGTATAAATTATATAGGAATTGAACGAATGCACAGGATTCTTCTTATAAGAAAAGCAATTTTTACCAGTGGGTTTAAATTCTGGTTTTCATAATGAATAACAAGATATAATGTGAAATTTAAGTGAGCATTATATCTTTATATTTGGCTTTAAATACAAAATAAGTTCAGTAGTAGTCAGGCATTCTTCCATTTACCCTAGTGTCATTTTTATGATGAAAGAAAGAAATAGCGTTATGTCACTCTGATTCATCTGTATGTTTGAGTTGCTTTCATCCTTGATTCTCTGTTCAAAGACAGAATACCATAACTGCATCCTTTTGGAGTTGACTGAAGGCTCTTTAGCTCATAAATGATCAGGATGTTATTGTATAAGGGAAAATAGTGTTAGAAATTAAATTCCGCAAGCATTTCTTGAATGTTTAATATAAGGAGGCCACTGCTTGTTTGTTCTTGGGAGTGCAAACATGGAAAAGATAGGACCTGAGCCTTCAAGGAACTCTTTAATGGGAGCTTGGTCTTTGTTTAGTAGAATCATTCACATTCCTAAATCTTGGTCTTACTTGGAGTGTATCAAAATGACTGCCCGCCCCTTCCTTATTTGGTGTCATTGCCTTCAAAATACCAGAATTCTCTTTCTTTTCCATTGAAATATTACCTGTAAAGCAAGTTGGGAACTAGTACCATGCAAATAATGCACTCTGTATAATTTTTGTCATTTTTTTATATCAACACTGAAAATAATTTTAAAGTTGGTGATAAGAGTAAAAATCGTAATGTATTTGTATCATTTATTTAAAACAATTCTATTTGCTCATAATATTCATATTATACTTTTTTAACAGACTATAAATTTTATCTGTAAACTCTAAGGTGTTTTTTTTTTCTGAAATTGTAGGTACTCATATCCGTTCTTTGGAAGTGCAGCTCCTATTATGACAAATCCCCCTATAGAAGTTCGGAAAAACATGGAAGTTTTTCTTCCCCAATCTTACTGTGCATTTGATTTTGCAACTATGCCTCATCAGCTGCAAGATACTTTCTTAAGGTAATGTATACACTGTGTGTATGATATTATTTTCTCAAGTCAACTCTTGACAGTTTATATCTTATGAAAAAGAGGAAAACCTATAGAAACAAATGTACTAATAATGTCTGTGACATTTGTGCTTCTGCCTTGAAGTTTTATGTGGTTTTAAAGGCTCTTTTCAGATTTTCATATCTTATTTGCCTAAGTTTAGATATTAGAAGTTTGTTAAAACAATCTATGAGTAATGAAGGAACTTTGAAAAGTAGTCTTGCCTTTTCCTGGTATAATATGTGAAGATAAATATGAACTATTTAATTTTTTATTGTTGATTCACTGAATGCACCGTATTGTTTTTTCTATTTTTCATCTATATAAAGTAGAGATGTTAATCCAACTCTCTGAAATGGATTTATGAAGAAAAATGAGATCTGTGAAATGTCATTTTTCTAAGTATCAAAATTCAAATCTGTGTATTATTTTAAAAGGAGGACTGAAGGGTAACTAAAAATTAACCATTTGTGGGAGTAATAGTGTTTGAAGGGTTTTCTTTATTGCATAGAAAGAAATGTAGAAAATGTAATAGAAATTTCTGTTTGTTACCTGTGGTAACAAAAACAACTTTGACCGCATTAAAGGAACTCAAAGATTTTAATCCAGAAAAGACTGAGTTCAGAGTTCATAGGTATGAACACCCATTTCTCTCTTCCTCAGGATTCCATTGCTGATTGAATTATGGCACAAGGATAAAATGAGTAAAGATTTACTTCTGGGAATCGCCAGAATCCAGCTTTCTAATATCTTGTCTTCAGAAAAAACTCGCTTTTTAGGTTCTAATGGTGAACAGTGTTGGCGTCAGACATACAGTGAAAGTGTGCCCATTATAGCAGCACAAGGGTAATGCATTTTGCAAAATCGGTCTTAGCTTGCTTTTTATTCTGATTAGCTCGATGCAACTTATCTTTTCATATCATCTTTTTTCTGAGCTCTTCTTTGACCTGTGGGGGCTATATTCCAGTTTGCTCTTGAGCTTTCTTGTACCCATTATATTCCTCCCAAAATGAAGAATCTGTGCTACTGTAATACTATTTATTCAGACTGTTGTATATTTCCCTTCCCTCTCTTTAGCCTGATAATTTTAAATTCAGGATCTTTTTATTTAGTATTTTTATGTTATTTTGTATTGAGAATGACTTTTTCTACTTGAAAAGTATTTTAACATATTTTTAAAATATTAAAAATATTTTCATATAAAAATGTATCTATTTTTGCCTCATATCAAAAGTCTGAGAATGTTAGAAATGTTTGGCATGTTTAAAAACAATTGCCACAGTGAAAAGCTGGAGTTCACATATTTCAGACAAAACATATTTGTTGAATGATCTTTTTAAATTTACAATAGAAATTTAAATTCAGTTTGACATTATATATGACATGCCTTTATTTTTAGAGCATAGAGAAAGAAGGAAGCCAGACTCAGTAATAGGCCGAGATGTAAAAGTTGCATTGAACTATCTTCCCTTACTCTTGCCCATCTATAGCCACTTCTGGAGAGGGAAGGATTTAGTAAAATTTTTATTCACTTGGAAGATCCAGGAACAGGTGTTTTAGAGAATCAAATATTCTGGTTAACTGAAAATTATTTTTGTTTCAACTCCTGTTATTGAAAGATCTCTCTTAAAAATTAGTATTCCTTTCTGTCACCATAACTAGAATATACTGAAAATAATCATATCATTACTTGTTAAAGTTATTTTAGTACTGTTTGTTATGAATATTAACTTTGATTGCCCACCCTACTCTTTAGACAGAGAAGTCTTAAGAGATTAAGTGAAAACTTCAGATGTCGTAGTGCTTCATTTTATTTCTTCTAAAATTTGTGAGATTAGAAGAAAACGGGAAAGTTGTTAATTATGAGTTCTAATTGTGTGGGATCCATTCATTAAAGTTTGGTTTGACCAAGGGTTTATGAAATATTTAATTTAGATAAAGCCATGAATTTTTATTGCCAAGATTTTATTTTCCTCTGACATTTTGTCTTGTTTTTATTTATTTAATGATAAATGCTACATGTAATTCTGTGTTACAGAGAGGTGCTCATTATGATAAAAATAACATAATAGTTATTCTAGCTCTAGAAATTATCCTGAGACAATGCTTATATCCAGTAAAAGATTTATGTATGACTGTGTTCATCCCAGGAAAAGTGAAAAAAGAATTCAGACTAACCTATATATATTCAAGAATAGGGGAATTGTTACTTTTTTTATTTTACTACATAAATTCTTTAGTATATTTTACAGGCATAAAAAAATTACATTTCAAATGAATGTTTATGACACGAGAAAAATCTTCCTGATGTGAATAGAAAAAAGGGACAAAACCGTATGATCTCAGCATGCATGAATACATGTGTATCTACATATACATAAAACAAAGAGAGGAAGAAAATAAACTAAATTTTAGCCGTATTAACCTATGGGCAGTGAGATTTAAAATGTCTCCTTTACACTTTCAATTTCTCCAAGGAATCTACAGCTGTTATAGCTCCCTTTATAGTAAACGCAGGTATGAGCTTAACAGGGTATTTGTGATCAAATAAAATCATGTGTATGGAAGGTCTTGAGACTTATAGGAGCTGCTACAGTTTCAGCAGCGAGTGTCAAATGCAAGTCGCTGCCTACTCAATGCTATAGCATTGGGGACAGAAGAGGAAAAAATAATATAAAAGTATTTCCATGAATTTTAATGTATTTCTGATTTCATTTGTAGCTCAAATAATAGGATAATAAATCTTTCTTACACAATGACTCTAGAAGATTACGGACTAGTAAAAATGCGTGAGATTTTTGTCTCTGATTCATCTCAGGTAAATGTCACTGAATTATCAAATTACTCTCTAAAATGGATCTAATGTGTGGATGTGAGAGTATTTGTTTCAATATGCTTTTTTATTCCTATGTTAGGGTTTACCTGCTGTACAACAGAAGCCATCTTCTCTTCCCCCAGCACCTTCAGAAATCCAGACAGAGCCTCGTGAAACCTTAGAATACAAAGCAGCACTTGAGCTAGAAATGTGGAAAGAGATGCAGGAAGACATTTTTGAAAATCAGGTTACTTTGTGTTACTTTAAAACTCTATTTTTGTCTACTTGGTATAGTTTGCCTACTCCATAAGCTTTTCTCTCTCTGTTTCATGGGTACCTTACTTAATCCCTTTGAATATCAAGAATCCCTCACTCCTTAAATAAAATATATATATATGTATATAGACCAAAAAATGATTAAACTGCAAAGGATTGGCAGAAGCCTCTCAGAAGGATTCCCCTAAACTTAGTCCATGATTCTAATGCAAAATTAGGACTGAAGATTAGAGTTCAGAGGTTAAGAACTTGAAGGTTTTTTTTTTAAATTTCAGGCCCTCATTTAGCATACCCTCCTGAAACTGGAATCCACAGTCCCTAAACACGAGAGCTAGAAAACAAAACTTAGTGTCATGTGCTCTCTTGAATTATATGAGGTATTATTTGCCTTGGGCATCTTTTTTTTTTTTTTTTTTAAGAATAAAATAGAACACCTGAAAGAAACATATCAATGATCCGTTATTTTTTTAAAATGCAAACAACTGATTTGTTTATTTGAAATACTTTGAGTTTTTCCCTGACTTTATTTTTCTTCCTTTTGTAGCTAAAGCAAAAAGAACTGGCTCATATGCAAGCTCTTGCAGAGGAATGGAAGAAAAGGGATCGAGAGAGAGAATCACTAGTACAGAAAAAGGTATTAACTTGCATAGAAATTGAAGGAGGAAAGGAAAACTGATAATGATAATGTCTTGTGTATGCATTTTGAAAATTTTGTTTGGAATTTGGAGAAAAGATAAGGTAACTTTTATTATATTTTAGGTGGCTGAATATACTATTTTAGAAGGAAAACTTCAAAAAACCCTAATTGATTTAGAGAAGCGAGAGCAACAGCTTGCTATCACAGAAACAGAGGTACTGTATTTGTCTATCAGATATCTTTATTTCACAGAATCCATATATTAGATTTATACCATTCATTTCTCTTTTTCTTTATACTTGTATAAAATATATTTCATAGAAATTCTTTCACACATTATGGAGAAAACTTCTGTTCAACTGAGTAAAGCATATTTTATATGTTAGGATGTGAGGAATAGGTAGAAAAGTTTTTATTTGACATGGTTAACTATTGTTCAGCTAGCTGTGGCTGACTTCTGCAACAGCGGAGATATTTGGGTAACTTTTCCATTATGTGAAAGGAATGGATAGTTGCACTACCTAGAGAAAAGAGAAAACGTGGTGGGCTTTGGAATCCTGATTTTGTTTTCAGTAAGAAGGGAATATCCCTCTCTTGCCCATTAAACATTAGATCCCAAGAATGGATGAAAACTTATATTAGTAGTAGGCCTAGTCAGCATTTTTGTTAGGTCCTTACCTAAATTTACCCTAAATACTTCTTTTTTTTTTTTTTCATTTAGCTAGACATGTTCATTCTTTAATTTTTCCACATTTACTTTTGTTTCATTCTCTTTTTTGTTCAATCACAGATTGAGTCATGGCTCATTTCTGATCTAGTGGTGTCATTCCAAATTCCCTCCTTCTCCCTTTTCCCCCTCCCTCTTCCCTTTTTTTCTTTTTTTTCTTTTTTTTAAAATTAAATTTATTGGGGTGACAATTGTTAGTAAATTTACATAGATTTCAGGTGTACAATTCTTTATTACATCATCTATAAATCCCATTGTGTGTTCACCACCCAGAGTCAGTTCTCCTTCTATCACCATATATTTGATCCCCCTTACCCTCATCACCCACCCCCCACCCCCTTACCCTCTGGTAACCACTAAACTATCGTCTTCTTTAAATTACTGTAAAGCTTATTTCAAAATAATTAGAATTTCTTCCACATTAAATTTATATGTTCCTTCCATACCCAAATGTGTTTCTTAAAATTATCTCACCATATCACCCTAACCGTATCTTTATATACTTTCTGGGATTTCTAAATTTATTTAGATGCTTAAATTTAAATATAATGTATAGTTCCTAATACTAAGGCTCTGTTATCTTCTATATGATTAGGCAGAAAATAAGAAGTTTCTAAAAGAAAAAAAGAATCTTGGGCATATTTGCTTATGTAACAAAATGGGTTTTATTCAAGAAGGAATTTTAAGTGATTAGGGCATTTTCAGTTGAATTTATACAAGTCATATATGGATTTTTGTATATACTTTATATATTAGAATTAAATGATGATTGAAAGTTTATAATTTCAGTGTACTTAAATATTAACTCTCCTCTAATAACTGAAAAAAGTATGAAAATAAATTTGTAAATATTCTGGACATTTGATTATATATAAGGATAAAGGAATATTGAACAGTATCATGCAGCTCTTAATAGGCTAACTCTTAAAGATGCACTTGTTTTAAGCTTCAAAGAGAAAGAAAGGAACTGAAATCAGAACGTGAAAGGAACCTGCAAGAACTTCAGGACTCTGTCCGTAGGGCCAAGGAAGATTGTGTTCACCAAGTAGAACTGGAAAGGTTAAAGGTCAAGCAGCTAGAAGAGGATAAACACCGACTTCAGCAACAGGTCAGATGAACTGCCTGTCATCTCTTTACACTTAGAGTTTATTTGATTCTAGAAATAATAGATACAGTTCACTAAACTGTTATAAAAATTCACAGATAATTATTCACATTTATTGCACTGAGATTCAAATATACTTTAAGTTGGATCTTGTTTTCCTAAGTTAAAGCTGAGGACTATATTGGAATAATTTTCTTTCCCTTATAATTATTTGCATGAGATTGTATTATATTTCAGGTAACTTTAAATTTAAAATGTTTTTCTGATAAATCTCCCTGTAGCAAACATTGATGTACTTCATGTATCACTGAACTGAATTCAGTTAAGAACCTAATTCCGCTGTAGAATTGTCTGCTCCTCTCCATTTCCTTGCTTCACACTCACCTCCCAAGCCATCCCACTTTGCTTTATGTCCCCATTGCTCTAGCCAGCCGGTTGTCAAAGAAGCCACCAATGCCTCAGTCACCAAGTTCAGCAGGCATTTCTCATTTCTCATTTTACTCATACCCACACTACTGTCCTTGTTTTTGTATATTCTCTTCTCTCAGCTTCTGTAATACCACTCTTTGTTTTCCTCTCCTCTTCTGGCCGCCCTTCAGGTTCTATAACAGGCTTATTTTCCTTTAGCCAGTAAAGGTTAGACTTCCTCCAAATTCAAAACTTACTTTGTACTAAACAATCTTACCGATGCCCATGGCTTCAGAGATAATCCACCTCTGGGACTTTCACATTTATATCCCAGGCCTTTGTACGCTAGACCCATCCACCTGCTTTTTTGCCGTCTCTCCTTGGATGTCTTAAAGGAATTTCAAACCCAATATGATCCTCCTATCCATGCATGGGCTTCCTGTGAGTGTTCTTTATTTCTGTGCTTCCCGTTGCAGCCAGAGTGGTATTTTTGACATTTGGGAATCATGGCGCCCTCCTCTAAAACCTTTCAATGTTGTCTTAGTGCTCATGGGATAAAGATCAGCATCATTACCTTGCCCTACAAGCCTCGTCATAGTTTGGGCCCAGCCTACTATCTCCTCATCTGTCACTTTCACCTTTGCATGCATTCCCCCGGCCTCACCAGTCTTCCTTCAGGTCCTCAAGAATACCATGCTCGCCTCACCACAGGATCTTTGTGGCTGCTACCTTTCCTGGGCCTGGCTAGTGAACGAGACTCAGCCTTCAGTTTTTGGCTGAAGCATCACTTACCCAGAGAAATCTTTGCAGACCCCTGCTCCCCAAGTCTAAGTCAAGTTTTTGTTGTATAATTTTCATAAGAAATTATTCTCCTTTTCTTTTCCTTTGGTATGTTATGGCAGTTTCCTTTTATTTTTATGAGTGTGATAATTTGACCAGTATCAGATCGTTAGCTCCATAAAATTGTTTTGTTTTATATCTGTATGCCTAGAGCCCAGCCAGTCTTCATCATATAATTGGGGCCTATAAATATTTGCTTGGGGGGGGGGAGGACAAAGCTGTTAAAAAATAAGCTTATCTTTCCTGAAAAAATTCATTGTAGATTAGATAATATATGATGAATGCCTCCAAAGTCTTCAGTAAATTCTGGCTTGAAGAATAGTTTCCATAGCAGTTCAGGGTCAGTTAGGAGTCACATTATTTAGGTGGTTATAAATACCGTGTTTTCCCAAAAATAAGACCCAGTTAAGATCATCAGCCAGGCAGACACTCATTTAGTACGTTATGATGATGTTCCAGAAGAAGATGACATTACTGTATTTGAATAAATGTAGATTGTTGTACATGAAAAAATAAGAGATCCCCTGGAAATACACCCTAGTGCATCGTTTGGAGCAAAAATTAATATAAGACTCCGTCTTATTTTTGGGAAAACATAGTATGTATTTCATCGTTATGGAGATCTCATTTAAAATATGAAAGATAAAGTTGTAAAAGTAGGCAATTGTGACAGGATTCACCAGTAATACTTCTCTTCTTCCACTTATCAGGAAGATTCAGCCATCTTGAGAACCAAGGCTTGTAACATTTAGAATCACCAGGGGAGTTGTTGGAAAAAGCCCAGGTCTCTACCCTGTCCCAGACTGGTATAAGTAGCTTACATCTTTGTGGGAAGAACTGGTATTTTAGAAAAGTTATCCAGGCCACTCCTAAAACATAATCTAAGACCTAGGAAAAAAAACTGTGGTGAAAGCAGAAGTTTCTGAGATGCCCAAATTGCTAAGCCCATGACTGTAAACATTTCACATGTAAGGAAACAAACTTTTTAGTTCCTTACTGTGAACCAGGTTACAGGCACTATACATACAATGCTAACTAGACAGGTAGAAGGGATAGATAGAAATACTGTCACCAAAAGCTGATGAAGATAAAGTGTCTATATTCAAATACATAAAAGCAGTTACCATAACTCAAAATCAATGTAGTTATGTACCACTTAGCAAACAAAAATGAGCCCAGGATGCCTAATAGCTTACTGCTTTCCAACCTGATGGTAACCACAATAATTGTTTGTAATATTGTCTCTGAATGGTGGAAAAAAATTCCAAGTTTATTAGGTTTTGTTTAAAATAGAAAAGTGAGAGAGTTTAGAAAGGTTCCTATTCAACTTTAAAAATAAAGGTTTGGATAATCAAAGAAGTAAACTTCTGTTATGTTGGAATATTTAGGTCTGGAATACCCATTACCTAAAGATGCTAGATAAATCCTAATTAGAATTGTTTGTATTTATTGGCATAAAACAAGAATTTATTATTGATAATTTAAGTTCCATTTTTGCTGCAGATTTTCTCAGTATTTCAAATTTAGTTTGTTTATTTAATTTAGTTTATTTAAGTCTTATTTCTTAGTAAAGAGATCATAGGTTTATCTAATAATGGATAGTTATATTGGTTTATATTTTTGGAAAGCATCTTTAATAGTGCTTGTTTGCATTTGATTGAAACAAAAAAATCCCAGATTTGAAACGAACAACTTATATCCTCATGCTTTTTGGTAGTTTTGAAATTATTCTAAGGGAAATTATAGAGTGTTGAGTCAAAGCAGTCTATCTCTTTTTTATTTAAGGAACTAATGCCTGCTTTACATTAGATCATTATTCTAGGGGATGAAAAGATGTGAATTCTATTCATGCCTCTGCTGCTCACTAGTTCTTTGGCACTGCTTCAGTTATTTAGCTTTTTGACCCTCAGTTTCATTACGTATATATATGAAGGGGTTGAGCCAAATAATCTTTAAATTACCTTAAGTTGTAATCGCATTTGAATTATGAAATTCATACAGTATCCAATTATAAGTCTAAGAAATACTGCATTAAAAATTAAACTTAATTTTCATCGATAATCTGGTATGTTGATAATGTTCAGTCCTACCTGTGACATCTTAGTATAAAGTATCAATATTTTTACAAAGTGACTTTTTCATTTGCCATCTAAAATATAACAAAAATGTTCTCATGATACTGGTTTTATAAGAAATTTCATACTCCTAAAAAGTTTTGTATGTTGTCAATCAATTGATTTACTAAATTTTTAGCATTACTAACCATCTTAATTTTTTCATTCTACTTTGTTTTTAAGTTTTCTACTATGAACATGCTTTAGAATAAGAAAAAAATGACACTGTTGAATTGAATTCTGTAATACTAAAATTGACATACTATTGTTTTAAAATGGTTACAACATTTTGTTATTTTTAACACTTTGTTTTTTAATACAGCTTAAAGATGCTGAAAATAAGTATAAGATTTTGGAAAAAGAGTTTCATCAGTTCAAAGATCAGCAAAGCAACAAACCAGAAATCCGTCTACAGTCAGAAATAAATCTTCTCACCCTGGAAAAGGTACCCATGTCACTTATGGCAACTTAACTAGACCTGATGATAATTCATAAAATCTGTAAATGACAGTGTGACAATTCACTGTAGTATTCTGATACCAAATGACACATCAGAGAATTCAAAGCACATGACAGTGTCAGTAGTTTGTACTGATTAGAGTCTTTGGTTGCAAACAGAACGACTAACTCGAGGAATAAAGGAATTCACAAAATTGTCAGGATAGCTGAAGAACCAGTTTCAAAATATGGGCAGGAACCAGGGTAAGCAAGGCATGTGTACTCTGTCACAAAACCGTCTCCTCAAGATGCTACCATTGGTGCCATCACTGCCTCGTCACTGGGTTCTGTAACCCGATTCTAGTGTCCTACTGTTGAACTCTCAGTTTTGCAGTAGCTGCATCTGTATTGTGAATACTCTTTCTGCATCTTTACTACCCTTTGGATTCAGTGCCCCAGACGGGAGCTTTTATTTAAATCACAGACCTGTATTCTACTCTGAGCTTGGAAGAAGGGATATTCACCCTATTTTGATTTCTGTGGTTGGAAGCCAGGTCCCACGTCTCATTTCTAGTGGGATTCCCTACAAACAGAAAGAATGTTCAGGTTTTAGGCATTAAAAAACATGTAATGTCCAACAGACAACCTAAGTTTGACAATATGTGCTCTTACATTTTTTAGTTTGATAAGTTTTAGGCATTATTAAAAAGATATAGCATATACAGGAAAATAACACAGAATAAACAGGAAAATAACCTTTAGAAGTTTAGGGACTTAATTGTCAGCCATTGCCTGTCTTTTCCCATTCAGCTTTGTGTAGAGGGCTTCCTTGCTCTATTGCTTCTGTAGATTCAGCCACTAGGGGGCACTAACAGAAAATTGGTGGGCTGGAGTTGGGAAGATACGAGGGTGGTCCTTTTCTTCTCGGTCTCTCTCCAGTTCCCTTATTTTCTCTGGCAAAGGTTGCATCTTCTTATGGTTCCATCTCCCACGACACATCCCTTCTCTGTAACTTCCTTTGGGCAGTCCCCACTGTGTTTCTAGCTCATTGGCCAGCCCCAAGTTTTTGGGTTCCTGAGAGCAGGAACTACTGCTTCTGGGTATTTCCTTTTGCAGTCCCTCCTACTCAGGAGAGGTAGGGGCTTCCTGCTGTTGCTAATCATTGGGTGATCTCACTATATCCTCTTTGGCATTTCTGCTCTTGCATGATCTGTATAACCAATTGCCTATATTAAATTACCTGTTTGAAAGACCTAGAGTGATTTCTAGTTTCCTGGCAGAATGCTGATTGATACAATTGGTTTTTCATTATCCAGCAAAGATGTATGTTATTTATGACACTGTACTAAATGCGATTATGAATGATTCAAAAATGTTCAAGATAGAATCAATAAGTTACAAAAGGAGACAAGGAACTGAAGAAAATTGTTATAGTGAAAGGCAAATGATAACAGTATCATATAACATTTTCTTACCAAATACTATGAATGTAAAGGGAAAACAAAGTCACTTCTACTTCAGTCAACATGTTAAGCATAACAAAAAAGTAAAATTGGATATGGACCGAAAGGATAGGTGAAATTTTATATAGGTAAATATGTGGGTGAGGGTATTCCAAACAGAGGTTGTATAGTTGTACAGAGGATAAAAAGTCTATTGCATGTTTAGATAATACCTTGACTAGAATCTAGCGTTTAATCACTATAGTAATAGTTTCAAAATAAAAATAGGCCTGTTAAGAGAATGTGGGAAGTAAAGGTAATTTTCGGCTATGTGTGGGAAGACCTTATGTACTAAGTTAAAAAATTTGTATTTTATCTGGTAAGAAGAGTCAGAGATTACTCTCAAGTATATAAGATTGGCTTAATGAATGTTAATAGAAATGAAGAATTCTAATGAACTTTTTGGGGAGGTGGAAGTTTTAGAGAATTCTGGTTTAAGACATATTACATTTGATACGTTAGCAGAATAATCTAAGTGGAGAAGTTCACTAAATATGGTTTAAAATGAGAAAGTATAGAGTAGGAAGAGAGAAAAAGGCTAGATATACAGATTTGGAAGTCATTTGAATAAAGTTAATAGCCTTGAAATTGTTTAAGAAATGTTTAGGAAGGACAAGTGAAAATAAAACTTAGGGGGAAAGTTCAGCTTCATAGACAAAAAGCAAGAGTCAGCGAAGGAGGCTAAAAAGACTTAGAGAAGTAATAAGAAAAAAGTCTAGTGTGGTATCCAAAAGAGAAGTAATAAAAAAAGTCTAGTGTGGTGCCCAAAAGAAAATGAGGAAGTAAACGTCATCTCTCATGTAAGGGAAAGTCAGGAATGGTTAGGGAAAGGCCCTGTGTTTGGCAGTTAAGTCACTGACTTTTAAGAAGCCGAATTGCAGAGAGTAATAGAAAGTTTGGCATTAGAAAGAAAGGAAGTAGCTCAGGGGCCTAACACTGTTGAGAAAAGCTTATTGTGATGTAGAGAAAATGAAGGATATTTTTTAGATTGTGGATAAGAAATTTGTAGCAAGGAGAAACTGATGCTTCAAGAGAGGACGGGGTGGTTGAGCATAGATAGAAGAGTTAGTCTTTGAAAGAAGAAACACTACAAGGCAAAAAGTGTGAATATACAGAAGATTTAGAGATCAGAATAAGAGTAGGGTAAAAAATATATATATATTTTGAGGAGGGTGTTAATTAGCTGGTTTCTTCTAGTGTTTCTGAACTCCTTAAATTTTCTGCAGCCTATCACTTGTCATACTGTCTTTGGCTCCCCTTTTACCCCCACATCTATTTAATGGCAAAGTCTTGTTGATCCTGCTTCTTACACACCTACATAAATTCTTCACTTCTCCATTTTTGGCCTTCTCATTTTTCTACCAACAAACTTGAATCCAGCTAGACATTTCCTCTTTTGAAAAACCAAGTATTAAAGTGTTTGTGTTTATAAATACGAACTCTGTGATGCCTACCAGAGAGATCTGAAGCACTCAGACAATATCTCATCTAGTCTCACAAGCTCTGTTAAGTGGGTATCAAAGAGTATTTCCATTTTACCTTGGGGAAATTCAGAAACCAAATATCTCAAAGTTGGAATAGAAGCATTATCTTATTAATCTTTTCTAAATATAGACTAGATAATATCCACCACAGAAATTAAATTTTAAATGATTTTTTAAATTCTTTTTTCCAACTACACTTCTACCAAAAGGATAAAAATCACTAAACATTAAAAGTATAAACAGCACCATGAATTTGAGAGAGGGGGGAAAAATGCATAATTGACTGCCTCAGTATCAGATCTAATGAATTCATTCAGCATTTTTAAGTGCCTAGTAAATCCAAGCTTCTCAGCTCATTTGAAAATTCTTTGTAAATTCTTTTGGAGCCAGAAGAGGGCAGAATCTTATTTCTGAAGTAGTAACAAAGACATACAAGCACAAAAAGGAAGACATAAGTGAAAAAGTATCTAATTAAATCTATAATTTCTGGTTATGTCCCAGAGCTTTTTTCTTTGGTGATTACCCATTCTCTTCAATATAACACAAATTTTCCCATATTCACTGAAATGGTCTAAAAACAAGTTAACATTAAGATACAGTTTTACCAAATGTAATTCTTTTTTTTTTTTTTTTTTTTTTTGGAGGGACTGGTTCTTTATTTTAAAAAGACCAAATGTAATTCTTGATTCCCTTTATTATGTAACAAGGGACTAGTAGTTTATGATTTGCTTTTAGCTAGGAAATGTCTTTTAGATTGCTTAAAAATAATTGAGACTTTAAAAAAATAACATAAGGAAAGTATAATTTTGTAGGGCATACAGAAGTTGAAGACGGAAGCTAAAATTTGCATATTTAAGAATATTTGGTGAGTGTCTACTGTGTGTTCACCCCTTAGCGCAAAGGGGAAAATGAGAGGGGAAAAAGAGTAAGAGAAATAGTACATTATCCTTTTGGGACCTCACTTTTAAAGAGTTTATAATATAATTGGGGAGATGTCTCAGAGAGCCTTAAATGACCATGTATAATCAAATACCAAGTAATATGATAGAAACTCTTTGCAATTCAGAAAAATCAATTTGGTTTTCAGAATATAGTAGTTTTAAGACAGCTCCAGGTCGAGGCAGAATTGGAACTGAGCCTGAAGTTTTAAGTAAGCAGAGAAGAAAAGGAAGAATCGAAAGGCTCAGGAAGTAACTTGGGCAAGGAGAGGGGTGCACAGGGGATACCAGCATAGTGGTTGGAGCAGAGGGTATCCTGTTGAGGAATGCCAAGAACATAGGTGGTGCAGGTAGGATGGAAATTCTGTTGTGGAGTGCCTTGGAACCTGGGCAGAAGACTTCAGGCTTATCAACACTGCAGGCAAGAAGTAGATCGTAGATTTCTCAGTAGAGAATACATTGATCTAATGGTGGTCTGCAGGGTTGTAGATAGAATAGGTTTGAGGCCAAGGAGACAAGAAGAGCCTGAGCTAAGGAAATGGCCGTAGGAATATGAAAGAATAAAACTGGAAAATATTTCAAGGGAGAAATCTATATGACATACAAGTGCAAAGGCTTCCCAAAGACTCAAATCTACTCACAATAAGGGCTCTTAACTCAGTCTTTGGTTATGTGCATTTTTCTGGGAATTGAATCCCTATATTTCTTTAGAATCACAGAGGCATCTATCTGTATCCTTAAAAATAAAGTTTGGAATCATTGATTTGGTAATAGGAATAAATTAGAAAAACAAGGTTTGTGTCTCAGATTTCCTAGCTACAGTTTTTTATATTTATTAACTATACATGTGTTTTAAATTAGTGTGAATAACTGTGCAAATGTGAATTATTTTGATAATCGTGGCAAAACTAATATAACCTCCCCAGACAGTTTTTTGTCTTATGGAGTTAGTCCACTGGGTATAAGCAATCCCTTCAGGTTCATGCCTGTCCTAGCTCTCATCCTTGGGTCCGTCGAGGATGCTAGACTTTTTCTAAGACCGTTGATCACTTCTGTAATTGAATGCTACTCTTTGATCTCACAGTTATAAAAAGATTTTTCCTATTCCTCTGACATATGTCCTGTTGTTAAATTACCAAGTAATATGTATAAATCTTTGGGGTGTAAGTGAAGAAATCATCTTTGATAATCTCAGAGTATTTTTCAATTTAAGACGTTTGAGTCATATTTAAATGTGTTGACATTTTACAGCTAAAGCACTAGGGATCTGTAAAGCAGAAAAGACCTTGACTCCATGAAGTCATATATTACTGCAGAGAATGTTCTGGTCTTTTGTGAAGGGAATTTGGCAACCTGTTTTTCCTTTCATTTTATTTTCTTATGAGGCTTCTGAAGTTTGAATTTTTGGATAGTGTCTTCAGTTTTAATTTCCTGCAGAACGTTAGGAATTATTGTATGTATGGGAAAAAGTTGACTTGATATAAAAAATTAGACCAGTTTAGAGTAACAGTATTTTATTGTAATTCAGGCACATTATTACATTATCACTTAAATAGTAAAACTGTTGGCTGCATGAATTTGTTTGGTGCTTGGGTTGAAACATTGAGAGAGGACATTCCAAAACATAGCCAAGTTGGCTTTGGTTCATGCACAACAGATTGCCTGCTGCAAGTATAAATAACCTTATTTTTTTAATTGAATCACTTTCATGTTTTTCTTTATATATTTAAGGAAAAATAGAAAATAAAAGATGAGTGTTGTTAGGAGCATTATTTTTCTTTCACTTGGGTTTAACATTCTTAAAATATTTTTGACTTTGTGTTCTTTCTTAGTAAACTGCTTTCTGATTAAACATTTCACTGTTTTCAGCATTCTATGATTTTTGCCAAAATATAGTTATAAAAGAATCTACTAGCTTTCTTAGTTGTAAGACAAAATTCCACATAATGAACAGCTTCCAAAAGGAATAATTTGGTTTCTAAGATTTAGAGTGCCAGCTAGATTGGAATGCTAACAGTTAGAACTTATTTTTGTAAAAAAGAATGTATTTTTCATTCTGTGATCTTTATGTAATATACATGTTTTAAATACATTTATAGTAACTGTCTGGAGGTTAAGACTAATTCAGTTCCTTTCAGTATAGGCTGTTAGGCAGTAAAAATACGACCATATTTTAAACAAGAAAATGTTCATGTGCCATAATATTTATAGTAAATTATATAACAGTTTTAGATGATGTCGTATGTTACACTAGATAAACTCTTTTCTTAAGCCAGACTCTTTGTATATATTATCTTTCAGTGATTGTACACAGTGGTGTAGTGTTTCACTTGATATGATTTTAATCACTGTTAGGTTGAACTTGAAAGAAAGTTGGAATCTGCAACTAAGTCTAAACTGCATTACAAGCAGCAATGGGGACGAGCTTTGAAAGAACTTGCCAGACTTAAACAGGTATGTAGTTTATATACCTGTTTGGATTATAACTGATGATGGATTATTTTTATGTCTTTCCCCCTTTATTCTTTACAAGTTTGCATATTTGGCAGTACCTATTATGTTCAGATGTCTGCATTTGAATCTCCAGTGCTATTTTTGAGATTGGGGCTATTTTTTTATGAGCCTTTTTTATGTGTTATATATAAGATGTTACTTTTTTAAAATTAAAAACTGAAGCTTCTAGGTCCTTTTTTTAAATTGCCAATTGTCCTCTTCCCCAGAAGAAATTGGATAATTTCTTTTACTTTCATTTACTATCATTTTCCACAGTATTAATTTTTATTGGGAATTACCTTTAGGGGGAGAAATTTAAGTATAACTTAAAAAACTTTATCATGTCCTCAAGTTAAGAACGTATTTTAAATGTTACTCCTAGGAAGACACAGTAATTTATTCAATTAAGGAAGGAATCACAGGGAATTTTTGCATAATTTTATAAGAGTTTAAAAGTAATAGTTTCCTCAGTTCTTCTTACATGACATTGTTTTCCTTCCTGCTACTAGATAACAAATGCTGTTAGCTTTGTGAGAAATGTATCTTAATTTTGGGTGTAATTTCTTCAAGAGATTAAGATAAAAAAAAATATGAGCAAGATTTTTATTTTGAATCTACTTGACCTAAAATTTTTAAGGATCGATAATGGATAATTTATTCTAAGTTTGGTGTTTTTTTAATGTGTCAGTTTTATTCTCAATGAAATTTGGTACATAGGGTCTTTCAGATTTGTATTTTTCTTAATGTGTCTCCATAGCCATCAGATGCTATTAAACATCTTTGTGGTATTGTACTAAATGCTTAACACCTTCATAAAGGAGTATGTATTAGACTGCTTGAGAATAAATAAGGTAAACTGGCAAAATGCTTATAATCATATGCTTATCATATCATATGCTTATCAGTTCATATGCTTATAATCTTAATTTATAATCTTATAATCTCAACTCATCTACAAGCTAAGTATAAAATAATACAGTAGTCCCCCCTTATTCATGGGGGATACATTCCAAGACCCTCAGTGGGTGCCTAAAACCACAGGTAACACTGAGCCCTATATGTATATATATACACATACTGTTTCTTCCCATACATACATAACTGTGATGAAGTTTGATTTGTAAACGAAGCACAGTAAGAGATTAACAATAATTAATAAAATGGAACAATTATAATAATATACTGTAATAAAAGTTACGTGAATGTGGTCTCTCCCTCAAACTATCTTATTGGGCTGTACTCACCCTTCTTGTGATGTGAGATAATACGGTGCCTACATGATGAGATGAAGTGAGGTGAATGACGTAGGCCTTGTGACCCAGCATTAGGGTTCTGTAAGGGTGACTTGAACACAAGCCTGTGCTGCTGCGACGGACCTGATCACTGAGATGACTGCTACGTGGCCTAACAGGCGGGTAGTATATGCCGTGTGGATACACTGGACAAAGGGATGATTCACATCCAGGCTGGGACAGCGCAGCACGGTGTGTGAGAGTCATCACACTACTCAGAAGGGTGTGCAGTTTAAACCTTATGAATTGTTTATTTCTGGAATTTTCCATTTCATATTTTCAGACCATGGTTGACCATGTGTAACTGAAACCACTGAAAGCGAAACCTTACAGAAGGGGGTACTTACTGTATTAATAATAGTAAATATTTCATGTATGTTGACAGGACTGAGGATAGATGAGCGAACAATCACATACAGTACTAAGGGCCTCCTATAAGGCACTGCCCTAGACTTTCAGATACTTGTATATGGAAAACAAAGGAAAGGTGTCATGGAAGAGAAGGTGTTTGAGATGGACTCCTGGGGAACTGTTTGTGATTTAGGACTGTAGTGGGGTGGGGGAGGGGTGTTGTAAACAGTCAATAGTGTGATTACAGCAAAGAGGCATGAAGTCAGAAAGCATACATTCTTGAAGAAAGCGTAGAGTCTATTTAGAGAACAGAGAGGGCGACGAAATTTAGAGGTCATTTTAGGTAATAAGGACTGGAGCTTAAGTGGCAGCAGTGGGAACAGACCAAGGGACATGGTTCTGGTAGATTCGATGTAGCACAATGTACCTGATTGGAATGCAGAGTAGAAAGTCAAAGATGATGTGAAGATCTCAAGCCTCCATATCAGAAATGTGGTTTTTGAGACAAAAAGTTGATTGCGGTGTGAAGAGGGGATAGGACTTGCAAGTCTGGACATTTTAATTTTTACAGAAAGAAATTCAGCAAGCAGTTAGAAATATGGATCTGATGTTTTGAGGGTGATTGGGTTTAAAAACAGATGAAGGAGTCCTTTGCAGAATGATAAGCTATGACAGATAGGACTTAGAATGCTTATGTTTAAAAAGGAGGAAGGGGAAGCTGGTAAAGGAGACAGCAACTGGAGAGAAAGGAGGATAATTATAATGATACTGCTAGAACAGCTGGCATTAATTGAAGGCTTACTACATGCCAGGTGTTGAGCTTTTATATCTTTTCATTTAAGATGAAGATATCTGTATCTTTTCATTTAATCCTAATAGGTAATATATAGCAGGGACTAGTAATCCCACTTCATACATGAAAGAAACTGAGACTTAGAGCAGTTAAGGAAGTTGCACATGAGCGCACAGGTACTAAGTGATAGGACTGTTAATAGGATTAGAACCATCTGACCAGAGTCCAGGCTCAGGTTCTTTCCCCTTTATAACATTATGCAGTCATTTCATGGAACCCAAATACTGAAAGAATTTCCAGCAGTGAGCCATGGAAGCCTTTAGAGATTTCTGTCAAAGTATTGCTGCAGAAGTCATGGTTTAGCATATCCTAGCAAAGAAAATGGCATCACTGACTATTAGACTAACTCTGATCATGACAATTATCATTGACTTTGAGAGAGAAGCTAATACAACCATGATGCCAAGATATTTAGGTTATGTATAGTACAATATGGAGGAGGCCCTGTGGAATTAGGAGCAAGGAAATAATGTGATGAGGGTAGCTGTTAAAAATAGCAGGATACAGAATTGTACACCTGAAATCTATGTAACTTTACTAACAATTGTCACCCCAATAAATTTAATTAAAAAAAAAATAGCAGGATACACATTCTACCGTAGGCAGCATCAATAGTTTCGAACGAGGCCTTGGAGTCAAGAGACCTGGGTTGTATCTTGACTATCTGTTAACTACCTGTCTATCTGTCTATTTAACTTCTCTGATTAGTCTTCTTATTTGTACAGTGAAGTTTTTCCTCACAGGTTCTGAGACTTAAATGTGGTTTTTAAAGCATTTAATATAGTGTTCGGTACATAGTATGCGCTCGGTAAATCGTTATTGTTAAAAGGAGATGAGCTATAAAGCTATTGTGTAGTATTCTTGGTTTCAGTTGATGGGGACCTAATGAGATGGTAGCTTTGGACATTGGTGAACGGGACATATATTGGAGGGATTTGTGACTGACTAGCTGTTCAAAGAAATGATAGGCACCAACAATAATTTAAAAATTTTAAGTCTAGAGAACAAGAGGATATTATATAGTAATAGCGATAGGGGAGTAGAGTAGGATAGAGTTTGAATAATAACGGTACTTTGTATTTGGATGGTAGTTTTAATAACGTCCTGTAAAAAACTGTACAGAACGAAAAACACTTAAGGACTAAATGTGCAGATATACAAGTGTCAGTAGCTGTGTTCCCTAAAGTTTGGCTATAAAGAGATGAGTCTGAAGAAACATTTATAGTTATTCATTTGTTCATTTCATTCATTCAGCAAGTACTAACTGAGAGCCTACTCTGCACCTTGAACAGTGGTAGAGGCTCTAGATACAGCCGTTTTCTCCCATGGGGAACTTAAAGTTCATCTGAGAAAACTGATATTGAACAAAAATATAGCAGGGTGATGAGAAATGCAAATGAAGTGTAGGAAAAACAAGAGGACAGCAGGGTTATCATTGTATTTTTTTTCACTCCAAGCTAAGGGAGAAACATTTCAAAGACAATGTTTCAAATATCACTACTAGATTTGAAATCATTTCAAGTTTTAAAATAGAGAGGAGATGGGGAAGAAATGGAAGATAGTGCCTGCCTGCCACTGAAGAATTTGCAGAGCAAGGGATAAGAGATTCATTTAATGGTAATTAATTATAAGGCATTACCAAAATTAGTAAGGGAAAGGTGAAAAAGTTTTAGTTGCTGATTAAGGCATTTTCTTTGGAGAAACAATTGTTAATTATTGAAAGAACTTCATCATAATTGTCATGCTTCTTATTAATAACGATCCATGGAAGAACTTTTTACTTTGAGTCAACTGATTAAGTTATATTCATATGTGTATATTGACAGATGACATTGTTTACACCGAGGTACTTTGTAAAATACAGGAAATAATGTTCTGATAGAATCCTCGAGGTTCGTGGCTCTTTGTTACACTGAGATATTGAGGTAGTCTGCTTTAAAAAAAGATTCAGTGTAAAAGGTTCCCATATACTTGGCTATCTTTTTTATCTTTACAGTTGATTCATTATTTTCTATTTACTCCTTTTTCCTATGTATTCCCTACCCTCTTGCCTAAAAACCATTGGCAAAGTAATTTGAACTATTTGTTCCTAACAACAGAGGATATCCCAAAAGTTCTGATGTCCCCTTTCTCTTGAGTTACTGTAAGTATATTGAGAAGAAAACAAAACATAATGTTAAATTACTGGTTCATCTCTAAACTTCTACTTCATGAAAGAAAACAGTCTCATTCTTTGAGTGTAGTGATCTTCATTGCAGACCAATTCTATTCCTTATCCCACAAACTTTCTGCTTTAGAAACAACACTGTAAACAGATTTCAAGGTCAGTAGGAATCATTGATGTTCCACAGACCACACTGAGAAATGTAATACACCTAGGGATTACCATAGTGCATTGTGCTCTGCCACTAACTGTTTTTGGAAGGTTAAAATTAGTAACTATCAAATAAGCACAATTCATATATGTGAAAATTACTTTAATTTTTTTCTAAAACGTTTTATTAAAAACACATTTATTGTGTTTAAATATAAAATTGGAATTCTCTGCTTTTGTTCAGAAGATTGTGCAACTTTTTGTTTAAATTGGATTAGTACCATGTTAATTTTACATGGCCTCTGGTGAATAGCCACGGGGCTATAATCTCTGCCAGTAATTTGTCACAGCAGAATCCTCCGGAGGACCATACAAAACATTTGTGTAGTACGGATTAGACAGCAAAAACCATATCTTAGATTGTTAATAAATGTTAATGACAAAACCCAGCTGGTAAAGCTTGGAAGTAAGATCTAATGCTTGGTGCCTGTTGCCAAAAGAATGTTTAAACAGGGATTTCCATTACTCAAAGGTGATCTAGTATAGTTGATTTGTGAATTAAAAAATAATAATCTTCTAATTATTTAGGGGAAAAAACATATTTTCTTCAGATTCACAACCATAAAAGTCTGTGTTTTCAAGTTGCAAACTTTTTCGTTCTTTGGTAACTAGGTAGGTGACAGCTGTAAAATCTAAAGTATCATGTAAACCAGGCCCTAACTTAGAAAACAAGGAAATTATACCCATATTCTGTTGGTGTCTTTGGTACACTGTGTAACACCGACTTTAAGAAGTTCTAGTTGTGAGACATTTAGGGGTAATTTAGTTTCCCTTTTACCCCATCTCCATAAAAATATACTATAGAAGTATTTTAAAACCAAAATAAATACTTGAATTAAATTGTTCTACAAATACCCAAGTTAAGATTGTCGCTTTACTCCTTGTGGTAAAGTATATATTAACGTTTCTTGACACCTTAGAATATAGTTATGTAAAAAGAATTAAAGCCATCACTTTTTTTAATAGTCATTGTTAAGAGGTACGAATTTATTGTTGCAGAAAATTTATTATGTCGGATATATTAAAACTGTCTGTGTTTGTTCCCAGGATAGGAAACAGAAGTAAGATTTTGGGTAGGATCTGGGTCCCTTACCATATTTGTGCACAGTGGATCTGTTTAAAACGAAGCTGATATATTTAGTTAAAACAACACAGACTTCATTGGCTGACATCAGCACTATCTTGTCCAGCCTCCTGCTTATCCACTCAGAGTAATTAATTTGATTAATTTATAAGTAATTTAGCCAAGGATGGGATGTAAATCTTTGTTTAAGAAAACAGTTGGAGGTCCAAGTCTTGGTTAAAAACTGTGTCTTGAAACCATCCAGGCCCTCCTACTGACTTGTCAGCTCTGGGTTATTTTCAGAAAACTTTACTTGAGTTCCTTAGTTTCGTTGTAAGATTTTTCCCACAGACTTACATGGTATGTGTGAGTGGGAGAGTAAGTAGTGGCCACTTTTTAGCCGCTGTTTAGTCTAGTGTATGTATGTTTACATCTCCTCTCTGGATTTATAGGCAGCCAAGGCAAAATAAAGATTATACTCACTTGATTGAGGAGCCTTTAACTCACAGCACCTGGCAGCAGAGAGGATTTCTTTCACTAACCTCTAATTTTTGTGTGTGCATGTGTGATTATTAATGCTGGATTCTTGATTAAAAATTCAAGGTATTTAAAGGCTTCTATGTTTTAGAATGAAAATGTTTCAAGTTTTATAAAGTTAAAATGTTACAAAGTAACCTAAAATTAAATTACCAACTTTTTATTGTTTTTTTTCTGCTTGCAATTTTACTTGCTCGATGTAAAAAAAAAAAAAAATGCAAATTTTGCAGCACCGTATAACATAGAAAATAAAAATCACCAGTAACCTAGTAACCTTATCCCTTCCTTAGCCAGAGATAGCAATTTGATGCTTTTCCTTTCCTTTTTTTAATAATTAATTTTTAAATGAACTACACTGTGCATTCCAAGGAGGAAATAAAAACAGATTCTTATACACTGCAACCCCTACCTCCTAGGTTAAGAAACAGAGCATTATCAATGCTTTGGAAGTCCTCTGTGTGCCTTTTCTCAACTGCATCCTCTCCAGAGGTAATTACTTTCCTGTATTTGGTATTTATTATTCATTTGCTTTGCTTTATAATTTTAGAAGATACATTTTAAATATCAGTAAACAACACTGTTTACTTTTGTATATTTTTAAACTTTACATACATTAGATCATTCTCTTTGAATCATTCATCTGTGACCATTTATCACTCAACATTATTTTTGAAATTTAGCTATTTTGATGTAAGTAGCTATATATTTTTATTACTTTATAAAACTTAAACATATGACTCTACCACAATTTATTTATGTAGTCTTTTTTCAGTAGATATTTTCCCCAAATTAATAAAACAACATTGAAAATTTTGTACATGTAAGAGTTTCTCTAGTGTCAATATCTAAAAGTGGCATTTTTTAAATAGGGTTTTGCTCATTTCTTCTGCTACACTAAATAGCGCCAAATTTCTTGCTAAAGTGGTTGTACAAATCTGCACTACCCAAGAGTGGTGTATAATTCTTGTTCATCACACCATGTGGCTGTTATCGATGTATTAATTTTTTCCAGTTTGGTGGATCTGAAATAGTATCATTTTTTGGCTTAAATTTTTGTTTCCCTGATTGACATTGAGTAACTTTTCATATTAGCCATGTACATGTCTTAATGCCTTTTAATGTCTTGCTAAATGGAAGTAAATCAATAAGTATTCCAGATTTTGGAGTCACCAGATGCAGAGTTTGAAATAACTACTATCTCTATATGCTACAAAATAGGTTATATGACAGGGAAATGTATTAGACAAGTGGAATCTTTTGAACCACATAAAAATTCTGGAACTGAAAAGTATTGCAAGTGAAATGTAAGAATTCAGTAGATGAATTAACAGCAGATTAGGCAAGCAGAAGCAAGGATGTGTAAACTGAAGATAAGTCAGTTAAAAATATCCAAATGAAACAGGGAGAAAAACAGGTGGAAATTACAACAAAGAACATAAGCAACATATGGGATAGAGTATATGAGACTCACTACCTTTGTGTAACTACAGACCCCTGTCTTAGTTCATGTGGGCTGCTGAAACAAAATACCACAGACTCTATGGCTTATAAACAACAGAAATCTGTTTTTCACAGTTTTGGAGGCTGAAGTCTGAGATCAGGGTGCATGTTTGGTCAGGTTCTGTGTTTGGTGAGGGCCTGCTTACCGGCCGATAAATGGCCATCTTTGTACTGTGTCTTCACATGGCAGAAGGAGCTGGGGGCTTTGGCAGACTTCTTTTATAAGGGAATTAATCCCATTCATGAGGCCTTCCCTTCATGATCTAATCATTTTCTAAATCATTTCCCCATCCCTTGACACCATCACATTGGGGATTAGTTTTCAACATAAGAATTTTGGGGAGATGCAAATATTCAGCCTGTAGCAACCCCTGAAGAGAAAACAGAGAATGGAGGAAGAAAGCAATATTGGAAGAGATACTGGCTGAGAATTCTATAAAAGTGAAAAAGATAGCAAGTCATAGATTCGAGAATAGCTGTTAACTCGCAGCAGGATAAATACAAAGTAAACCGTATCTAGATGCATCATAGTAAAATTGCCAAAAAGCAAAGAAAATCTTAAAAGGGGTGGAGGGAGATATTGCCTTCATAGGAGCAACAATAAGACTGGCAGATGACTTTTCAACAAAAGTAAAGGAATTCATAAAACAGTGAAATAATATCCTTAAAATACTGAAAGAAAATAACTACCAATCTAAAATTCTGTACCCAGTGAAAATGTCCTTCACAAAGGAAATTGACATATGACTTTTCAGACTAACAAAAATTGGGAGAATTTGTCACAGCAAACTTGAAGTAAAATAAATACTTAAGGCAGAAGGATTGTTCTTTACGCAGAAGGGAAATGATCCCAACTGAAAACAGGAAACTAAAGAGTAATGGAAATAAATATCTGACTAAATACAAACATTGATTGTATAAAAACAATTCCAATATTTGCTGGGTAAAAATACTTGTAGAATTCATGACAAAACTAGTACAAAAGATATGAAGCAATAGAGTTAAAATGTGAAATTGTAAAAGTTCTGATTTATATTACTGTTTCTAAAGGAAATAAAAAAGAGAAGAGGGAACATAAAATAGATGGAACAAGTAGAAAATAGAAATATGTAAAGATTTAAATCTGTTACTGTATCACCAATTGCTTTAAATATAATTGCTTTAAATATAAGCATATAGACTAAATACCTCTTAAAGACAAACATTAAATTAAAAACTGAGTTTAAAAAACCAATATGCTACTTATAAGGGATAAACCTTGAATATAAGTATACAGAATAACTGAATTTAAAAGAGGGGAAACTATATATTACATTAGTGCTAAGCAAAAGAAATACAGTCTAGCAGTACTTGCATCAGGCAAAGTAGATATTAGGGTGACAGGCATTAATGTAGATAAAGTTTTCATAAATATAATAATAAAAGGGTCAGTTTCCCTGGAAGATGATAATTCTAACTTTGTATGGACCTGATAACAGCCACAAATTTATATAAAGTAAAAATCTATAAACCTAAAAGGAAAAATACATAATGTAGATTTTACAGTAACTTTCCTGGGAACTGATAGAGCAAACAAACAACAGAAAATCAATAAAGATTTAAAAGATATAGACAACACAATCATTGGTATATATAGAACACTTCATAAAAAAGTCCAAAATACATATTATATAGTACACGTGGAACATTTAGCCAGATTGCTCATTTGCTGGACCAAACTTCAGAAGAGTAGTTCAGAACATAATTCTCTGACCACAGTGAGATTAAACTAGAAATTAATAATAAAAAGATAATAAATATCCTCAAGTGATTGAAAATTAAGTCATACACTTCTAATAACCCATGGCTAAACTGGAGACTACAAGTGAAATTAGGAAATATTTTGAACTGGAAAATAATGAAAATACAACATATCAAGACATGAGACTTAATGAAAGCTATGCTTAGGGAGAAATGTATAATCTCAAGTGCACTTGGAAAATAAGAAAAGCATAAAATCTTTTCTGTAAATATCCCTTTCAAACAGTAAAAGAACAAGACATTAAGGAAATTTAGAAACAAGGAAATAATCAAGGAAAATGTACAACAAAGTCATCAAAAGTTGTTTCTTTAAACAACTTGGCAAGAGTGTTCAAGGACAAAAAGAATAGACACAAAATCCTAATACCAGGAATAAAAATGGGGTCAGAGCTATACATTCCACTGATGTTTAAAGAGATAAGAGCATAGTATGACAAATTATATATGAATTAGAGAAACAGCTTATAAAACTGACACATGAAGAAACAGAATATATAGTCATATAGTTATTAGAGAAATTGAATCTGTAGTGAAAGAACTTTTCAGACTCAAATGGCTTCACATTTGAATTTTAGTGAATGTTTTAAAAATAAATAACACTAATCTTACGCAAACTGTTTCAGAAACTAGGAATAGAGAACACCTCACTAATTTTTTTAAATGAGACAAGCATAATCTTGCTCCTAAAATCTGATAAGGACAGTATAAAAACAAAATTAATTGGCCAGTCTCATGAACATAGATATGAAACTTGTAAAAATCACAGTCAAGTTTATTTATTAAACAAAGGCAAGTTGGCTATTTACCACCTTAAAAGAATAAAGGAGAAAAAAATGAAGTGAACATATCAGAAATACAGAAAAAGTCAATACCCATTCATTATAACAATTCTTAGCAAACTAAGAATGTAAGGGGAATTCTTTAATTTAATAAAGGGTATTTACATAAAACTTATCTTTCTTAAAATAAGGAAAATTTTCCCGATATCAGGAATGAGAGCAAGCTGCCCCCATATCACCATTTCTTATCAACACTGTACTAGCAGTTCTAGCCAGTATAATAGCCCAAGAAAAAGAAAGGGTGTATCAGTTGAAAGGGAAAAATATAAAACTTCCATTACTATTTGCAGATGACACTGTTACATAGTTAGAAAACAAGTGTCTAGAGATGATCTACTAGAATTAATGAGTTTAAAGCATGTTTGTGGGAAACAAGTATGTAAATATCAATTTCAGTTCTCCATACTAGACAATTAAAGGAGGAAAATTTTAAAACTCTGCCATTTACAGTAGCATCTAAAAACACCCAATACCTAGGAACACCAAAAGATGTTACTCTTAGTTTATAGAGAAGGATGAAATAGTAAACAGAATTTTAAAAGACCTAAATAATTGGAGAGGTAAACCATGTTCACTGTTTAAAGAATCGGTATTGTAAAGATAATAGTTTTGGCCAAATTAAGCTGTAGATTCAGCATAATCATAATCAAATACCAGCAGGACTTTTTTATTCAGCCTTGGAAATTGAGATGTATGTGAAAATGTGGGAGTCAAGAATAACTAAGAATTTTGAAGAATAGCCAAAGATAGATGACTTTTTTCAGATATCAGGAGCACACAATGTGCTATATAGATGATATATTATAGAATTGTACACTTGAAACCTATGTAATTTTACTAACCAATGTCAACCCAATAAATTCAGTTTTTAAAAGGAGTTGTTATTACAAGAGTTACAGTAATTACAACAGTATACTTTTTTTTATTATTAAATTTATTGGGGTGACAATTGTTAGTAAAGTTACATGGATTTCAGGTGTACAATTCTGTATTACATCATCTATAAACCCATTGTGTGTTCACCACCCAGAGTCAGTTCTCCTTCCATCACCATATATTTGATCCCCCTTACCCTCATCTCCCTCCCCCCACCCCCTTACCCTCCGGTAACCACTAAGTTATTGTCTGTGTCTATGAGTTTTTCTTTCTCATTTGTCTTGTTCTTTTGTTGTTTTTGGTTTATATACCACTTGACGACAGTATACTTTTAATGTAAGGATAGAGAAATAGATCAGGGTGGAGAGTCCAGAAACAAACCTGTACATATATGGACAGAGGTGACATATGAGTATGATAGCTTATACTGCCAAGCAGTGGGCAGAAAATTCTTTTTCAGTCAGTGTTGCTAGGTCAATTGGAGCTCTATATGGGGAGAAGAAGAAACTTGATCTCACACCATACACAAAACCAAATCCATATGAATTATTGATCTAAATGGTATTGATCTAATACCATTAAAACAGAACAGGCAAGACAAAGACTAGGGGCAAATATTTGGAAGTTAAGTTTCAAATGATTTCTGCAGTATGTACAAAGAACTACAAACAACAATAAGAAAAGATGGATAGCCAAGTAGAGCCAAATTGTTGAACAGGAACTTTATAAAGGATATCCAAATGCCATTAAAAATATTAAAACATGTTCAGCCTCATTAGTTTTTGAAAAAGAGCAAAATAAAATCCCAGTGAGGTAGCACTACGTAACCTATCAACATGGTCTAAATGACAAAGAAATTGACATTACCAAGTGTTGGCAAGAATGTGGAACATTGAAATGCTATCATGGAAGTATAAATTTGTGCTACTACTTTGAAAGCTATTTGACAAGATTTACTTCTACTGAAATTCTCATACCCTGTGACCCAGAAGATTGAATCCTAGGTAGCGTTTTTCCCCGAAAATAAGACCAAGTCTTATACTAATTTTTGCTCCAAAGACGCATTAGGGCTTATGTTCAGGGGATGTCATTCTGAAAATTCATGCTAGGGCTTATTTCCCGGTTAGGTTTTATTTTCGGGGAAACATGGTATATACCTAATAGACATGCGTACAAATATGTGCCAAAAGGCATGTACCATAATGTTCACACCAGCTTTATAATTCAAAACTGGAAACTAACCCAAATGTTCCTCAGCAGTGGAATGAATAAATTGTATATTCATCTAATGGAATGCTATACAGTAATGTAAATCATCAACTACACATAATACTAATGAATTGAAAAAAACAACATTAAGTGAAAGAAGCCAGGCATAAGTTATATATACTGTCCAATTCCATTTACATAAAGTTCTAAGCGGTGAACTTATTTGTGGTGTTAGAAACTAGGGTTGTAATCTTTGGGAAAGAAGATTGGTTAGTGACGGGAAGGAAACACAGGGTCTTCTGGGGGTCTGATAATCTGTTTCTTGATCTGGATGGTGGTTCTGTGAGTGGTTCACTCTGTGAAGTTTTATCAAAATGTACACTTGTGGTTTAGCAGTTTTCTGTTGTTTTTCAATAAATATTTTTTTAAAAAAATAGATGACACATACCTATTGATCCAACTTTCCCATTTGGGGGTTCTGTCTTGAAGAAAGAAAAGCACCTGTCCCTAAAGAAATCTGTAGAAAGGTTAGTGAGTGATATTAGACGATAGGGTGTTTTATTGCAGCGTTGCTTGTAGTGAGAAAAGTGTCTGTTATTGAGAGAGTGGTTGAAAAAAATCATGGAGTATCCATTCTGTGGAATGTTACACGTGTATTTTAAAGACATTTTGTCCTATGTGCACAGATTTTTATATGAGCCTGGAAAAAAAGTGGAAAAGGCATATTGTTCCCTGATGTGGGAGTGGAATCGGTGGCCAGTTGAGGAACAATTACTGAATTTTTCTTGGTATATCTTTGTATAATTAACCATTTCTTAGCTGCTGCTCTAACCACTGGTCCTTGCGACAACTCATTGTGTTGACAGCAGACTCTTTCTTGCCCTCTTCTAAGATAATCTTTTATTATCTTAATGGTATTCAGCTAACCCCAACCACTGATTAGGCCATGAATGATCATGGCTTATCACAAGAAGAGAAGTAACGAAAAGAGTTTTAAAAGAGAACCTGGTCATTTCTGGGTATGTGACTCATAGAATTGGCAGTGCGTGGCTATATATCATGGGTGCTGTCAAAGGGAATTATAATCACAAGTCAGTCACACGAAATACATGTATTCCTAATATTAAGGATCTGGCTTGTTTGTTTCAAGCGGGAGCAAGAAAGTCAAATGGCTCGTCTTAAAAAACAGCAAGAGGAATTGGAACAGATGAGACTACGTTACCTGGCTTCTGAGGAAAAAGATACAGTAAACACTGAGCGACAAGAATTGTTGGATATAAGAAATGAATTGAACAGGTATAGTAATTAGAACATTTCATTTTTTTTGCCATACAAAAACAAAAGTTCCAGAAGGACAACCTTTTAATTAGTCATTGGTCCAGGGAAAGTATAAACGTCAGGTCTTTTGGGGGGAAAAAGTAGGTCATATATGGAATATAGCTGATTTATACAATAGAAAATCTATGTCAAAGACCATTATTTCAAATTCTTTGTCGTGAATGTAGCTGTATCAATTGTATTTAGCTTTCTTTGTTTCCATTCATAGCGCTAGTACTTTAAATTTTATTTTTATTTGACTGTTTCAGGATTATCACTACTATTTCAAAGTAATTGATGAAACTGAATTTATAATTAAATAGTATGAGAAAGTTCAAGTTTAGTTACTATAATAATATAAATAATAGCTCTTATTTATTATGTGCCAGGAGCTATTTTAACTTCCTCACATACCTGTCTCATTTTCTATCTTCAAAGCATCTTTCCCCCCTACCCCCGATTTAGAGATGAGAAAACCAAGGATTCAAGTACCCTTTCCAAAGTCACACAGTTAGTAAACCAGAGTTCAAATCTGATTCCAGAGGTTGATTTTTAACTACTGTGCTACGCTGGGCTTCTCTATAGTGTCATGCTCATCTTAGTTAAAATGTGAACAGTATTTCATATTAGAAAAGTCATCATTAAGAAGCAGCATAAGCACAAATTATAGTCTTGTTGGAGGGGTGTTTAGGGGAAGACTTTTTAGCTTAAAGTTTATCAAGAGATTAGTATTTTTGTTTTAGCAAAGCATACTGTCTTAGCTCAGGCTGCCATAAAGTACTATAGAATGAGTGTCTTAAACAACAGTAATTTATTGTCTCACAGTTCTGGAGGCTAGAATTCAAGATCAGTGTGCCAGCATGGTTGGTTTCTGGTGAGGACTCTGTTCCTAGCTTGCAAACAGCTGCTTTCCCACTGTGTCCTCACACGGCAGGGAGAGAGAAAGCTCTCTGGTGTTTCTTCTAATAATCGTGCTAACCCATCCTCTTGATCTCATCTAACCCTAATCATCTCCCCAAAGCCAAAGACCGTCACATTGGGGGTTAGGGCTTCAGCACATTAATTCAGTCCATAGCACATACATTTGACAGAATATCCCAAGACATCTCCATATATGAGCTGGGAAAACTCAAGTCACTATACGAGGTGGGTTTAGAGCTGAATTAAATAACTGCATGTAGAAAATTAATATATAAATATCAGTTGGAAAAGGTCAAGGTGTACAGTGTCATGCTGCAGGGCTCAATTAATGCTATTATTCTTTTTTCCATCAAATATTTATTTGGTGTCTACTATGTTGTAGACTTGGAAGATTTTACAAATTAATGCATTATAACATAATTCTTGGCTTTCAGAATTTTGCTGTCATAGACAGTCATGTGTCGCTTAATGACAGGGATACGTTCTGAGAAATGCATCGGTAGGTGATGTCACCGTGGTGCGAAGGAGACAGAGTGCACTTGCACAGACAAGACGGTCTAGCCGACCGCACACCTGGGCTACACGGCGTAGCCTAGTGCTCCTACAAGCCTGTAGGGCATGTTACTGTACAAGACAACACGAGATTAAATCAAGCACATGAGAAAAGGATGCAGTCAAGAGATGCGGTAAATACGAGATGTGTGCAGCTGCTACTGGCCTAACACGGCATACTGTTTCACAGCAAACTTGTTTTTTTATGGGTAGAAAGAGCGTACTCTAAACTGAAGATAAATACACAAACCAGTAACATGGTCGTTTATTATCATTATCAGGCGTTATGTACTATACATAATTGTACGTGCTATACTTTCATACAACTGGCAGCGTGTAGGTTCGTTTACACCAGCGTCACCACAAACACATAATGTGTTGCGCTAGGACATTATGACAGCTGCCATGTCACGAGGTGATGCATGACTGTCTAGCACTTTTTTGGTTGCAGTTTAGCAAATATATACTAAGCCTCTACTGTTTGCTAAGTACTGTTTTGGTGGCTTAAATGAAGATAGCATTGGCCTGTCAAATTTGCAGATCATACAAAATTGAATCTTACCATTAATGTATTAATAAAATTAGGATTCAGAGAGAACTGAAATCACCAAGATTAAATATATTAGAGACAAAAGCAGAGTCCTCTGTATAAATTATAAGAAAAATCTCTTAAGCGATGGGGAAGATACAAAAGAAAAAAAAATTCATGTGAGGAAGGCTAGGAGGATTTACGTGGCCACTAGTAACAGTGTTACTTGGCTACCAAAGAACCATTGCAGTTAGGGACATTCATAGAAGTAGTGTTCAGTACTCAGCATTGGTAAAATCCCCTCTAAGATGTTCTCAACCAACGTGCAGCACACTTTAAAGGAAATTGGCCACCTACAGAGCTTCCAATGGAATGTGACCAAGAAGTAGTTTGGGAGTGAGGAATATTGAACTTGAAGAGAATTCCTGGGCAGAGTATGAGATAGCTGTCTTCACATACGAGGGCTGACAGTTGAGTTCACGAACTCATCCTAGAAAAAGTGCTGCTTACCTCACTGCTGAATATCACTACAGTCACCTTCAAAGGACTCCCCTTGGGAAGCTATGCACTGACTCCAGCACCTAGTCCACCCTTCAAAGCAAGTTTGGAATGGCCCTTAGAGCTGTCGTCTTATTAACCCCTAATGTCCTGAATGTCATCAAAATATCTTCCTTTCATATTTCCTTTATCTTCGGGTAAAGAAAGAAGTCATTGGGGGCCAGATCATGTGAGTAGGGAGGGTGTTCCAATACAGTTATTTGTTTACTGGCTAAAAACTCCCTCACAGACAGTGTCATGTGAGCTGGTGTATTGTCGTGATGCAAGAGTCATGAATTGTTGGCGAAAAGTTCAGGTCGTCTAACTTTTTCACGCAGCCTTTACAGTGCTTCCAAATAGTAAATTTGGTTAACTGTTTGTCCAGTTGGTACAAATTCATAATGAATAATCCCTCTGGTATCCAAAAAGGTTAGCAACATCATTGCAACAAGTTCACAAACTTAATTGTCAGACCTCGTTTGTGGAGGGCTGCCACATAGAAATAGGTTATCCTCTGGAGCAGAATCATAGCCGTTTATTGGAAAGCACATACTGAGTTCAACCTGGGAAAGAACTTTTTAGCAGAAGTTCTACAAAGCTGTAGGTTCCTAATGACAGGAATTGTGTGAGTGGAGTTCAGACGTAGTGTTTGTCAGGGAAGTAAAGTTTCCTTTGATAACTTTGTGGGCTTCATCAGCTACAAGGTTCTAAAATCCTCCTGTTGGTGTGATTGATGATTTGCATTTTAGTAAAGATTTGGTAGAAATAATCTATCAGATGTGAAAAAAATTCCATCTGTCCTTTATGTATAAACAGATGAACAAAGACTTTCAGGTATTCTGTCATTAATTTACCCTCCAAGAGAGCTGTAAAAATTAGGGCAGAGGAAACAGCTATTCAGAAAGCTTCCCTTCTCCATTCTCATCAAGTGCTCCAATTGGTACCAGTATCCCACTAACCACTTGATTTTCCATCTCAGTCCCAAAGCGCAGCGCCCTCACTATTTGATTTTTTTCTAAAAACAGATAAGAGATACTTGATGTTCTTGGACTGGGTACTTCAGTTTCCAGTTCTTTTGTGGGGACTCTTAGGAGTCAGTCCAAGTTTAAGAGAGCCATCTGAACACATGAACTGTGGCCTAGTCTTACTCGTCTGTCAGAGCAGGACTCACGCCTGCTGGCTCTTCCTCTCTCTCTCCCCCAGTGCATGTGTCAGTTTGGAAGTGTGTTTTGTTCTCACTGGCTGCTTACTCTGAAGACCATCTAGAAGCAAGGGCTTGGACTCAACTGCTTTATCTTATTATAAAGACAAAATTTAGAGTAGGTGCAAATTAAAACATTTTGGTAGCCAGTTACATAGAGGAGCATAAAGTTCTGTCTTCATTGTACGTTCTAAATTAACACATACTCCATGTCCAGACTTGCCGTTACCTCACTAAGTATACGCTCCATTTTCAAGGAAACATAATCAACAGTGTTGCATTAGAAATACCCAAAGCCCAGGCTGGCACCTGCTCTCCTTCATCGCCTAAACGAGATCATCACAAACGTTACTTGAAGATACCCGTACAAAGTCTTAAAATGTACCTGCCCTTTGCCCTAGGCATTCCCCTTTCTGGCATTTTCCTTTCTATGAAGAATGAGTGAAATAAGCTCCATAACAATAAGGACTCCTTTTCATGATTCACTGCAGTATCTTCTAATCCTAGCATTATTTGGTACAAGTAAATATTTGTTGAATGAATTTAGAAGAAAATTTTATGTTCAAAACAACAAAGGTTTAACAACCTAAAGGATCAGCAATAAAGGATGATTAAATAATAGAATGTTAATGAAGCCATTTAGAAGAACATTTGTAATATCAGAAAACAGTTTTTATATTAATAAGTGAAAAAATATACAGCATTGCATATATATTATTTTTTTAGAAAAATATGTATTTAAATATATATGCATTTTTAATTGAAAAGAAATAAAGAAAATTACTATTCCAATTGGATATCTCTGGATAAGATTGATTTTATTTACATTTCAAAAATTTCTAATTTTCATGTATTTTATAATTAGAAAACCAAGTATTGTTTTTAAAACTATCTTTCGTAAGTGTGCTAACTCTGACCTGCCAATGTAACACTGGTGTTTGTTTCCTTCCTGAAAATATTACTAAAAACGTATTTTACCATTAAATCATTTTCTTTTACAATGGCATTGTTAAGACAACCAAAACAATATTTGTCGCCTGCTAGAGTGGTGTTTGTTCTTGACTTCTCAGGTTAAGGCAACAGGAACAAAAACAGTATCAGGATTCCAGAGAGATTGCAAGTGGAAAAGTGGAGGGTCCACGTGGCAGTGCAACGGAAGAAGGTTTGGACGATTATTTGACTCGCCTCATAGAAGAAAGGGATACTTTGATGAGGACGGGTGTGTATAATCACGAGGATCGAATAATAAGTGAACTTGACCGACAGATCAGAGAGATTTTGGCAAAAAACAATGCCAGTAATTAATAACATTTGGGAAATCGTTACAAATTCCAGGTCTGAATTTTAATTTTATTGTAAAACAGTCCAAGGAAAGGAAAAATGTATGTTTTAAGATCCAACTTTCAATTTTTTATAAGCACAATTTTATATGTTCTTGTATAGTATTTATTTGATTTTATTTACTTTATGCTACCTCTCCCATTCTCATTTTATTTGTAATTACATTTTATATACTCATTTTAAATGACTTTTCAGTGTTTCTCATAATTTATAATTTCATGGCTAAGTTTCATAACATCTTTTCACTAAATTTGTTCTAGGAGAAATGACTGCAGTAATTTCAAGTTACATAACTTGTCACTTTGAGCCAAAAGACTATATGTTGCACTTTAAAAACATTGTGTCCTATTCATTTGAATACAGATATCTTAAAAGTTTAGACTACTTGTAAACATAACCAGTTTTACTTAATTCATTTTAGATGTCCTGTCTTTTTAACTTATAACATTAAAAAGTGACAAGTGTGAAAACCTAAAGCAGGATCAATTCAGAGAAGCCATATGATAATATTGAATGACAAATTAGTCGTTTATGTGACTAATGTGACTGTTTTCTATTTAAATAAAGTTAATACATATTAAACTTGTTTCAAAAACTATTGAATTTTCAAATTTTTACTGTACTCTGAAATTTAAGAACATGAAGTCATAACAGTATTAATAAGGTCTTGTCTGTCTCCTGCTCAAGATTACGCTGTTTTCTTTTTTTGAAAATAGAGATTTCTTTTTATTTCTCAATAATAGTAAAAGTGGTCAACTTTATAACTTGGAAACAGACACTTAAAGACTTTGGGTGAAAAAGTAGAATGAAAAACTTTTTTACTCTCTCTAATCTTAACCAATCGTTTTAAAAAGTACATGAGATTAAGTCATTGGATTTATGTAGTGCCACGTCTGTATAAACTTAAGAATCCTTTTATATCATATTCTTCAGAGCCAACATTTGCCCTCAAAGCAATACTTTGCATGTCCTTTACACCATACTGAAAAGGTTTATTAGAAAATTTACAGGTTAGGTGAGTCTTAAAGTATATGTAGTTTGAAATTTGATTCCCGAATATAATAAATTTAAGTATATACTTTAGGAAGTATATATACTGTTTACTGATAACTTCCATAAAAGCAGAATAGGCTATTTGGTAACATTAATTTTCTGTTTTCTTCTTTGGGAAATTACAGTTCTTACATGCCTTATATGGGTTTTTTTTCCCTTATTAACAAAGTATTAATCTACAAACAACCCAGCACTAAATAACAAAGAAAGAAATTACTGAATGAGAAGTGTAATGAACATGTGAATCATAGTAGAAATTCAAAATATTATGGTTAGACATTTTCTCTCCTTGATTTTTGTGCCACGTGAATGTAACAGAAGTATTTTTATTTTGGGAGGATTGGATAAAATAACGATGACTGCTTTCCATTGCACTGTGTGCTGTGTGTGACTATTTTCAAACACTAGAGGGGGCCTTAGAGTTAAAGAAACAAAAAGAGCTTTTCTAAAAAGGATGTGTGGTTTATTTTGCCTTCTGTAAAGCGATCTTTTGGCTGTGTATTTTAACAAATAAAATCATAATTGTGTGTATCTTTGAGTTCTGAGCAGTCTGTTGCTTTTGTGCTAAACTAAGTGGGCAAGTGCTTGGCACTTCCGTATGAAGTCTCTGTATTTTTGGTTTTTAAGTGCTTACATTGCATATGTGTATGTGGGTGCCGTTTCTGTATAAACTTGAGTTCCTTTCTAGGTATATCCCAGTAATTTCTATCTAGACCTGTGTTCCTGTTGCTTCCAGCAGAGGTGGGAGTTTGAGGACTCTGAGTACAGAGGTGGGAGTTTGAAGTTTAAGGATATATTGGGGAGCTGCACAAACGTCTAGTTGAGCCAGATGACTTTCTTGTCTACGTGCTGCTCTGTGCAGATACTGCCCAGCCTGAATCTGAGTTCTCAGATCAGCCCAGTACATGTTGTTCGTCCTTAGCCAGCTCAGAACGGACTGACCTGGTTCTTGCAGAAGGGGCCTCCAGCAGCATGTATGGACTTTGAAAATTTGGCCTCTCATTGCTATTATGTCCAGCTTGATTGCATGCCTAACTTGATTTTTTTTCCTTATTTCATTCACAAACCATAAAATTCACCAATTTAAAGTATACAATTCAGTGGTTTTTAGTATATTCATACAGTTGTGCAACCATCACTACCATCTAATTCTGGAATATTTTCATCAAGGAAACCCCATACTCTGCAGTCACTCCCCATTTTCCCCTTCCCCCACCCCCTAGCAACCACTAACCTTTCTGTCTCTGTGGATTTGCCTGTTCTGGACATTTCATATAGATGAAACCCTCAACTGACATTTAGAGTTGGAAATATTAGAAAACCTCAAGTATTTTTCTATGACCAGCTTCTATGGTATACAACATTTTATCAGATGGTGAATTAAATGATACAGAGATGCAGAAGGCCAACATAAGGGTATAACACTTGTCCATCAGCTAAGAATATAAGTCAGCTGTTTTACTCTCCATTGTCTATTAAAGCAGTGACCAAAAATAACAGTGAAAAGTAGATAATGTTCTGTAACATCTCTGAGCAATCCTATGATGTTGGGACTGGATTATCGATACAAAGCATGTGTCATGCCCCTGGTAGCTTATCAAAGTGGTACACTTTTCCATATGTTGTATAGAGTTTGGGGATTATGAGAAGTATAGTTAACCAGAACATAAGGTCCATGAGGACAGATTGGGTCTATCTTATTTTCCACTACGTATATGCCAGGATGAAAACAGTGCCTGCTACATGTAGGCACTCAATACTCACTGCATTCATGAAGAAACAAATGAAGACTGTATATTGTCTGGATTATGGATAGTGGAAACAATTGTACAGCACTGTGCATATATTTAGTGCCACTGAATTGTACACTTAAAATGGTTAAAATTTTACATTTATTTTACCACAATTAAAAACGTGCTTCAATCTCTACTTCAAATCTCCTTACTCAGTGTTTTCATGCAGAAAGTTGTCTGCACAGGAGTCGCCTATCAGTCCATTCTTGAAGATACTACCTTAGTCCTTGATGTAGGAATAGATCTGATACTTCATGATCTGTTTGTAGCACCTCCATTCACAACACCTAAAATCAGTGAAAATTATGGCTACTTTTTCATCCTGTGTTCTAAAATGGGAGGATCCGTGACACGTGGAATGGGAATGCCTTCAGGTTTGTAAAATTAAGGTCTTGTTATCCTTTATAAAAAGAATAACGACCAAAAAAAAAACCACCCACTGGTTGTTTAATTTAGCAGATAGTCCAGACCATGGATATAAATTAGAATTTTTCACAAGGAATTATTAGTTCCCTAAATTAGGCTTAGGATCTTTTTGTTGGCTATCGTCTTATTGTTGGCCGGTGGTCTTATTAACTGATAAAGTGATTTGTGTGGGAATGCTGAATAAAGTCTGGTTGAATAATTTTTAATGTTATGACTTGAAAATTTAAATCTGTCTTTGATATTTGTGTTTTGGCAACTGTGACAGACCTTGGCACCCAGACTTTTCAGTGTGCATTTTTTCTGCCACCTGCTCTACAGCACAAACTAAGCTTCTTCCTATCCAGTGGGTCCTCTGCTTCTATGACTCAAAGATGTAACTCATCTATCTTGTTGTAAATGAAGGAATACTGAATTGTTTACACACCTACATTTATCACTGAAACAAAGAGAACTAGAGTGTTCTCGGTAACAACTGATTTTGTTAAATAACCTATTTGGCCTCAAGTTAGAATCAACTATTGTTAGGCATGTAACTGTAGAAAGGCCGTTACACACTTAAATCTCACTTTAGTTGCTTCTCTGGGGGTTGTCTTTGTGTTTTCATTAGAAATGTTTTTACAGATGTAGGCTCTTCAGATATAAAGTTGAAGTGGAGACTCAACTTTAGCTTTCAAATTGAAGGGGGGATGGAGAACTGTTTCAAAAGATTAATTTATAGATAAATAATTTACTGAGTCTGATACGTTAATGTACAGTAATCCCTGGAGGCTTTTAAAGATGTAGTCATTATATTCTTAGCGTTTCTAAGAATGTTAAGCCTGTCATTCATAATAGGAGAGAACTAAAATAGGGCCCATTTATAATTTCTTCTTGGAAACATTTCACCCACAAATTCATAGACAAATATTGTTTCTTTTCCAAATAACATCTAATAGTTGGACAGCACAACCTTTTTCTTAACATGTTAACTAGTCAAAAGCATACAGATACATTGGATGAGAGATGAATTTTCCTCAATATTTTAGAGCAAAACTTGGCTAGAGCAAAAGAAACATTACAGCAAAATCCTACTTTGACATTAAATTTTAATGAATGCCAACCCAGTAGTGAAAGAGTCTGTGCCTAGTTGGTTTGCAATGGATTGCTCAATTCTTCATCAAATTCTCATATTAGTAAATTGAGCTAGATAAAGCATTAAAAACCTGGTTTCATTTCTATGACTTCTTTCTGTAATCTAACAAATTGGGAAAGTTTGGTTACTAAAATTTTTTTTTTTTTTTGAGAGAAATTCAGAATTTCAAGCAGATCATTATTGTGTTACTTGAGTTCGGTTGAGCGGGTACATGTGTTGCCCTGACTGGTGGTCAAATCACGGATTTGAGGCATTAGCAGCCCGTACGTATCGCTAGGCACCCTGTTTAGATTGGGTGAGAGAGTAGAGCAGGCTGGTGTGTTCACCTGGCCATCGCCTTCAGGAAGGACAGTTTCAATTCCTGACTAAGCTTCCTTGTTGGCAGATGAGATTAATGGTCTTGTCTTGGTTTCTGACAGACGCTTATTTAGATAACTAACTGAAATGTATAAAATTTGCACAAAGAAAATAAAGGTACCCAATAGGAAATAATTTTACAAATGGTCTTCAGAAGTAATTTAGCCCGCCTGTCTTTTTTCACCATTGAAAATTGTATTTGCCAGCCCACACTTGGCCTACCATTTCTTCCTCTATTGTCAATACACCCTTCTTTCTCTCTTACCTCCCTGTGAATGTATATTTATCGGGAACAAAGGACACCCAAAATTTGTTTTCAGAAGATTCTTTACAAAACAAAAAAAAAGAAAAAAGAAAGTGGACAGGAGAGCTCACACCCCAATTTTCCTTTGGTTTACCTTGTCTTTTTCTCACTAAGGTGTGTAAAACTGTCAGGGGTTTCACTGGTTCTGCTATTTTTCTTTGCCTCTTATGTGATCCCTTGGACCTCAGTGTCATTGTCCAGCTCCATCTGAACATGCCTAGGACTCCAGCAATATACAGACACAGGAGAAACAATGGTCAGCCTGGGATGTGCTGGCATCCAAACTTGAAATGGACATAGTTAGCAATTCCCAGGAGCGCGCCCTTCTATCAAATGAAGGAGATCAAATAAATTGAGGAATTCATCATCATATGTATTTTATATATATATCGTATATATACTGCGATGGAGCTGAGATATTCCAATCACCTAGTGATGTCCTAGCACAATGTGTTACTCCTGCATTTGTGGTGACGCTGGTGTCAACAAACCTACTGCGCTGCCAGTCATGTGAAAGGATGTACAGTGCACAATGCATGATAATGATAATTAATGCCCATGTTACTGCTTTACATGTTTATACCGTACTATACATTTTATTGTTATTTTGGAGTATATTCCTTCGACTTTTAAAAAACAAAGTTTGCTGCAAAACAGTATGCTATGCTGCACCGCTAGCAGCCTCTTACATCTCATGTTGTACCCTGCCTCTTGACTGCATCATTTTCTCTTGTGCTTGATTTAATCTCGTGTTGTTTTGTACAGTAAGTAACACGCTGTACAGGCTTTAGGCTAAGAGCGCAAGGCTACTCCCTATCACCGAGGTGTGCAGTCGGCTAAACCATCTAGGTTTGTGTGAGTGTGCTCGCTGATGTTTGCACAATGATGAAATCAGCTAATGACGTGTCTCAGAACATAACTGTCACTAAGCAGTATATAACTGCATATATGTATATATATATATGCACACCATGTTTCCCTGAAAATAAGACTTAGCCAGACCATCAGATCTAATGTGTCTTTTGGAGCAAAAATTCACATAAGACCAGTCTTACATAAGACCAAGTCTTTAATATAATATAATATAATATAATATAATATAATATAATATAATATAATATATAATATAAAACATAATATCGGGAATTATATGAATTTTTGCTCCAAAAGATGCATTAGAGCTGATTGTCCGGCTAGGTCTTATTTTTGGGGAAACGTTATATACGCATAATATAATATATATGTATATATTATATATATGTATATATATATATAATATATATATATATACACTATGTGGAAGTACATTGTTTAGCATAAAATTCTATATAGTTACGTATAAAGTATTAATATTGTCCTTCCTATTATGATATATTGAAGAGTGATTGTACTCTACTTGCTTACTAGTAAACTGTAGATGACAGTGGGCCCCCAATCCCTTCACGTAATCAACAGCAAAGAATAAACAAAATAGCATTTCTACATTTTCCTTCTCATCCTTTATCTAAAGTCATTGAGGGGGGTTATCACTTTGTGAGGGATATAAGTGATAAATGTCTATTACATTTGTTTTGTTCACCTGAAACTAATAAATAAATAAATAAATTTTCCTTTAAAATAAAATATTTTGGGGGAGTGAAAACCAACAGACAGATCTAGCTGAAAATCAGTTTTGTTAGAATAATGTTTTATAAAAATTAAATACAAATGCCTTTTGGCCAGGCGTGCTTACCCCAGCTAGCCACAGTTCCTACCACCCTTGTTATTTCATGCCCACTGGCCCACCTGCTTCCTATATTACGGGGCTTGCCAAACTCGTGAAGACATTTGAGTTTGAGTTTGTAGACCCCAGTTCCAACCATTTATATCAAATTACTGGGTTCCTGCTCAAACAACTGGGCTCCAGCAGCAGGATCCTTAGCAGCACATGTGACCTGGCCTTTGGGTGAATCTTTCCCTTTTCAGTATAGAGATGTTAGCAGTTTCCTGTAGTTATTCATTTTTTAATAACTTGACCTTACTATCTTTTGCTCCTACAGAATTTCCAACAGTCTTGTAAAGAACCTCTGTATTAAATTTGATCTCTATTAATGTTTGAAAAAAAATAGTCATTGTTCTACCTTTCCCATGATAGCCTCTGCTGTGATACAGAGTAAATGAAAATGTTCTAATTACATTATAGATAAAAGCTTTAAAATTGCATGTTAATTATTTCATGTCAAAAGAGACTTTTCTTCAGACTCAGTAAGAGTATTTGCATACTACATTTCATACTAAAAATATCAAACCTGTTTGAACCAGAGGAACATTTTATGTCATAAACTACAATAGATTAGCTGTTAGTTACACTGAAACTTCAGAGGTAAGCACATGAGAATGAAGAAATCAACCTGTTTATAAGCCTATGCTCCAAAATGTTGGCGAGCAAATAGGGGGTGTGTTTGTGTGTGAAGGTGAACTCAGTTGGAATCTAAGGTGGCCTTAAAGTCCGCAGGGTCCAAAACATTCTATAGACTGTGGCGATAACCAATTTGGGATAGAAGTGATAATAGTGGTCAGGTGAGAAAAAGCACTTGTCAAAACCCAACATCCATTGCAGATAAACACTCCCCGCAAACTGAGAGTGAAAGGACCTTCCTCAACCTGATAGAGGACATCTACAAAACACCTGCAGCTAATACACTTAATGGTAAAAGAGTGACTGCTTTCCGTAGAGATCAAGAACAAAACAATATCTGCTCTTACTATTTCTATTTGATGCTGTGTGGGAGGTTCACAGTGAAATAAGGCAGAAAAGAACAAGATAGCAGAGTAGGAGATACCTTTGTTCCGCAACAAAAAACAAGCAGACAGCTATCCATGAATGAAAATAGCCCTGAGAGGACTCAAGAGTCCAATTAAGAACCTACAGGAACACAGTAGAGCAATAACACAGAGAATCACCACACAGAATGGATCTCTGGACAGGTCGGCATAGCTGAGGCATCTAGAGACAGCTAGGAACAAGAGAAGGGCAGGGGCTGTTAGTCCCAGCCATGAGACGAATGCCACCACGTTCCCCATAGCCTGCTCTGTGGAGGATCTGGCAGCCTTTGCTACTGAGGAATTCAACAGCCCCTCTGACAGCCACGGACTACACTGTAGTGTTCACTGGTATGGCTCCCAGAGGCCTGCACCACAGAGGACGCCGGAAGCTTTCACCACTGACGTAACCAACAGCCATCACTGCCCTGTACCTAGCAGAGAGCATATGCTGCACCACAGCATTCCCTGGCAGAAGGAGCTGCAGTAGTAGTGCCCTGGAACTGGGGCTGCCAACACTCCCCTCAAAGCCCACACATGACCCTGACCCAGCTGTGGCTACTCCACGTGCACCCCAAACTTCAGACCATGACTAAGCAGCTGTTCTGCATATACCCATGCTTCAGGCCCTGGACCCAGCACCACTGAGGGCGAGGCAGTGCCCCAGACTCTAGAGTTGCTGTCTCTACAAATGTGTGTTTGTTCCAGTCTTCAGCTCCTTGGCTGCTTGGCACAACCCTGCATCTGAGACACCAGAGCGACCATGGCCGTGAGCTACCCAGTGCCCCAGACGCCAAAGCCACTGTTGCTCTGCAAGCACCTACACTGTACAGCTCAACTCCATGGCCCCTCCATGGGCACCTGTGTATCACAAACCCCCGCCACCTCCCCACAAGGGCGCCCATGAGCCATACCTAGAGCCAGAAAGGGTCTCCTCAGCCAATACATCCCCAATGGGAGAAAACAAATCACGAGGTCCCAAAAAGCTTTCACCACCAAAGACCCCAACAGACTTCACCACTAGTTCAAACAGCCACAACCTCGCCCACTGAGGACCCCAGCAAACCTTTGCCAACACTGACTTCAGCTGGCAGAACTACACGAAGACTACACAACTGGGACTTCCTTCGAACCACCACACCCCACTTAGCAGCACCCTTGTACCCAACCACAATAAAGGTTTTTTCCACACCAGAACCAGTCTGTGAAGTCTGTAAGAGGTGACTGCTCCATCAAATACACAAATAGCAACACAATGCTATAAGAAACATGGGGGAAAATCAAGAAAACTTGACACCAGATACACAAAAGATAAAGAGAAAGGAATCAAAGCATATACTATAGAAAATCATCAAATCACAAAGGAAGACAAGAGGGGAAGAAAGGAACAAGGGTACTAGAAAACAGCCAGAAAACAATTAACAAGCTGGAAATAGTAAGTCCTTACCTATCAATAATTACTTTAAAGGTAAATGGATTAAATTTTCCAATCGAAAGACATAAAATGCCTGAATGGATTACAAAAACAAAAACAAGACCCAACTATATACTGCCTTCAAGAGACAAACTTCAGCTTTAAGGATACACACAGGCTGAAAATGAAGGGATGGAGGAAGACATTCCACTTAAATGTAAACCAAAAGAGAGCAGGGGTAGTTATACTTTTATCAGACAAGATAGACTTTCAGTCAACTACCTTAATAAGAGACAAAGAAGGTCATTGCATATTGATATAGGGATCAATTGGTCAAGAGGATATACGAGTAAATACATGCACCCAACATTAGTGCACCAAAATGTATTAAATAAATATTAACAGATCTGAAGGCAGATATAGAGCAACACAATAGTAGCAGGGACTTCATTACCTCATTTTCAACAACAGATTGGTCACCCAGACAGAAAATCTATAAGGGAACATTGCACTTGAACTGCACCTTGAACAAAAGGATCTAACAGACATACACAGATATTCCATCTAACAGCAGCTGAATATACGTTCCTCTCAAGCACACATGGAACATTGTCTAGAATAAGTCATATGGTAGGTCACAAAACAAATCTTAATTAACTCATGAAGTCTGAAATCATATCAAGTATTTTTTCTGACCCCAATGGTATGAAACTAGAAATTAATATCAGAAGGAAAGCTGGAAAATTCACAAATATGTGGAAATTAACAATTTCTGAATAACCGATAGGTCAAAGAAGAAATAAAAAGGGAAATCAAAAAATCTCATGAGACAAACAAAAATGGAAACACAGCATACCAAAACTTATGGGATGCAGCAAATGCAGTTCTACAAGGGAAATTTGTAGTGGTAAATACCAACATTAAGAAAAAAGAAAGATCTAAAATGAACACCCTAACTTACACCTTAAGAAACTAGAAAAAGAAGAACAAACTAGCCCAAAGTTAGCAGACGGCAGGAAATCACAATGATCAGGGCAGAAATAAATATAATAGAGGCTAAAAGGACGATAGAAAAGATCAGTGAACCTAAGCGCTGTTGTTTTGAAAATATAAAATTGACAAACCCTTAGTTGGAAAAAGAGAGAAGAAAAAAAATAAAATCAGAACCAAAAAAGAAGAATTTCATACCAAACAGATGCAAAGGAGCATGAGACCTACTATGAACAATTATATGCCAACAAATTAGGTAACCTTGAAAAAATGGGTAAATTCCTAGACACATACAGTCTTTTAATACTGAATCAGGAAGAAATAGAAAATCTGAACGGACCAATTCCTCCCAAGGGAAATTGAATTTGTAACCAAAAACCTCCCAACAAGCAAGGTCCAAGGCCAGATGATTTCACTGGTGAATTCTACCAAACATTTAAAGAAGAATTAACACTAATCCTTCTTTAACTCTTCCAAAAAACTAAGAAGGGAAGAGTTCCAAACATTTTATGAGTCTTGCATTAGGTCCAATAAGGGCACAAGAAAAGAAATCTACAGACCAATATTCCTGGTGAACGTAGACCAAAATATCCTTAACAAAATACTGATGAACCAAATTAACAGCATATTAAAAGAATCAAGTGGGATTTATCCCTGGGATACAAAGAGGGTTCAACATATGTAAGTCAATAAGTGTGGTATAACATATTAACAGAATGAAGGATAAAAATCACATGATCATCTCAATAGACGTTAGAAATATATCTACATATGATCTAGCAATTCCATTTCTGGGCATATATCCAAAGGGAACAAAATCAGTATCCCAAAGCGATATCTGCATTCCCATGTTCATTGCATCATTATTCATAATAGCCAAAATATGGAAACAACCTCAGTGTCTGTCAACAGATGAGTGGATAAAGAAAATGGGTCATATGTATACAATGGAATATTATTCAGCCATAGAACAAACACTATATGGTATCACTTATTTGTGAAATCTTTTTTAAAAAGAAAAAGCTGAACTCAAAGAAACAGAGTAGAATAATGATTGCCAGGAGGTAGGGGATGTGGGGAGATGTTGGTCAAAGGGTACAAAATTACAGTTATAAGATGAATAAGTTCTGGGGATCTAATGCACAGCACGGTGACCATAGTTAATAATACTCTATTGTACACTTGGAGTTTGCTAAGAGAGATCTGAAGCATCTGAACACACACACACACACACACACACACACACACACACACACACACACAGTAACTATGTGGGGTGATGGATGTATTAATTAACTTGATTGTGGTAATGATTTCATAATGTATGTACACATCCAATCATTACATTGCACACTGTAAATATATAATCTTGTCAATTATACCTCGATAAAACTTGGGGAGGAGGGAAATGAAATAAGACAGAAAAATACATTAAAGGCATCCAGATTGTAAACTAGGAGTAAAACTGTATTTGTTCACAGATGACATAATTGACTAGGAGTAAAACTGTATTTGTTCACAGATGACATAATTGACTATCTGAAAAAATCCAATGGAATCTACAAAAATGCTACTACAATAACTGCATTTGGCAAGGCTGCAGAGTACAAGATAAATATCAATGTGTAAAATATGAAAAATCAGCTATATTTCTACATACTAGCAATAAACAATCCCAATAGCATAAAATCTGCAATATTAGGAATAAATGTGACAAAAATGTGAAAGACCTATGCACTTAAAGCTCTAAAACATTGCTGAAAAAAAAAATTAAATAAGTAGAGAGACATCATGTTCATGAATCAGAAAAGTCAATATTGTCAGGGTATCACTTCTCCCCAAATTGGTCTATAAGTTCATTGTAACCCCTATCAAATCCCATCGAGGTGTTATAGTAGAAATTGAAAAACTGATTCTAAAATGTATACTGAAATGCAGAGGATCGAGAATAACCAAAACAACTTTTAAAAAGTACAAATTTGGAAAACTAACACTTCCTGATTTCACCTGATTTGAAGATTTATAAAGCCGCAGTAATGAAGACCATGCACATACATGAACAGCTGATTTTCAACTGAGATGCCAATACAGTTCAGTGAAGAAAGGATTGGCTTTTTCTCCCCCATTTTTAAAAATTAGTTTCAGGTCTACAAAGCAACATAATAGCTAGACATTTAAACCCCTCATAGAGTGATAACCCACCCCCCAAGCTTCTACCCCTCTGACATCTTATATAGCTGTTACAATACCATTGACTATCTTCCCTATGTTGTACTCCACATCCCATGATTATATATACTTATATATTTAGTTATAGTTTACATTCAATATTATTCTACTTCAGCTTCAGGTGTATAGTACGTTGGTCAGGCATCTACACAGTCTATGAAGTGATCCCTTGATAAGTCCAGTGCCCATCTTACATGATCTTTACAACATTGTTGATTATATTCCCCACACTGTGTTAACTATCAATTTGTATTTCTTAATACCTTCACCTTTTTCACCCTGCACCCAACCCCCTTTCCATCTATCACCCTGATAGATCTAGTACCCATCTGGCACCATACCTAGTTATTACAATATTGTCGACTACATTCCTTATGCTATAACCTACATCCCCATGACTACTGTGTAACAACCAATTTGTACTTCTTAAGGGATTGGCTTTTTGACAAATTAATCTGAAAATAATGGATGTCCATAAGTAAAAACTGAACTTCCATGCACACTTTACACCATATACAAAAGTAAAAATTGTTCATAGAACTAAGTGTAAAATCTAAAACTATCAAATAACTAGAAAAAACCATAGGAGAAAGCCTTGTGATTTGTGATTAAAGATTTCTTACATATAACATAAAAAGCACAATTCATAAAATAATAAATTGATAAACAGAACTTCATCAAATTTAAAAACACTGCTCTTCAAAGACTAATTAGAGAATGAATAAAACAAGCCACGACTTAGGAGAAAATACTCGCAAATCATTTCTGATACAGGATTTGTTTCTAGAATATATAAACAACACTTGCAAGTCAATATTAAGAAAACAAATTACTCAATTTTTAGAAAGGTAAAACATTTGAAAAAATGCCTCACTAAAAAGATATATGGTTATTCAATAAATGCATGAAAAGATGCTCAACATCATTAGTCATTAGGAAAAACGCAAATTATAACAACAATGCGATACTACTACATTTGTGCTCTATCGTGGGAATGCAAAATGGTCACTGTGGAAAACAATATGACACTTCCTCAAAAAATGAAAAATAGAATTACCATATTGTAACAATTGGGGTCTCCAGAGGAACAGAACTAACAGCATTCTTCAGAGAAATAGAGTAAGAGATTTATTATGAGGCATTGGCTCCCATGACTACGGAGACTAAGAAGTTCCACTATCTGCTGTCTGAAGCTGGAGACCCCATGATAGCCAGTGGTGTAATTCAGTCCAAGTCTGAAGGCCTGAGAACCAGGGGAGCCAATGATGTAAATCCCAGGCCAAGGGCAAGAGGAGATGAGACAAAATGTTCCAACTGAGACAGTGAGGCAGGAAAAGCAGGAGTAAATTCCTCCTTCCTCGGCTTTTTGTTCTATTCAGTCCTTCAAAAGATTGGATGATGCCCACCCACATTGAAGAGGAAAATCTACTGGGTCCACCAGTTTAAATGTTAACCTCATCTGGAAAAAGAAATTCTGACACGTCACAAAAACACAACATGGAGAAATCTTGAGGACACTATTATGAGTGAAATAAGCCGGACACAAAAGGACATACACTGTATGATATCACATATATGAAGCAGCTAGAGTAATAAGATTCATGCAGACAGAAAGTGGAATGCTGGTTGCCATGGACGGGGGAGAGGAGGAATGGGAAGTTAGTATTTAATGAGTAGGGAGTTTCAATTTTGCAAGAAGAAGCGAGTTCTGGAGATGGATGGTGTGATGAGGTTACACAAGAACGTGACTGTATTTCATGCCTCTGGATCATACACTTAAAGATGGGTAAGATGGTAAATTTTATGTTATGTGTATTTTACCACAATTTAAAAAAAATTTAAAGCAGAATTTCAGACCCCACCTGGACCTCCTACATGTGAGTTTGCATTTGAACAGGGTCACCTGATGTTTTCTACACATTTTCAAAGGTGGAAGGCACTGGACAAGAGAGGTATCCCACACTTTCAAAAAGTGTTTGGCAGTTTATAACAAAGTCAAACATATACATATTCTCTGACTCAGCAGTTTCACTAGTAGGCATCTAGTCAAGAAACCTGAATGCAGATATCCGCAAAAAGACTTGCACAGTTGCTCATGTTAGCTTTATTCATAATAGCCCCAAATTAGAATGAACCCAAACCCATCGACAGGAGAATGGACAAACGGAATGTTCACACCACAAAATACCACTCAATAATACTCAAAAGAAAACAGAATGAACTGCTGATATATGCAACAACATAGGTGAATTACGAAAATGTTATGTGTGTGAAAAAAGTCACACATATAGTATGGAGTCTATTTATATGAAACACAAAAATAGGCAAAACTAATCTATGATGACAGAAGTCAGAACAGAGTTTACTCGTTTGGAGGAGGGCAGTGGATACTACCTCAAATGGTGCACAAGGGAACTTTTGGGAGTGACTGCAATGCTTTTTGTCTTGATCTGAGTGGTGGTCACATGGGTGGATACATATTCAGAGATTTATACAATTTACACCATATCATATATTCCATTGCACAGTGGAATTCTTCACATTCTTCGTATTACCCTTAATACTTGTGGATCTTATATAATTTGTATCTCAATAAAGTGCCATAACACATAAGAGTTAAGATTAAAAAGGATAAAATTAGAATTTTTTTTTTTTAATTAGAATTTTAAACAAAATTTTTAGTAACTTAAAATGACTGGAAAGTTCTGTCATCTATCCAGGATGTAATTAAGTAGAGAAGACAGTTTACAGAGTAAAAGCAGTGACAAAAAATGAAACAGATTCATGCTTGTATCTTGTGTAGAGACAGATCGATATACCAGTTACACTTGCATTACATAACATTCAGTTACACATAAAATGGTGCTTATGGAACATACATATGTAATGAAAGTTTTTTGTTTTGTTTTTTAAACAGGACAGGAATGTGAACAACAATGTAAACATTTAGGAGAATGATCAGAAGGAAAGGAAGGGGGGACAATGGGATTAAGAGGAATAGAAAAGGGTCTTTAACTTTATTTTTTCTTATGTAGCAAAGATTTTTAAAAAATGTTAGTGCTTGTTAAATCTAGGTGGTGTCTTTAAGAGTGTCTATTATATTTTTATCCTGTAACTATTGTTTAAAATATTTCATATTAAAAAACCAAAATGTTATAGACCTTTATATATTAGAATATTATCTCGAAGATTTACTGAAAGCCATCATAATTTTATAGATTGCTTGTACTGGTGTTATTAAATAGCTTAAATGTGTATTTGTGAATTTAAAAATTCTAAAAGAATACTCAAGAAACTGTTATTAGTCATTGTCCCTGAGATAGGAAAGAATCTTAACTTCACTGTATAACCTTTAGTAATAATTACATATTTCCTTTTAGTGCTATTTATTAATAAACAATGTCATTAAATAGGTGGTTTAAATGATACGATCTTTAAGGCATTTACAGGTTCTAAAATGCTATGATATGATGATACAGCTTTCCAGAAAGGACTTTATTCTGAGGTCTGAAGACATAATTTTGAGATCACACATATTCTGAGTTGTAACGTTTTATTAAAATTATCTAAAGGAAAAACCATAAATACTATCTTGTTCCTTTAATTTGAATTATGCCTGTACTACCAGTCAACTTTAAAGTTATTGAATATGAATACATAGGCATTTTGTTGCCATTGCACTGGATTTTGTAGATAAAGTTATTCAGCTTGGTAGCAGAGAATCCTAAAATAATAGTGGAAAATATATATTAATTTGTTTATAGAAATTTTATATAAATATAACACACATCCTGTTTCTACCATTACATATTTAACATTCTGTTCTTAGTAACATTTAAAAACCTTAAATTATCCTTTCTGTTACATTTAGTTATATTTAATTAGTAACTAAATTAGGCTTGCATTCCGATTTGGCATGCGCCATACATTAACTATATGGCCACTAAATGCCCTTAAATTAAGGTTTCTTAACTATTAAAACTTTGACTACCTCTTATTCAACCTAACATTGAATAAGGCAATTCGCTAAATATGGTGGGAGAAAGAAGGCTAAGACATGGATCTCACCCTAGAGGAGGCTGTAATCTAAATAGACATGTGCACAGAGCTACTGTACAAGGTATTCTGTGGGATTACTGCTAAAATGGAATGTTAAAGACTATTACAATGGTGCTCAGAACAGGGAAATATTTCAGGGTAGAAGGTCACAGAAGAGGTAGCATTTGAGTAGGCGATGAAAGATGAAAAACTTAAGAATGCCCTTATATTAATTATTTTCTTTAAAATTACTGTTCTGGAAACCACTTAGAAGTTGTTTTTAATGCAGTTGTTGAAATTTGTCTATTTTTTATATAAAGGGAAGCTATTTTTTGGGTAAATATATGCGCTACCAAAAAAAAAATGAAGGTAGTTATAATGATGTGTTAAAGAATCATATCTGTAATGATACGTTTATTAACATCATACAATTTTATTTTTTGTCTTCTCAAAAGACACATTGAATGAAAAAATCCAAACTACATAACTCATTCACTAAAAGAGGGACTAGATAAAAGAAAACCTATAACATTTCATATTCAACGTGTAATAATCAGATGGCCTCGATAATTACAGTAATGAAAATTTAAAATACAGCACATTAGTTGCTGAAAAGGTCAGAGATGGTCAGATAATAGCAGAAATGACAACCATGTCACAATACTTTGATATTTTAATCAAATAAGTTCCCAAAGAGAAATCCCCCAATTTGCACTGTGGATATCAGGGGAAGCCTTGATGGCAGAGCTAGAGGTCATGGTTTTAAATCCCAGCTCTGCTATTTAACCTCTTAGCATTTCCGCTTTCTCAGCTGTCCAAATGGTAATGACCTGGCCCATGCCTCCTTCAAAGGGTTATGCTGTAAGCATCAACTCTGTTGGGTGAATGTGCTATATAGAATATAAATCATTACCAACTGTAATTGTTACTAGTCAGGTGTGACTTAAATTAACTCGAGCTTTCCAAGCATGTCTTGGAGAAGGGAAGTTGGACACACCATCTGATGTAGTCGATGAGGACTTTCCCTCTTATTCTTATTTTTATGATTGCATTGACTACATTTTGCTGCGATAAAGTTGAGGGGTTCTCTCTCCACGATCATCCAGCTATGTGACCGTGGCAGTTTTCCTCTACTCCGCTAGGCCTCTGTTTCCATATCTGTAAAGCAGGAATCATAATGGTACCCCCTTTTAGAGCATTGGGAGGAGTAAATAAAATCCCACACGTAAAAAGCTCGTTACAATGCCTTATATGTGGTTAAGGGTCCACTTAATGGCAGATCTTGTTATTATTATATTTCTTGTATTCTCAGAGCAATGAGAGTGTACTCATAGATACATTATGTAAGCCCTAACTGGGACACCAATCTTCCAGTCGGTTACTCTAGTTTTACAACTCCTAAGAGCTATGATAACGTGTTGTGAAGTTTAGGGTTATATTTAAAGAGTTTTTCTGGAATTATGCATTTAGCTCTTTTCCTATCATGCCTCATTAAAGTTTGAAAGTTATATGTATTTATTTCTTGTCTTTCAAACAATTTTCCTTTTTTAATCCATCAATTTCCTGTGCCCAAGTATATCAATACTTGGAATGTCAATAGAAGCACCACCTTTGCTCTTACATATGGTTTGAAGAAGTATTCAAATCCGTCCTGACTGACAGAATAACAAAATAAAGAAAAGAAAAGGCCTATAAAAGGTTAAATAAGCCATAACTATTCCAAAAGAAATAAAGTTGGTTCACTAAATGTCATACCTTATGCCAAAATAATTCCCAACAGGGAAAAGAGTTTAAAACAAAACAAAACAAAACAAAAACCCTACAACTCAGGGTGCTAAAGGTCTTTTAAAACAAAGACAAATGTAGAAACCCTTAAGAAAAGGATAGATTTAATTTCTTTAAGTCGAAAACAACATAAATAAAACTAAAATAAAAGCAACAAACTAGGGAAAATATTTGCAACACACATGAGGGATTTATGTCTTTATTATAGAAGGAAATAATAAGAGTTGTGTGCGAGGATGTCTGTGAAAAATTTTGTAATAGTGATAAATTGGACAATTCAGGTTATAAAATGGGGATAGTTAATGGAATGGCCAAATATGAATAGCATACTTTTATTACAAAATTAGTTTGGAAATGAATACATTAAAATGGCATATTTAAAATTTATTTATAAATTAAATACCCAAAGATAAATATTTAGAAAATGTTCACTTCTAATTAAATGAAAACGTATAACATATAACACTGTATGTTTAATATGATGCAACTTTAAGTACTTTCACAAAATATGATAAATTCTGGTAGATGTATTTATGGATATTTTATATTTTCTTTTGCTTTTCTGTATTTTAAAAATTTCAACAATAGATATGTAGATTTTAAACAATATATTTTCCACAAAGTTAACATTCTTACCTTGGTGCTGCCTCATCTTTTCTGAGCTAAATCTTGCTTTTATTTTATTATTTGCAATATTTGAACAGAGATACCACAAATGTTATATTTAAGAATGTCTACCACAGAAAAAATAAGTGAAATTGATATAAATGTCTAAGAACAGGGTTAAGTAAAGTTATGCTCATTCAAAAGACAAAATGATGTACATCTATTAAATAAGCATGTTTAAAAGAATAATGTTATGATCAAAGCAAATTGCACAATAGTCTTTTGAAATGATCCCAATTATATCTTTGCTCAAATATCACCTTTTCAATAAGGTACCCCTGAACATTCCATTTAAAATTGCAAGCCCTACCCATCTATATGTTGTCTACAGAGGCTCATTTCAGATGTAAGGACATACATGGACTGAAAGTGAAGGGATGGAAAGATATTCCATGCAAATGGAACCTAAAAAAATCTGGGGTGACTATATTTATATCAGAAAAGTAGACTTTAAAAGAAAGACTGTAATAAGAGGCAAAGAAGGGCATTAAAGAGGCCAATTGAACAAGAGGATACAACATTTATAAATATTTATGCACTCACCTTAGGAGCATCTAAATACATAAAGCAAATATTAACAGAACTAAAGAAAAAAATAGATAACATTACAATAATAGTAAAGAACTTTAATACCCCACTTACATCAATGCACAGATCATCCAGATAGAAAATCAGTAGGGAAACATCAGCCTTAAACAACATGTTAGAACAGATCAACTTAACAGATACAATCATTCCATCCAAAACCAACATTATATACATTCTTCTCAAGCTCACATGGAACAATCTCCAGGATAGATCATATGTTAGGCCACAAAACAAGTCTTAATAAACTTAAGAAGATTGAAATCATTATCAAGCATCTTTTCTTACTACAATGGTATGAAACTAGAAATCAGTTACCAGAAGCAAACAAGAAAATTCACAAATATGTGGAGATTAAACAATGTACAATTATACATAGGTCAAAGAAGAAAGCAAAAGAGAAATCAAATTGTACTTTGAGACAAATTAAAATTGAAACACAAAGAACCAAAACTTACGGAATGCAGCAAACAGTTCTAAGAAGAAAGTGCAGAGATATAATACCTACACCAAGAAACAAGAAAAATCTCAAATGAACAACCTAACTTTACACCTCAAGGACCTAGAAAACGAATCAATGAAGCCCAAAGTTAGTAGAAGGAAGGAAACAAAAACCATGGTGGAAATAAATGAAATAGAGACTAGAAAAACAATGGTAAACATCAATGAAATTAAGAGTTTTTTTGAAAAGATAATCAAAATGGACAAACCTTTAGCTAGACTCGCCAAGGAAAAAAATAGAGGACTCATAGAAAAGCAGAAATGAAAGAAGAGTTGTTACAACTGATACCATAGAAATAAGAGATTACTATGAATAATTATATGCCAACAAATTGGACAACCCAGAAGAAATGGATAAATTCTTAGAAACATACAACCTACCATGATTAAATCATGAAGAAAAAGAAAATCTGAACAGATCAATTACGAGTAAGAAGATTGAATCAGTAATCAAAAACCTCCCCACAAAAAGTTCAGGACCAGACAGCTTCACTGGTGAATCCTACCAAACATTCAAAGAAGAATGAATACCAACCTTTCTGAAACTCTTCCAAAAAGTAGAAGAGGAGGGAATACTTCCAAACTCATTGTATGAGGCCAGCATTGACCGATACCAAAACCGGACAAGGATGAAACAGGAAAAAAAAAATTGCAGACTAATAGACCTGATGAACATAGATGCAAAAGTTCTCAACAAAATATTAGCAAAACAAACTCAACAATACATTAAAAAAATCATTTATCACAATCAAGTGAGATACACTCATATTCTGGGGATGCAAGAATGGTTTCACATTTGCAAATCAATCAATGTGATACATACACCACGTTAACAAAAATGAAGGATAAAAAGCATAGTCATCTCAATAGATGTAGAAAAACCATTTAACAAAATTCAACATTTTACATCATAAAAACTCAATAAAGTGGGTACAGATGGAACATACCTCATTATAGTAAGGGCTATATGTATGACAAACCCACAGGTAACATCATAGTTAATGGAAAAAGCTGAAAGCTTTATCTCTAAGATCAGGAACAAGACGAGGATGTCCGCTCTTGTCACTTTTATTCAACATAGTATTGAAAGTCCCAGCCAGAGCAATTAGGCAAAAAAAAAAGGAAAAGGAGGCATCCAAATAAAAAAGGAATAAGTAAACTATCACTATTTGCAGAAGACATATTATACATAGAAACCCTAAAGATTCCACCAAAAAAACTGTTAAATTCAATAAAGTTGCAGGATACAAATCAAAATAAAAAAATCTGTTGTGTTTCTATACACTGATAATGAACTATCAAAAACAGAAATTAAGAAAACAATCTCATTTACAATTGCATCAAAAAGAATAAAATACCTAGGAATAAATTTAACCAAAGAGGTTAAAGACCTGCACACTGAAAACTATGACAATAAAAGAAATGGAAGAAGACATAAACAAATGGAAAGATATTCCACGCTCATTGGATTGAATTGATATTGTTAACATGTCCATATTACCCAAAGTAATCTATAGATTTAATGTAATCCCTATCAAAATTCCAATGGCTATTCCCACAGAAACAGAACCACCAATCCTAAAATGTGTATGAAACCCCAGAAGATCCCAAATAGCCAAAGTAATCTTGAGAAAGAAGAACAAAGATACAGGCATCATGCTCCCTCATTTCAATTTATATTACAAAGCTCTAGTAATCAAAGCAGTAGCTTACTGGCATAAAAACAGACACGTAAACAGAATAGAGAGCTCAGAAATAAACCCATGAATATACGGTCAATTAATTTACAATAAAGGAGTCAGGAATATACAATGGGGAATATACACCTTTAATAAATAGTGCTAGGAAAACTGTACAGCCACAAAAGAATCAAACTGGACCACTTTCTTACACCCTATACAAAAATTAACTCAAAATGGATTAAAGAATTGAATGTAAAGATCTGAAATCATAAAACTCCTAGAAGAAAACATAGGGGTAAGTTCACTGACATTGATCTTGGTGACAGCTTTTGGGATCTGACTCCAAAAGCAAAGACAACAAAAGTAAAAATAATAAACAAGGGAAACTACATCAAACTAAAAACATCTGCACAGTAAACTGTCAGCAAAAGGAAAGACAACCTACTGGATGGGAGAAAATATTTGCAAATTTTATCTCATGAGGGGCTAATATCCACAATATATAAAGAACTAATACAATTCAATAGCAAAAAATAGTCAAACAATCTGATTAAAAAATGGCCAGAGGATCTTAACAGACATTTTTTTCAAAGACATACAGATGGCAACAGGTACATGAAAAGATGTTCAACATCATTAATTATCAGTAAAATGGAAATCAAAACCACAATGAACTATCACTTCACACCTGTTAGAATGGTTATTTTCAAAAATACAAGAGATAACAAGTGTTGGCAAAGATGTGGAGAAAAGGGAACCCTTCTGTACTTTTGGTGACAATGTAAATTAGTGCAGTCTCAATGCAAAACAGTATGGAGGTTCTGCAAAAAAATTAAAATATAACTACAATATGACCCAGAAATCCCACAAGATAGAAAATGAAAACATGAACTCAAAAAGATATCTGCACTCGCATGATTACTGCAACATTATTTACAATAGCCAAGATATGCAAATAATCTAAAGTGTCTTCTGATGGATGAATGGATAAAGAAAACATTATCTATCTATCTATCTATCTATCTATCTATCTATCTATCTATCTATCTATAATGTGTGTATATATATACACACAAACAATGGAATATTATTCAGCCTTAAAAAATGAAATTTTGCCATTTGTAACAGCATGGATGGTCTGTGAGGGCATTATGCTAAGTTAAATCAGTCAGAGAAAAACTACCATATGATCTCACTTATACGTGGAATCTAAGAAAAAGAAAACCCAAACTCACAGACATAGACAACAGATTAGTGTTTGCTGCTGGCAGGGGTTAGAGGTGGGCAAAATAAGTGAAGGGGGTCAAACGGTAGAGACTTCCAGTTATAAAATGAATAAGTCATGGGAATATAATGTACATGGTGACTATAGTTAATAATACTATATTGCATATTTAAAAGTTGCTAAGAGAGTAAATCTTAAAAGTTCTCATAACAAGACAAAAATATTTTGTGATTGTGTATAGCAATGGATGTTAGACTCACTGAGGTGATCATTTCACAATATATACAAATGTCGAATATTGTTTTGTGCACCTGAAATTAGTATAATGTTTAAAGTCAGTTATGCGCTAATAAAATTTTTAAAAATAAAATGAAGGAACCCTTTAACAAAACAAAACTATTTTTCTAGCTTTTTTTTTTAAACTTGCTATGTCCTCTACACTGACCTAGCATCTCTGATCACTTTATTCAAACTGCACTATTTTTTCCACACACTTAACTTCTACCATACTATCTAGTTTTCCTTCAGTGATATTGTTTGTTATCTGCTTCTCCATAGAATGTTGGTAGGCATCTAATGAGAATTTATTGAATGAATGTGTGATTGTATATGGGTAGATACATTAAAAAACATAGAACAAAACATACCAAAATATTAATTGTAGCTCTTTTTAGATGAGTGATGGGTGATGATTATTATTTTCTTCTTTATACTTCCCTAGATTGTAAAAATTTTCTACAATGAACATGGATGACTTTTATAGTAAGGAAAATGTGTGTGTGTGTGTGTGTGTGTGTACATACATATTCAAAGAATGTTAAACTGGATGTAGACCTTTACCCCTGAATTATTCTAGACATCCTACGTTTTCAAAGACCTCCTGGGGAAATGATTTTACAATCCTTCTCATCAACATGTGTCGGGGTTTAACATCTCTGAGAATGAAGAAATAGTCCTGATTTAGTTCTGCTTGCCACTGGCAGGGTTAAATGGTGCCTGGGGGTGTAGAATCAGGCAGTAAGGCACGTGTTAAAGGCAAGAAAAAAGAAGGGAGACACATTTTTTACAGTGATGGAGTAATGGCAGTGAAAAGGAAGGTAAGTAGGAGAGCCAGAAGAGGAAAGAAAATGGAAATTACAGTGGCAAGCATTTATTGACTTTTTTTTTTATGTGCTAGCACCAATGCCAGGTGCTACTGTTGGTATAAAGGTGATTGTAATGAAGTTCCTGCCCTCAAGGAGTTTGGAATCGAGTAGGGGAGCTTTCAGTCTGCTGTGTACACCTACTCTCTTCCTATCACCTCAGCAGGTATTTCTGACTAGGGCATCCTGCTTATTAGAAGCTGCACTAAGTGGGCAGCCACCGGGGATGGGTGCTGACAGCTATTAATAAATGCAATTACATTTTTTGGATATTGTAAAAAGTGGTAGACTACTTTCAATCATTCTTCTGTGGAAAGAAAGAAGAATGATTCTTCTTTCAATCATTCACTCATTATCCCCTGTATACATTATCTGCAGCTTTATTTTATTGGATGGAGTCTTTTTGTCTCATTTTATTCCTTGACTAGCTTTTCCTGAGCACAATTATGACACATTCTTGAAAGATTTCAAAATAACTTTAAGAGCGGATTAGGTGAAAGATAAACATGTAAATCTAGAACAGGAAAGAATTACATTAGGATTCTAGAGCCAAGTATCAATGATTTACAGGGTTTTTGTTTGTTTGTTTGTTTGTTTGAGGTATTTGGTCCCAGGGTGTCTCTATTTCTCACCAGGAAATGGAGGATTGTTTGCAAGGCTGGTGTAAACCCTTCCTGCTTTCTGCTTTCTGGGAGATGATAAAAGCTAAGCTGGTTATTGTCTGTCACAGAATGTTTTTGATAAGCAACCTTTGATAGTTTTCTTCCAAAGGACCCAAATTCTTTGATTTTTGCTCCTGAGTATTTTCTAGTTTTTCACACCTTCCTGAAGCTGTGCGGCCATGTCATGTCCTAACAGCATTACAAGCTATGTTGGAGTTCTGTCAGTTCTCCTCGTGACTACATGTGTCTTGGCTCTGACTTTGAATTGTACTTCATTTTTACATCCAGATAAATTGTTTCTTCAGGCACTGGTGTCAGCAGTTAAGGCTGATCTACCTGCATCTTTGTCACATGGGCCCCGTCCTTTCTCCCATACTCACTCACACGTGCCTGCACACGTAGTTTTGTTCCTCCTCTGGGCTGTCGAGCTACCGTGGTTTGGTGAAATGGCTGCAGGAACTTCAGTCAGGAGACTTGGGTTCTGTGCCCAGACTTACCGCGCCCTGTCGAAGGCCTTGGTTAAATTGTTTAAATTTAACAATTTAAATTTAACAATTTAAATTTCACACCTGGGAGGTGTGAGCATCAAACACAGGAGCAAACATGAGAATGCTCTGCAAACTGGGATCAGAAATATAACAACACCTCGATTGGTTCACTTTTCTTACTTTTTCTTTTTTTCTTTTTTGGTGGTGAATCCACCCCTTGCTCCTTCCCATCAAAAGGGCTTTCCTTGTTTAAAAATACTCCTTTATCCCCTTTTCATCTACTTAATGCCTACGCTGCCTTCAGATACCACCCTAGCCATCTCTTCTCCAGCCATAGCCTCCCCTTACCTCTTAGCTGGGTAATTTCCTCTTAAAGTATGCTCTGTAATACCAAGAAGCTCTCCTCCTTAGCTCTCAGAATAGTTGCAACTGATCTAGAAGATTATCTGATTATTGAAAGTCAATGTAGCTCAGGAGGCAGACAGCCGGGATTCCAATTCTGGCTGAGGCTTACCAACTGTGTAACAATCTATCGCTGTGCCTGAGAGCCTGCGCCTATAAAATAGATATTTGTATTGCCTACCACATTGGGTCATGGTGAGAATTAAATGAATACTGCATATACAAGCTCTGACAATTAAGTTCGCGAACTTGTTGCAACAATGTTACTAATCTTTTCTGATATCAGAGGAATTATTTATTATGAATTTGTACCAACTGGACAAACAGTTAACCAAGTTTACTATTTGGAAGTGCTGAAAAGGCTGCATGAAAAAGTTAGACGACCTGAACTTTTTGCCAACAATTCATGGCTCTTGTATCACAACAATGCACCAGCTCACACGGCACTGTCTGTGAGGGAGTTTTTAGCCAGTAAACAAACAACTGTATTGGAACACTCTCCCTACTCACCTGATCTGGCCCCCAGTGACTTCTTTCTTTACCCAAAGATAAAGGAAATATTGAAAGGAAGACATTTTAATGACATTCAGGACATCTAGGATAATACGACAACTATGACAGCCATTGCAGAAAAAGAGTTCCAAAATTGCTTTGAAGGGTTGACTAGGTACTGGCGTCCTGCATAGCTTCCCAAGGGGAGTACTTCGAAGGTGACTGTAGTGATATTCAGCAATGATGTACGCAGCACTTTTTCTAGGATGAGTTCGCGAACTTAATTGTCTGACCTTGTATCCCACTTCAAACTGCCTGGTGCCCAGTCAGCACTCATAATGGCCTGGTGCCGCCATTATGGAGAGAGGTATTACTTTGTCTGCATCCACCGTGAGCATGAAAGCTCCACCAGGAGCTTCTTTCAAATGCCTCGTCTTTCAAGTGCAAGCACAGGGCTTGACTTACAATAAGTTCTTCCTAAAGATTTTAATGTAATAATGAATACTTGAGTTAACAGATCTAAATTATAAACCTGTTCTCATCTTAAAATGCTGGCATCATGATTTCTATTCCATTATCCATGTTACATTGTCATGTAAATGTTACAAAGCAGAGGACTTAAAACCAAACCTTTAGGAACATAGTTTCCCATAAGTTGAAGGTAAATCACTGGTAACTATTTGTACACCACGAACTTCCATTTGGTTGGGGACTGCCTAGTTATTTGTGGTGTCTACAATGATAATCATAAATGTTTATTAGAATACGAAGAACTCTGCTAGGCATTTTGGATAATAGAATAATGACTGTCTCTCTATTGGGGATGCTAGTTGGGAAGTTATAACATAGTATCAAACCAAGGATCCTGTGACAAACAGCAAAAGAAGAGGAGACAAGTTGTATCTGCTGGTGGCAGATGGTAGAGAACTTTCAGCCACAGATCAAGAAAAATGGAAAAACTTAAAATTATTCATGTTTGATTCTCACCCCACCCCACCAGGTCCATCATTTCGTTAACACGTAAAATGATTCTGAGTTTACTTTTCTTATGCTGTTCTGTCCTGTATTTGCTATTTTCCCCCCAAATGGTTTGTTTTAAAGTTTTATAGATACAGGCAAGTTAACTCAAATCATTTCCACAGTATCAATTTTCTTAGTCTTAACAAACAAAATATCCTAATGATTGTTAATGTAAAGAAAAAAAACACATTGAAAAGAATAAAAGTTGTGTTTTAATTAGTTCACATAAAATACTTCCTCTTTTTGTTTTAAAGTAATTGGGTTTCTGTTTCATTGAAGTATACAAAGAAATGCATATTCTGGAAAAGGCCAAACTATGGAGACAATAAAACAATTAGTAGCTGCCAGGAGTGAGGATGGGAGGAAATGACTAGGCAGAGCACAGAGGTTCCTTAGAGCAGTGAAAATACTTGGTATGATTTTATAATGATGGATACATGTCATTATACATTTGTCCAAATACACAGAATGTACAACACCAAGAGTGAACTCTAAGGTAATCTATGGACTTTGGGTGATTATGATATGTCAATGTAGTTTCATCCCTGGTTAAAAAAAAAAAAAATGCACCACTCTGGTGAGTGATGTAAATAAGGGGGGCTATGCATGTGTGGGGCAGGGGCTACCTGGAAAATCTTCCCATTCCCTGCTCCCTCTCAATTTTGTTGTGAGCCTAACACTGCTCTAAAAACTAAAATCTTTAAAAAAACAAAAAGAAAAGAAATGTATGTTTCAAATTTGTGGTTTAAACGTAGGCCACTTCATCTGGCCAGTTGTCTCCTAGGTGAGGAGCTATCTCACAAGTGCTAATTAGATGATATTATATTCCACAACCAACTTTCCTTGGTTGAGCAGGTGGTTTTAGAGGATGAAAATTAGCCTAATGTGGTAGTCACTGTGTTGCTTAAGCAGGGACCTTTTAGCCTTCTGTCTTCTTTGTTAGCAGAGCTAACAAAGGGGTCCGTGAGAGGACCCCAAATGCCAAAGAGTTAGATTCTCGACCTACCTTATAGTTAGAACATGGTCATAAGACTGGGGGTGGAGGGTTGGGACTCAGAGGAGAAGTCTGTTGAGAGCTTCCGAGAAAGGCTTTTTTCCCTGAGTACTATTACTACTAAATAGTAAACACACTTTTTTTCTGCCTTGATGGTGTGTGGGTGAATGTGATGGCTGGAGCCATAGCAGCCTTCTTGGGATTTGAGGACAAAACCCAACATACTGAACACATTATAGAGGGAAGATGCAGAGAAGCTGGGCTTCTCAAAGAAACGGTTGCTCTCAGCTTCCAGGTGTAAGAGAAAATAAATGTACTTGTTGCTAATGACACTCTGTTACAAGCAATCAAAACTATGTGCTGCGTGAGTGTCCCTTGCCATCACCCTACAAGATCAAACAATATGACTGAGCAACTTATTTTCAAAACGGGCCCACATGAATCAGTGAAATCTTTAGAACAGGGCAATGGACTGGCCTGTGGGAGTCAGGCATTGTGGGTTCCACCATTTCAGTTCTGGTGTCAACTGGTTAAGTGTTTAGTACTAAACAAGTCAAATAACCTCTTTTGTGTGCACTTTCATTACCTGTAAAATGAGGGATTTGCACTGAGAAAGCACTAAGGTCCCTTTCATCAGCATTCTCTGATTCTGTGTTTACAGTACTGTCAAGGGCTGGATTCCCCCAGGAAGCAGACTCTAAATTAGAGATAAGCTTGGAGGAGGCTTATTAGGAAGTTCTTTTGGGATCATCACCTGTGGAGGGTGTGGGGCAGGTACAGGATTGGCCAGAGGGAGAAAAAGAGCTGCAGTGCAATGTCAAAGGAAGCTGAGGCTGGAATGTTGGAGTGAGGGGTCTGGGCCTTGTTACTCCACATAAGGGAGTCACTGGAGGAGGTCCTTAGGAAAAGCGTGCAATCTTGGGTTAAATCAATCTCTCTCTCTCTCTTTCTCTTTCTCTCTCTCTCTCTCTCTCTCTCTCTCTCTCCCTCCCTCCCCCCCACCCCCGTCCCCCAGCGAAGACAACTCATGCAAAGGACTGGTGCCTGAGGGTTTTCATGGAGAGCACTCTTAGCAACTAGAGAATCTGCTTTCGATCCTGAAGGGGATCTGAACAGAGCACCACAGCATCTACCATGGATGGGAATCAAAGTTTACTTGTGTTCACACCATAAGGTTGATCTCTGTCTTTCTGTTTTCATCACTGAATTAAAAAAAAAAATACAGAAATTTTCAAACCTTCATGAAAGTAGAGAGAATCATATCATGAACTCCCATGTCTCCATCATCCCCCGGCCTCAATCGTGACCCACATTTGGATATTCTTGTATATTCCCCACATCTACATTTTTTTCCCCTCTGCGGGAACATTTGAAATCAAACTCAAAATATTATACTAATCACCTAGGGTTGATTGGGTTTTCATTTATTAAAATAATTTAAATCACAAAATCAATAACATATAGCCTTCTCCCCTAGCTCTATGAGTTCATTTCAAGGGCGTCTCCGATAGCCCTGAAGAGACAACTTGGGGCCCAGGAGTTCACACCCACCCCCTCTGTCACCCTGTAGTAGGAAACCAAGAAGTGTGGAGCTGGGTTTTAGACGGGGAGCAGCGGGTCCCTTTACCAGCCAAGCCGATTAGAGGTCCCTAGTGAGCAGTATGTTTTGCCACCAGTATTGAGATGAACAATGGCAAGCTGTAAAGCATTACTTGGTAAATGATGATTGTTGGTTCCCAAGGTCAGTAGATCCCAGTTTAAAAATAGTGTTTGTTTTAGCTATGCCCTCACTTTTCAAAAATTCTTCCACATAATGGCCCCATTCAATCATTCTCATTTCCAAACAACTATGTCCACTGACACTTCTAATAAAATGGAGGGTCTCAGGCCTATTGCCATAAAAGGGATCCCAGACCAAAAGGGATCATTAACAAAACGATAGCTTTGATTCCTCTTAAAAGTCACCTGGAAGATGGAGAGAGAGAGACCCCGAGGGAAAGTTCAGATTGAACGCATCTCGGGAACTACATGTTACCTCAGGAACTCACACTAGGGATCTGCTGCTTACTTTGTTTTCCAGAATACGCATCTTTAACCCAGTTTAGTTTTCTCCCTTGTGGAAAACCTGCCTGCAAAGCTAGACAAATGTTTTTGAATTCTTAAGTGACTGTTGAGAAGCATGAAGGCCTGAGACACTCTGGCTTTAACCACTGCCCCACACAGCATCTTTATCCAGGCCCATGGCGATTGGTCCCTATTTATGGAATGCACCCTGCTCTGTGGGCAGAGCACAGAGCGTGCACACCAGGGCAGAACAGATAAAGACTGGAGACTGCAGTCAGTCCTAAAAAGGCTTATGGTTCAATTGTGAGGAATACCCAGGGAAGCATGGTAATCTAACAAGAATAGCTACTTGGAAGCACAAAAATAAATTGAGTGTATCATATAAGTGGATACAAATCTGAAAGTTTCCTTATGGCTAATGGTATTTAGGAACCTAGTGAGAATACTGTATGTCCATATATCACTTTGTGCAATCCGAGAAATCTAGTTTTTTTCTCGTGCTGCATCAAAATTGCTCAAATGATGGATTCAAGGCTTAAAATTCAAAATATGCAGAATATACTAGGGGAGTGAAATATCAACCTTATATGGTGCTCCCAAGATGCTCATGAAAGATTTTTATTTGGAAGCATATGTTTCAAGGTCACAGAGTGGAATATAGTTCTAATAACTCTTCTAATGTTCAATATTATTGAGACTGGTAAAGGCTGGTGAAATTATTTTGCTTCTAGGAAATAAAGACTTGGAACATTAGGTGGAAAAATCCTAAGAAAAATATTAGTAGACCAAGCCAAACATTATAAGATAAGATATATAACATGGTCAAGTTGAGGTTTTTATTCTAGATTGCAAGGTTAATTTAACATTTAATAAATCAATTACAGAAATTCATCACAGTGTAACAGAGAAACACCATGTGATTATCTCAATAAAGTGTTTGACAAAATTGAATATACATTCATAATAAAAACTCTTATCAAAGCAGGACTAGAACTATATTCACTGAACACTGATAAAGGGTATCTACCCCAAATATTACATTTAATGGTGAAATGTTGAGAGCATTCCCTTTAAAGTTAGAAATAAGACAAGGTTGTCTGCTATTATCATTAATTCCGTTCAACTTTTTGCCAATGAAAATAAGGCAAGAAAAATACATAAAAGTTATAAGGAGTGGAAAGTAATAAAACTAACCATATTCCCAAATAAAACCATTGTGTAGAAGAAAATAATCTATAGATAAAGAATGACAAGTTGCAGGATATAAAATCTATGTACAGAAATCAGTTGCATTTCTACACCCCAGCACTGAATAGATATAATTTTTTTAAAGATGCCATTAATATAGCATCAAAAGTACAAAGTTTCTTGTAATGAGTTTAAGAAAAGATGTGTAAAACTTCTATGAAGAAAATTACAGAGCTTTTTGAAATATCATACATTGAATCAAATCATATACCATGTTCATGAATTGAAAAGTCAGTATTCCCCAAATTGATATTTAGATTCAACATGCTTCCAATAAAAATCCCCCAATTTTTTTTTCTATGAAACTGACAAGCTGATGCCAATATTTATACGGAAACTCGAGGGATTGAGGAAACGAAATTTAATAGATATTACCATTTACAATGAAACTATAATAATTGATTCAGTGTGTTATTGATTTGAGGATAGACAAATTGCTCAAAGGAACAGAGCAGAAAGCCTAGAAAACACACACACACTTAATTTATGATAGTAGCCATTGCATTTCAGGGACTTTTCAATAAATGATGCTGGGACAATTGAATATCAATATGGTGAAAAATGAAATTGAGTCTGTATCTTACGCCACATATGAAAGGCAATTCCAGGTAGATTAAAGACTTGAATGTGACTTAAAGGGAAAATTATAAAACTCTTAGAAGACAATATAGGACACTATCTTTATAACCCAGCATCAGGGGAGGGTTTCTTAAATAAGACACACAATAAATACTCCACAAAGTATATAAAGATTGATAAATTAAACTACATTAAAACTAAGAACCTCAGTTCATCGAAATTTACCACTAAGACAGTAAAAGTACAAATAAAGAGAAGATATTTCTGAAATATATAACTAGCAACCAGAAATGGCAACAGGAAACAGACCCTTCACAGAATGGGAAATACAGATGTCTAGTGAAAAGATGTGCAACCTCATTAGTAACTGGAGAAATGCAAGTAAAAAAAAAATCCCAATAAGGATCCATTTTGTTACCACTAAATTGGCAAAAAACCCCAACAATTGGCAATTATTAAACATGGGAAGGTATGCACAATTTCTACATATGCCGCTAGCGAGAGTAACTCTGTACATGCAGCATGGAAAACAAGTTGGCATCAGCAGTAAATAAAGATACACACATCTATGACCCACTAATTCCACTCCCAGCTCCTTACTTTAGGCCTAGAGAATTCTAGAGTGAATACCAGGTGAAATGTATAAAAATATTCACAGCAGGACTGTTTGTGATACAAGAAATTAGAAATAACCCAAATGTCCAGCAACAATAGAGAGGATAAATACAGCAGTGAACATAAATGAATTATATCATGCTACATGCAGCAGAATAGATGACTCTTAGGAACATCATGTTACTTGCAAACAAGCCACAATGAGTATGTATAATATGATTCTATGTATATAAAGTTCAAAAACTTGCAAGAAATCTGAAAAACACACACACACACAAAACAACACTTTTACAGATGGAAACACAGGGTAAAACTCCCTATTAAAACAGTAAAGGACTGCTAATTAAAATTTCAGGACGGGGTGGGGAAATTTCAGGAAGGGACACTGGATCACAGAGGAGTTCAACATTCTTATAAAGAATTCATTGTACCGCTCTTTATACCTTCTATACATATTTTAAGTATTTCATATCCACTGAATAGTCAATACATTTCTAAGAAGAGAAATACTGACCTGTGACAATCTTTATATTGATTAAATCTAATTTGTGGTCTTTAAGAGAATACTTTCCTATAGAAATCATTTCCTGACATTAATATTGGAATAGAAGTAAAAAATAAATCCTAATTATCCCAATAAACATGACAGAAAATCATCAAAGAGGAACTTGGATCAGAGCAGGAGAGAGAGTAAAATATCCAGCCGCCTATACGAAGCCAAAAGTCTCCCTTGGAAAACCAGCCAGCGAGACACACAGCCCCCAGCCGACAGCGCCTTTCATTCCGTGATAAGGCTGTAAATTCTCTTCCCTGGCCTGGAGTTCAGTGTAAACACTCCAGAGCCTGAGGGACCACAGAGGGAGAGAGAAATGGCTTGGCTCTGGCTGCTTCTCCTCTGGAGGGAATGCTCACTATCAACTGTTCAATCACAAAACCCCAATTCTCCGCAACTATCCCGGGAGGTTCTCCCCTGTGGTGGGGAGATTCCGGTGCAGGGCGAGGGCACGGGGCTGGGGCCCAGGCCACTCCAGCCAGTGTGGTCCTGGGATGCCGGCCGGGCTGCAAAGCCGTCCCCTGGACCTGCCCACCCAGCCTCGCCTTCATTTTGCAGACGACACTGCACTTTGGGAGCTGGCACTGACCACGCGCACCTTCTGCTCCCACATCTAACTCGCCCGGGTGTTAGATGGAAGGAAGACACCGAGCATACTCCAGAGCTGCTCCAGACTGCCACTTGCGGGACGAAAAAGAAAGACGCGCTGTGCACGAAGTTGATGGATATTTCTTTCCATGTTCATGGGGGAGATTAAAGCACATCTTGTAATTCATTTGGGTGCCTTGCGAACCATCACCGAGAATGAAACAAACCACCCTAGGCAGCAAGGAAAACTATGTGCAGCTTGCAGGAGAGCAGGCCGCCTGCCACTGGCCAGAGCCAGCCCGAAACTTCTCAGAGAGCAGTTGGCAGTAACAGACCAGCCTGTCAGCTACGGCACTTAAAGCTGATGGATATATATTATTTTTGTTTGGAAAAAAAAAATCCATTCTACCCTTAATGACTCCTGCAGTATTAGCTCAACTATTTTCTTTTATATTAAAATAAAAGATGAGCGAGAAAGGCTTCCTGTGGCTTCTCAGTAACGGAGGCCAGTACATATATTTTTAAAATCAACTTCATTGAGGTATAATTTACATACAATAAAATGCTCTCATTTTATGTGTACAGTTTTATGAGTTTAATTTGTGCAACTACTATAAATAAGATGTAGAATGTTTCCAAAACCCCCAAAAGTTCCCCTGCTCCTTTCCAGTGCCGTCCACCATCTCCTTTCCCTGGGCCCCTGACCTCCGGCAATCTCTGATCTGCTATCTGTCACTATGGGTTCGTTTTGCCATTTAAAGAATTTCAAATAAATGACAACAACCAATATATTTTTAATCCAAGGTTTCCTCCATTCTGATAAACTTCTATTTTCTGAGGTGTTTCTCTTGACTCTCATTGCTCTAAATGGCAAGACTTCATTTTGTTTTGTTTTTCCCCTACTGTTTTTTCCAGTTTTAGTATATGTGCCCCCAAAGATAATACTTCTAGGATGGTTTTAAACTTAAAAACCATAAAAGTGAAAGGTTTCTAAATTGAAGTGAAAAATACACATATGACTCATATAGTGATATTTAAAAAAAAACACTTCATCATATCAGTTCCCTTTGAGTTAACTGGACAAGTTGCCTAACCCCATGGCCATGGCTCACTGCAAGAGTCGGCTTCTGGGGGAGCATGACAAGATCCATGTACAATATCCATGAATAGAACAAAAAAGAAAATGCAGACAGATCAGTCAATTATGAAACAGTGAAAAATAAAAAGCTGCCCATTGGAATTACCTATGAAAATTTCCTCTCTGTCCAGTCACTGGTGGGGACCACAAAAGAAGGTGGTGTTTCCTCTCTACATTTCTAAAATGCCTTCTGAGAGGCAGGAGAGTTTTGGGTAATTTAATTGTATTCCACTGATGGCCAAATGTACCCAGTGCAGGTACGACAGAAGTCTCTCTACAGTGGGCAACACTGAGATTCCTTCTTCTCACCAGAATGTCTTCCTAAGCACAAAGCTTCTTAGGAACTCAGGAACGGATCTGTCTGCTAGCATAAATTTTAATCTCCTCCCTCTGTCTTCCAGGCCACTAGTTTTAGACGCTGCAAGTCACACGATCACAGGACTCCATCGACCACGGCAGAAAAGGAGAATGCAGACTGTTTTCCTGCCTTCTATTTTCGTTACCCACCATATCTATTTTAATGGCAATTAAACTCTGGTGCCCTCGCTTATCTCTGTTGGCTAATGTATTTAATTCCACCACTCCCAAAGGGAATAATCCCAAATCTTAAGCCTGTGCTGTATTAAAGACCCATGAATGCTTAATCAGAGCAAACAGAGGATTTGGTTTGTATATACAGCAAAAGCTCGTGTCTTTTATGTTCAGAGAGCAAGACTAAAAGAAGAAAATGACAATAAATCATTTCAAGAAACAGTATAACCTAAATGTTGTATGTTTATTTAAAGTTTCATACAATCATTTGTCTAGACCTACAGCCCAGCTTCAGAAAGTGACGCCATAATGAGGGTTGGAGGCGAGCAGTTTTCAAGAGCCAAAAGACGTATTGCCTCCTCCTCAAACTGGCTTATGGGGAAAATGATAAGCTCTTAAATAGAACCAAAGCATCCAAGAGGGTAATGCAACAGTAACACATAGCTTTGATTAAAAAAAAAAAATTTTCTTTGTTAAGGTATTGGGTTACCCAAAAATCTAACATGGTTTTAAAGAGAGTAGAAAAGGATGTGACTTCTTTTGGTCTGAGTTGAAATGAAAAATCCAAGTTGATATCATCCTTAAGTTTGCTTCCAAAACAAAAATAAAAATAAATAACAGTACGTGTGGAGGGGTGGGGGTGGAGGGATTTTTGTTGCCTGGGAGTGCACTTCCCCCTGTTTGGTAGGCATTTATTACACACTAAGAGGGTGTGTTCTGAGATTTCCAGCTAGGGCAAGCTCTGTCTGCAGGCTGCCTGGGTTTGAATTCTGACTCTGCCACTTCTCAGCTGAATAGCTTGGGCAAGACCTCTCTTTCCCTTGGTCTCCTCCTCTGTAAAATGGGATGATAATAAAGGGACCAGCTCCAGAGAACTGTTGCAAAGCTTAAATACATATGGATTGCTTAAATAATACCTGGCCCCTAATCCTATATAAGAGGTGGCTTTTGGAGGGAGAGACGTCCTACATGTCTGTGAACACAGTGTGAAGCAAACCTCGGTAGTGGTTTTACTAGAAGGTGGTGATGGATAAGGATTGTCAAGGAGAGTTACCCTGCTCTGTAGCCCTGATGACCAGGTTTCCTGGAGAAGGGGAGCAACATCATTCTCAAATTGTTTCTAATGTGAAGGGTAAATACAATTCTGTCCCCACATTGCCTCAAAGCCATGATATATGAAGCCAAAAGAAACCCTTATTTCATAACCTTTCACTGTCTTTTAAGGTGTGCATTCTCGACTCCTTTATTCAGAACACTGCAGACCTGGCGAGGCCATTGTGAGCTTCCTTAATATGGTGTGGGTTGTCATGGTGGCGGTACACATACAATCACAGAGAAAGCCTGATTTCTTCAAGAGACAGAACACTGCCAACAGCCATGAGCTCAAAATCTGACTCGTGACAATATCTCAAAAGCTGCGTGAATTTGCTTACAATATCCTACTGACAGTTGATGTGGTTGGTGTTCTTTTTTCCTCACTGGTTCATTTGATTGTGAAGGGTGGTTGGGGGGAACCCTGCCGAATTTTCAACATTATCATAAGCAAATAGAGAAGGTGGTGGGTGGTGGGGATTTACTTTTACTTTGTAGACACTGATGTATAGTAATCTCTGCGTTCATAGAGACATCTCAAAGACATACAAGGAAATTCTAAGGAATGGTCCATAGAAAGAGAGCACAGCTTATCGATACTTAGGAGAACTCATTTGGGGGGAAGGAAATAGATCTGAAGAATACATAATGCAATCTCAAAAACAATCTTAAAATTCTGCAGTTCGTAAGAATATTAATAAAAATTTTCACATAGTATATATGTACATGATGGTGCAATTCCTTGTCCAGATAAATAAGGACTCTTTTTTAAGAAAATTGTGTTATTCAGTTGAAGTCAATGTGTTATTAATGATAAATACTCATTTAACATAGCATTTTCAAATCTTGCTTTTGAGACAGCGAAGCAGTAAGAAAATGGGCTTGCATATTACCCAAAGCCATATACAGATTTAATGCAATCCCCATTAAAATCCCAATGGCATTTTTTAAAGAAATAGAACAAAAAATTATCAGATTTGTTTGGAACCACAAAAGACCCCGAATAGCCAAAGCAATATTAAAAAAAAAGAACAATACTGGAGGTATCACACTCCCTGATTTTTGCTTGTACTACGGGGCTACAATAATCAAAACAGCTTGGTATTGGCGGAAAAACAGACACATAGACCAATGGAATAGAATTGAGAACCCAGAAATAAAACCACATAAATATGGACAGATAATTTTTGACAAAGAAGCTAAAAACATACAATGGAGGAAAGACAGCCTCTCCAATAAATGGTGCTGGCAGAATTGGATAGCTACATGCAAAAGAATGAAACTGGACTGCTATCTGTCACCATGTACCAAAATTAATTCAAAATGGATCAAAGACTTAAGCATAAGACCTGACACAATAAACTGCATTGAAGAAAACATAGGTACTAAACTTATGGACCTTGGGTTCAAAGAGCATTTTATGAATCTGACTCCAAAGGCAATGGAAGTGAAAACTAAAATAAACGAATGGGACTATATGAAACTGAAAAGCTTCTGCACAGCAAAAGAAACTATTGACAAAATAATGAGGCAACCAACTGAATGGGAGAAGATTTTCGCAAACAGTTCCTCTGATAAGGGGCTAATATCCAAAATATACAAGGAACTCATGAAACTCAACAACAAAAAAACAAACAACCCAATTGAAAAATGGACAGAGGACCTGAAGAGACATTTCTCCAAAGAGGACATACAAATGGCAAATAGACATATGAAAAAATGCTCAACATCGCTAATCATCAGAGAAATGCAAATGAAAACCACAATGAGATATCACCTCACCCCAGTCAGAATGGCTTTCATCAACAAAACAAATAGTAACAAGTGTTGGAGAGGCTGTGGAGAAAAAGGAACCCTCATACACTGTTGGTGGGAATGCAGACTGGTGCAGCCGCTATGGAAGGCAGTGTGGAGGTTCCTCAAGAAATTACGAATAGAATTACCATATGACCCAGCAACCGCTCTCCTGGGTATCTACCCCAAAAATATAAAAGCATTTCTCTATAGAGACACATGTACTCCAATGTTCATTGCAGCTTTGTTTACGGTGGCCAAGACATGGAAACAACCAAAACGTCCTTGGATAGATGAATGGATAAAGAAGTTGTGGTACATATACACAATGGAATACTATTCGGCATTAAGGAAAGATGATATAGGAGCATTTGTGACAACATGGATGGATCTTGAGAGTATAATGCTAAGTGAAATAAGTCAGACAGAAAAAGCAGAGAACCCTATGATTTCACTGATATGTGGTATATAAACCAAAAAGAACAAGACAAACAAATGAGAAACAAAAACTCATAGACACAGACAATAATTTAGTGGTTACCAGAGGGTAAGGGGGTGGGGGGTGGGTGATGAGGGTAAAGGGGATCAAATATATGGTGATGGAAGGAGAACTGACTCTGGGTGGTGAACACACAATGGGATTTATAGACGATGTAATACAGAATTGTACACCTGAAATCTATGTAAATTTACTAACAATTGTCACCCCAATAAATTAAAAAAAAAAAAAAGAAAAAGAAAATGGGCTTGGTGTCTTGGCTAAAAGGCTTTGCCATTTCCCCTTAGTTTGCTTTAATTTAAAGTTTTCTTATAAAAATCCAATCAATATTAATATGTGTGTTAAGAATGCTGGGGAAGCAAAGTTGTGAAGCCTCTACCTTTCTGAGGCTTTTAATCCAGATGCTGAGATCAGGCATAAACATAGGAACCTTTTCCCAACAAAATATAAATAACTTTTCAACTAAATTTTTGAAGAGCTTTCACTGTGTGTGGATGATCAATTCTTTTTGAAATTCACTGTAGAAATACATTGGCTGGAGAAATTCACTTTCTGGGGAGAGTTGGTGGAGAAGGTAGAACTTTGCTTAAAGGATGGGAAGGCCGAAGGAGGACTGGTAAGAGCCTGGGGCATGGTTCAAGAATCATGCATTCATCTACCCAACAAGTATTTACTGAGCTTCTACTACATGCCAGACATGATGCTCATCTGGAAGGTGCTGAAGGTACAGGCTGAATGAACAGGTCAGGCCTTGCCCTCTTAGAGCTGTTAAAAAACAACAGGACCAAAATGGATTCACTTGTGCTAAGCCCCATGTCACCAAACTGAGATGTAATTACAGTTTTGACTCCCAGAAATGGAATCTTAAACCAGTCAGTTAAGAATCACCTGCTCAAGGCTGGCTAAGTAATCTGCCTGATAGGCCCTTGCCAGTCCCTAAAGGAAAGCAATCTTGTAATAACCGACTAGCCCTTTTGCCATAGAACTTCCTTGTTCCTGTTCCTTCTGCCTATAAAAGTCTTTCATTCTGTACAGCTCCTTGGAGCTCCTTTCTAGCTGTCAGATTGTATGCTGCCTGATTTGAATTGATTTTTGCTCAAATAAACTCTTAATTTTTAATATGCATCAGTTCATCTTTTAACAGCACTTACAAAGAAAAGCCTAATGGTAATGAGTATTTTAACTGCTTTAGATGTGCCAAGTAGGGAGACACCTGCTGATTCATTTTCTCCCTTATCTCCCCTTTCTGATCCCCATCCTCATTTAGGAATGCAGGTCCTCAAGTGTTTTTTACCTTTCTAGTAAAAAATGATTTTCTTGAATAATTGGACACATTCACCTAAAAGATTGAGAAGCTAAAGGGCTGTCTCCCTCAGGAGATATTTTTTAACAGGAGATGTGTAATAGCTAATAGTGTAATTCCAGGTACCAGCAAAATTGTCCAGGAGGCAATGTTGGTGTGAGGATGTGGTGGGGGTGGGTGACAGAGAGCCGTCTTCCCCCCTCACCCCTGCAATCACACCCCCAGGCAAATGTACCTACAAGTACTGATTTCTCAAAGATCTAATATTTCTTTTAAATTGCTTGGGATTTTTCAATGTGTCAACTACCTTGTTCATCTCTAAGTATTTTTCAGAAGTATATATAAAAAAAACAATGAACACATTTGAGCAGCTGTTCATATACCTTGTAGACCTTGTAATTAATTTCTTACTCCTCGCTTCTTTGAGAATTTTAATACATTATCCTTTTATTTGGGAGCAATTTTTAAATTTAGAATATCAGTAAAAGATAATTTTAAATATTTTCCAAAATGTAAGAGCAGTGCTAGAGTTATCTTTGCTAGAGAATTCGAGGAAGTGGGTTTGGAAAGAAAAAAAAAATCTCAATGTGTGATGAAAAATGTAGAGCCTGTGGTTAAATTACCCTCAATTGTATTTAAGTTTCACCACTTACTAAACTGTATGACATTGGACAAGTTTTTTTTTTTTTTTTTTTTTAAGATTTTATTGGGGAAGGGGAACAGGACTTTATTGGGGAACAGTGTGTACTTCCAGGACTTTTTCCCAAGTCAAGTTGTTGTCCTTTCAGTCTTAGTTGTGGAGGGCACAGCTCAGCTCCAGGTACAGCTACCTTTGCTAGTTGCAGGGGGCACAGTCTTGTGGGACTTTGAACCGGCAACCTTGTGGTTGAGAGGACGCGCTCCAACCAACTGAGCCATCCAGGAGCTCAGCAGCAGCTCAGCTCAAGGTGCCGTGTTCAATCTTAGTTGCAGGGGGTGCTGCCCACCATCCCTTGTGGGACTCGAGGAACTGAACTGGCAACCTTGTGGTTGAGAGCCCACTGGCCCATGTGGGAATCGAACCGGCAGCCTTCAGAGTTAGGAGCATGGAGCTCTAACCGCCTGAGCCACCGGGCCGGCCCTGGACAAATTTTTTAACCTCACTCAGCAGTAACTTTCTCATTTGTAAAATGAGGGTAATTATAGCTTCTAACTTATTAGATTGGCATAAGAATTTGAGGAACGAATGCATATAAAGTGCATTCTTTTACCTAGCAAGTGTTCATTGCCTACTATGTGCCAGGCATTGTTTTAGGTGTTGGGATACAGCAGTGAAAAAAAAAGTGCCAGCTCTCATGAAGATTGTGTTCTAGTTGGAGTTCACAAGCCATAAATACATAAATATAACATGTCAGGTTGTGCTAAGTGCTACAAAGAAAACCAAAGCCAAGAGAAGAAAAGAGAGAGGACTGGCTGGGAAAAGGAGTTATTGCAAATAGGAGATCAGAGTAGGTCTCTCTGATATTTAAGCAGAGACTGGATTGAAAAAAGTTGGTGAGACCATGTGGATATCTGGAAGGAAACTGAAAGAGAGGCTGAGGTCGGTATCACAGGATGTGAGTCTAGGATTCCCAGAATTTGCTTTTCTCTAACAGGTCCATTTTTGAGTTGTTCTGTGTCTTTTGGCATGTCTATTCTCTTCACTGCTCTTTAGTTTCCTCACTTATAAAATGCAGGCACATTTACTTGCTTCTTTTGAACTTCTGGGAGGACTGGAGAGATAGAATCTGAAATGAGCTTGCCGAAATGAGCCCCAAAATCACATCAGAGAGCTGTGCCTATGCTGGGAGAAGGAGCCTACCAGGGAAACTGAGACACTGCCACAGTTGCTGGCTCTAGTACCAATCCGCACCTGCAGAAATCTGCACCAGCAAAATGACTATTCTGCTTCAGGTGTCTTGCTAACCTAGGCATTCGCCTCCCGATGACAGTCTTCCCTGGACCCTGAACCTGAAACCTCTGGGTCATTTGAATCCCAGCCAGTCTGCATAAAAGCAGGGGTTCTGAACTCCATGGTGCTTCAGAACAGACTTGTTCTGACTTGGGTGTGTTCTTCAAACATGGGCAGACTACTGCTGGAAAGAACTGATTAATAGATGTAGGTCAATCATGTCAAATCATTCTACAGTGGTAGAAACTTATACTCAATTTATTTGTAATCCAAATTTGATGCCAGTAATGGCTTTCAAGAAAACTCATCTATCTAAATCATGCATACGTCAAAACTAGTGTCCACTTCTGGTATTATTCTAAGTATAAGTATATTTAAGCAAGAGTTTGGAGTTGCTCTTAGCCAGAGCATGATTCAGTCTAGCCATCACTGGAGTTTCTCTGAGGCACTGAAGCTGCATCTCCTGTAGTACCACCCAGGGCCTCAGAGGGGACTTGAAGAGGAACGACCTTACAATCACGCAGTGCGCTCAGCAGAAAGTGTTCACTGCTTTGGAACACCTGAGGTTGGGGTTGGGGCAGGAATCTCTAAGAATCAGGGAAGACATACGTAATTATTTTATACACAATGGTCCTGCCCACTGCTGTCCATGACCTAACCGATACCCTGCAATCTAGCATATTCACAATAGTCAAGACATGGAAACAACCTTTGATAGATGACTGGAGAAAGATGTGGTACATATATAATGGAATACTACTCAGTCATAAAAAAGGACGAAATATTGCCATTTGTGACAACATGAATGGATCTTGAGAGTATCATGTTAAGTGAAAGTCAGATGGAAAAGGACAAGAGCCATAGGATTTCACTCATATGTGGGATATAAAACAGAAAGAAACAAGTAGAAAGTAACAAACTCAGACACAGGCAACAATATGGTTGGTGGTTACCAGAAGGGAAGGGGTTGGGGAAGGATGAAGTGGGTAAAGGGGGTCAAATACATGGTGATATAAGGATACTAGATTTTGGGTGGTGAGCACTCAATGCAGTATACAGATGAGGTATCATAGAATTGTACACCAGAAACTTTCATGTTATTAATCAATGTTACTCCAATACATTTAATTGAATAAAAATATACCCTGCAATCTGTCCAGATTAATAGTAACTCCTCTTGGAAAGAGAGAAAGCAGAAGGTCCGAGAGGAAAAGAGTAAAGGGTATCCTGGAAAAGAAGAAGAGGGCTGAGAACTCTGCCTTGCTACCATCGCAATGTGGAAAGCCCTGGTTAAAAGAATCATTTGCATATACCACAGCCCTCCTGGAGTTACTCAAGTCCCTCAAAAGTAGCAGCCTAATGCAAGATGATAGATGAGTCATTGTCACATTCCAACCTAGGAGTACAAGTGTCCCATAACTTCCTACATGCTGTTTCATCTTTAACTGCAATGCCCTCCCCTTACTATTGGCTTAGAATGTTTCCTCTCCTAAAACATCCCCTCCCTAAGTGAGCCACCAGCTCTCCCATTTGATCTTCTTAGGACCCAGGTCACATTTCTCTTACGTTCTGATCATTCATGTAATTATTAGTCTACATGCCTGTCTTCCCAATGATCCAGGAGCCCCAGAGGGGAGGGTCTGTTCTGGAGTGAGGGGTCTTTGGCATTAGGTGATGGCACGACAGGCATACCTTGGAGACAGTGCAGGTTCTGTGCCAGACCACTGCAATAAAGCCAAGTATCACAATAATGTGAGTTCTAATCTTTTTGCTAGCAGAGAGATATGCCTTCAATTTGCTTTTTTTAAAAAAAGGTCTGTGAAGCGCAATAAAATGAGGTATGCCTGTGTAATTTTCAACCTTCACTCCAGCCTCTGAGGTGCATTTTACAACGAACAGGTGGTGCTGCTTTGATTCACACCCATGTCCTTCTGGCTTCACAGCAGGAGCCTTTAATCACCACGCTATGTTTGTCATGTCATAACATTTTGGTATATCCAATGTCAGTTCCCTAACCCAAAAGAATGAATGAGGAATTTCATCAGCTAGTAGGGAAAGAAATGCAGGAAGTTTCCCAGGCTCTCGCACCCAGATGGTACCATACTTGGTCTGGGTATAGGATGGGTTCGGCTGTTAGAAGGAAGGGCCAAACAAGGAGGGCAGTGCTGCCAGGGTAATCCTGGTCCATAGTACCTAAAATCACAGAGATTCCAGAGGCCTAGAAATAGGAAGCATCTCCTTCAGCGGCTACATGCTCTTGTCATCCTAATGTATGACGTTCAGGGCCCTGATATGTTAAATCTGCGATAACTATTTTGAAGTCTACCTGTTTTTTGTTTTTTCTGCTCTACATGATTTGTGTTTACCTACTGTCCTTTTTTAATAAAAATCACCTCCACAGTGAGGCTTCCCCCAGCATGGGTGCTTGCGGGTTAATAAAAGCACTCAGTGACTATTTTCAAATTTTTAAATACAGTTTTTCTAGACCACTTTATTAAGCTTCATAGCTGGGATGTTGAGTTTTCTTGAATGGCTTTAACATGTTTGAAAATGTCTTTCCTCACAGTGTAACGGAAAAAAAAAAATCCGCACGAATAAGGAGTCCTGCTGGCAGGTGTCTTAACAGTTCTAAAATTATAAAGTCAAGAGCTCATTCTCATATCTTTAAAAATGAGCTATTATTGTTTTCTCAGTTCTATTAATAGACTTCCTTCACTGGTGCCCTATAATGTATAGTACATGGCATGTTTTATGGAAACACTAACACAGACTATTTTGGAAGTTTCTTTTTTTTTCTTCCAGACTTGACATGACATGTTTGATCAGAAGTAATCATAATTTATCCTTTTTTTTTTTTTTTTTGGTCCAGCTACTTGTTTTAGTTTCTCAAAGTGGGGAATGTCAGTACAGAGAAAGGACTATTTGTGAGTTAAAATCCTTTGAAACCCAGAAACACTTTTGATACTTAAAAACTGTTCCAAAAGTCTGTTTGGTTTCCCTCTTCAAAGTGGTCAAATGCAAGCTGAACGTGTTTCAAATGAAAACCCCACTGCTGTCTGTCATCTCCCGGGTTTGATAAACACAGACAAGCTCTGAAAACTACTGGCTCAGCTCCGTAGCGTCACCGACAACCGCTCAGTACACCCCAGTTTCCAAGGAATTAATTACTTAGTTTATTTTTCTAAAAAGTAATTTGTACATATAGCTAAAAATTCAACAAGCACAAGAGGTTTACAATAAAAAGGCAAATCAATCTTTTACTGTAACCCCTTGATCCCACAATTTCCTATTTTTTTAATGTATTCTTACAATAATAGTCCATACATATAATAAACATTGTATTACACATATGGTAGCCTACTTTGTAGGTGGTTTTAAATCTTGCTTTCTTCACTGCACAATATATTTCAGAGGTGGTGTCTTATTAGCACACATAGCTCTACAGAAATATTTTTAAAGGCTGCTTGGTCATCTATAACGTATCTAACTAATCCCCTTTTGATGAACGTGGAGATCATTTCCAGCAGTCTGCTGTTGTAAACAGAGCTGCAATGAAGCCTGATTCCCCAGGAGGGGTAGACAGCGTTCTGGAAACATGGAGGCAAAGCACTTCCAGCAGCTCACGGGATGGAAAGCCCCAGAAGGGTGAATGACGGTGGGCTTCATATGTATAGCTATGTGGTTGTCACACTGACATGGTGTTAAAATAAATGAGAAAAATAAAATAACTTGACTCTTTGTGACCTCAAAAGTGTATGGCAGTTGTTCCTGAAGTCAGGAAGGTCCATTCCAGGATAGATTTGTAGTCAAAATGGTGACCTATGCAGAGTCTTCATTTATTTCTCTCATTTTGTTTTCCTTTCTTTATTTGCCTTTTGATATGCCAAATCACTGCCTCTACTAGTTGCAATTTTATGTGTTGTTCAGAATATTTCAAATAGAAAAATAAATCACTGATTTTTTTCAGCATTTTTAAATTCCAAAGTATACCCCCAATGAAATAATCTTGCTTAAAATATTGAACCTAAATCTAATCAAGCCTCTAAAGCTAGTTACCAAATTATAGAAACTACCAGGGAAAAAGGATCAAGTTAAACTACACCATGAAGAAGTAATCAGCCAAATCAATACCTGAAGTGTTTTATAGGACAAATAATTCAACTTTCCTCATAAATCCATACCATGGAAAAGGGTAGAGACTGAGGTTTGTCTCTCAAACATCATAAATCTCTCAAAAGAGACTTATGAAAAATAACCAAATACATGAACCAGTTTTGAATTTTGATTTAATCTATAAACAAACACCTCTGAGACAATCAGGAAATTTTGAATATGGCCTGAGTGATAGATAATAAATTATTCTTAGTTTCTTTAGGTGAAATAATGGCCTGGAAAATACGTTTTATATTTTTGTTTTTTGCTTTTTTAAAAGTCCTGCAACAGAAATATTACGATGTCTGGGATTTGCTTTAGAATACTCCAGAAAAAAAATATTGGAGGATAAAAATGAAATAGGATTAGCAAACTAGTGACAACTGTTGAAGCTAGGTGGTAGGTACACAGATTCATTATACAATTCTTTTTTCATTTTGGGGCACTATATTAGTTTACAGACCTGCCATAACAAAGTACCACAGATGACTTAACTCAGCATCTTAAAGAATTGAAATTCATTTACTTACAGTTCTGAAGATGGAAGTCCAAGATCAAGGTGTCAGCAGGGTTGGTTTTATGCTGAGGAGCCCCTCTGCAGCTTACAGATGACCGCCTCCTCCCTTTATCCTCACACGTCTTTCTTCTGGGTGTGTCTTCTCCTTATAAGCACACCAGCCATACTGGATTAGAACCTACCCAGATCACCTGATGTAACCTTAATTACACCCTTAAAAGCCCAGTTTCCCAAAATGGCCACATTCCAAGGTTAGGACTTCAACACATAAATTTTGAAGGGAATACCATTCATCTTATGCTACATGCCTATGAACAGGTCAATAATAAAAACGTTTTATAAGTAAAAAAAAAGTTAGCTTGCGTGGGAGATGTTCCTCGTGGGTAGCTTTTCTGCTAATGCACGATCTCAGGTGAGCCTTTTCTCTCACTCCCCGCTCTTTTCCAACAGAATCAGGCAGCCACTGACCACAACTCAAATCAGCTGAGTTGTTTCAGTTACTTGATAAACACAACAGACCTCAAACTCTAAGAACCCACTTTCAGAGGATTATGTGTTTTATGACGTGCAAAGATCATTCCAATGTTGGGAAGCATTTACATTCCAAGTGGAGAGGAGCCAAGTTGTTCCCCTAGAACATGGAGTATGGGGCCAACTGATGCATTAAAAGGGTTAATTGTACCTGTTTAGCTCCTGTTTTTGTTAAATAAACCTTAATAGACTTCTTTTATCCTACCACTCACTCTTTTTTTTTCCTCCTGCAGTTTTGCCCACTCCCTTACAAAGTACCAAACACCATTTGTACAAAGTTTATACTACAAACACAGGTCAGACCTCCAGGTGTCAGTCTTTTAGAAACAGAGAAAGACAGAGATTTTGCTGATTAGCCCCATAAACCATGGCCAACATTTCTCTCCCACTGTCCCATTCGTCTAATTCTCTCTGGCCTTTAACTCAGCCCCCACTCTTCTCCACATTTCCTCAAACACTTACATGTGCCATCTAGAACTGTCCTACTGATGTAAAGCTCTCCTACAACCTCAAAATTGTCTCTTATTAACCCCATCTACTTTCCCACCATCATCAAACCTGGCTGTTTTGCCAGACTTCCCCACCAAGGCTCTCAAGGAAAAAGTGTTTAATCCCTCATATCCTACCCATTGAGCTTACATTTGCCTCTCAGAACATTGCCACTTTCAAACCATTATGACTCCCAAGTATATTTCTCTTCCATCCTAGACCTCTCTCCTGGGAGGCACCCAAAACACAAAATATCCCAAATCTGATCCTTCATCTTTCCACAAGCCTACTCCTCCTGTCATGCTTTCCATCCTGTAAATGATCTATTTGTGCCCAAAACGTGGAGTTCCCTCGATGCTTCCTTCTCCGTCACTCCCATATCTAAAACATCACCAAATTGTATGGACTTATCTCCTAAATACCTTCCAAGTACTCTTACAATGCTCATCTTTACTACACCAGTCCAAGACACTGTTATCTCTCAAACAGACTATTGCAGTCACCTCTGCCTGGTCTCCCTATATCTCTTCATGCCTCTTTCCGCGCTGGTCTCCACAAAGCACTCCTAAATGTGTGACATTAGATATGATCACATTCTCCTCCAGATTCCTCAAATGTTTTCCTTTGCTCAAGGGTGAAGCCCAAGTTCCTTGGTCAGCTCTGTAAGGCTTTCTATAATTTGCTTACTCTCTAGCCTCCTTCATACTGCAAATACTTAATGAGAAGACCAAGAAAAACGTGGCACCTGACCTAGGGGAATAAACAAGTAAACAGAATAACCACAACAAATGCTGTGACAGAAATTAACAGGTTCTGAGGTAGAGACTGATTGAGATGAGATGATTAAGAAAGTCCTCTTGGAAGAGGTAATACTTAAGCTGATTCCAGAAATATGAGAAGGTACTAAGCACTGAGGGCAGGAAGGAAGAGAGCTTTAGCACCTTCAAAGTGTTGAAGCTAAAATAAGTGACAATGTAGAGAAAGAGGGGGGCATTGTGGCTGGAGAAGCGTGAGTCACAGCTGGAGTGGCATGAGGTGACGTTGGAGATTTAGACAGGGCCTTGTAGCCATGGTCAGGGTAAGAGTTGGGATTTTATTCTAAGGCCAGTGGAAAACCACATTCCCTTCACTGATTACACTCCAGTTTCACTGGGGCTCTTTCATATCTTTGAGTGGTTCTACAGTGTTTCCCCGAAAATAAGTCCGGGTCTTATATTAAGTTTTGCTCCAAAAGACACATTAGGGCTTATGTTCAGGGGATGTCATCCTGAAAAATCATGCTAGGGCTTACTTTCCAGTTAGGTCTTATTTTTGGGAAAATATATCCTTTCTAGCCCCGGACCATTCAAACCTGGCATTCTCTCAACCTGCAAAGCTCATTTTTTCTTTTGTCATCTGGCTGATGCCAACACACCTTCAGGGCTCAGATGAAATGCCATTTCATCCCCATGGTCATGTTTGGCCTCCCAGCTATTACATACTCTCATATCTCCCTGTATGTTTCATTGGAGGCATTTATCACAACAGACTAATTGATTACATGTCTATTTGTCAATCAATTCATGCCAAACACTGGGCACAAGCTAGGTACTTTAAAAATACGCTTAAATAAATGAATTAATGCACAAATTAATGAAAATTGCGGCAAGCTTAGAGTTTGTTTGATGGAGGCTGAGAATGACCACAGAAACTTTAAAGTTGGGAGAGATTTGGAATCCACTGAAGCCAAGCCAGTTGCTTTATTGATGAAAGATGGGTCCTGTGAGGAGAAGCCACATATCCACAGTCACTGAGCTCCCAGCAGGACCTGCTTTGGGACCCAGAGATAGGCTTTCACATTTTTCTCACTGAACTCTGTGGCACTTGAATAAGGTCCTGGGGGAAGTGAATTCCTCGAGACAAACTTTTTCTGGCTGCTAATAACTGACTAGGAAAGGAAAAATAATGTAGACAGCATTAGTATTTCACTGATGGATTTAGTTACATAGATTAAAGTGTCAGCTTGGTAAGGTTCCAGCATGTCTCTGGTTTGACACTAGTTTTAGAATGAAGGTAAAGACGTCCAGAGCTGACTCCTTGACGAGTTGGGTAGCCGTGTCCCATGGGTCTCTGTCTCAAAACCTGGGTTCAGTTTGTCACGGAAGGTCTGGTTGGCTCCAGGAAGGCCTACAGCTAGAAAGAATAACAGGGGCGTGCAGTTCAGGCCTGAGACCTGTTGGCACCAAAGTGTGGGAAAAGTTCTCACAAGGCCTGCCCACAGTCCGCCTGGTCCAGACCGAGGTTATTAATCTTTCATGTCCCTAAACACTCAAGTCACAGGGTTTTGAAAAGGAAAAATAAAGTGGGATGGCAGGGAGGCAGTGTGGTAGAGTAGAAAGAACAACAGAAGGTGACTTGGGAGCCTGGCTGCCTAAAGCTCCTCCCCTAAAATCGTGAGGTTGCACCAGAAGATGTCCAAGCTGTCTACCAGGCTGATGACTGGGTTCAAGGACTTTGAACCTTGTTCATGTTCAGGCAGTGGGCGCAGTGCCTATAATCATGGATTCAGGCTGCCTAGATTCCAGCCTTGGCTTTGCGGTATAGTATGAACTGTATGCTGTGACTGTCTTTGTGCCTACAGCATACAGTTCATACTATACAGCAAAGCCAAGGCTGGAATCTAGGCAGCCTGAATCCATGATTGTAGGCACTTGGGGTAGAAGATAAAGATTATAGGCACTTAGGGTAGAAGATAATTCCTTAGCTGCCATCTATATTCTAATGGTGTCAAAGGAAACAGTGCTCAGGACATAAGTAAAATAAGTAGGTTCCCTAACTGTTCATACTCCTTGATTTCATTTTTGCCAAACTCCATACAAAACTCATAGTATGTGTGCAGATAAGGGATGGGAAGGAGGCCCATGAAAGAACGTTAGCAGCAATGATCTCTGGGAGGAGATGCTGGGACTGACTCTCTGTGGTTTATATTTACTATTTTACTTTTTATTTGTTATTTGTGTTTCTCTAAATTTGTTCAGCAAACATATACTACTTTTTGTAAACAATTCTTTTAATGCTCAGATCAGAGGAAGTGGAGAAAATAAATCAAATTTTTGTCAATGGCTTTAGTGAATTTATGGATTATTCATCATCTGGGACCCGGAGTTACTCTCATTCTGTACCTTTCCATTTGGAATGGATTCTTATAACTGTTTCTGAGCTTCTAGTTGCAAAACAAAAAAAACACAAACTGAAGGAGTGAAGTGTCAGTGAGAAACTGAAACATGAAAAGGGTGCACATGATGATAATTATTTGTTAAATGATTGAATGAATCAGATAATATTGTAGGTGGAATGTCCATGACATGGCAACTGATGGTACATTGAGTAAGATCCATGCCCCTTCATACAGCTCACAAGATGATTCCAGTTTAGCAGGAAAACACACATACACACACACACACACACACACCCTGAGTTTCCCTAGGCCTTAACAGCCTGTGGGTATAACTCGAGTTACAATAATGGTAATAATTCAGATTTCACTGGCACTTGTTCCTACCTGATTAATTCAGAATCCCCTGAAAATAATAAAGTTAATGGATAATGAAAAAGTAGAGACAAATGCAAAAAAAAAAAAATTACGTTCTGTTGTCTTTGAAGTGGTTTTTCTCAGTTGATTTTTTAACATATTAAACTTTTAAAATAATTTTCAAAATGTATTCTTTGGAAAGGCTTTTCACATATTTGCTTCTTTCAAATTTGAGTGTGTGTCAGTGAATATGGGCATGTGTTTCTTTTTCCGTATAGTTTGTGTCCTTCACCTAGTGTCTTCCTGGAGGGGAATGGATGGTCTTAAATGTTTTCTATCTTCCACAGCTCTAGGTCAGCACTGGGCACAAATCGCAGAATAACTACATTTTAACCCTGGAAAAAGAGCTTCAAAATCTCTTCTGCACTTTGGCCTAGAGGGGTTTCCTGGACTCTCCAAAAGCAGTCGCTTCAGAGCGAGGCTGGTGTCTTTGTGCTAACACTGGGCAGTTTTCTCTGCACAAAATACTTATTAATTGCAATGGGATCCAGGAGCAGTAGCTGAAAATGGCCCACATAATTTCTCTCACAGACGCCCAACCCTTCTTCCCCTCAGTAATCCAAGAAGTAGAGTGAATCACTTTGAATTTAAACATTTAATGAGTAAAAGAAGATAAATCCCAAAGCACTTCTCGCTTTCAACACCTCCTTCCTTCTGAAATATTTTAAATAGTGTTTTGGGAAAAAGAAAAGGTGAGGATGGGTAAATGAAGAGCTGAATTAAGTTCTCCTTTCCCTATTTATGCATCTGAAGCATTTTATTAGATTGCTGCAGCTTATCTAGAAAATCCTAGAGACCTGCAGGGCTCACTCTTTGTTTTGTGATGGCTTCCCTTTTGCATTCCTTCTGGTCCTCCAGCGCCCACTCACATTTATCCCTGGGAGAGATCTGTTTTAGTGCATTAATGAAATCACTAATGTCAGGCCATATACACCCTAATACCACTGTTTCTAGAATGACATTTATATTATGCTCTGCCTCCTGTATCTTTCATGAGGGAATTTTTATGTGTCACTAAAAAATACTGGATAACACTCTTTATTAGCCCCATGGTACCCCAGCCCATCAATACTTGTCCAGGCCTGATGAGATCATGCTATGGTTCTTAATCAGAATGAAAGAGAACAAGAAACACCTTTATTAGAAAATCAATTAAAAACCAGTTGGCCCAAGTAAACAAAAAGCATCGGCAGGGTATGAGAAGAGGACTAATAATGAAATGAAGTGGCAGGAGGCACTGCTTAGGAAAAGGCCTAGAGATTACCGGTCACTTCCATGCATGGCAGTTTTTTGTTTTGTTTTAGATAAAACTCTTTCCTTCACACACAAAAATGTGGCCACTTATCATTCTCATATGCTCTGATTTTTTTTTTTTTTCTGGGAGCAGGGATGGATTTCTATAGAACCATCGAGAGACACACCTGGTTGTCAAAATACCAGCCACATGCAGGAAGCTTGACTGACTTTAGCAGAATGGTACAGGCCTTGAACTTTTGCTTCAGAAACAGTTGGGGTAATAGTTTAACATCCAGATTTCAGGGTCCCATTCCGGAAGAGTCCTGTTTAGTCATGCCGAGAAGAGCCCAGAAATCTGCATTTTGAGCACGCATTCCAGGTGGATCTCATTCAAAAATCGAGGCTGAGAACCACTCTTGTAAGAAGTATGAACCATGGGCCTGACCTCAGGACAGAAAGCCCATCAGAAAGCCATGGGTGCTTACGTCTCCCAATGAAATATCTGTGTAACCACCCAAGACATAAAACATTTTCCTCCCCGCAAAAGGGTCCCTCAAGCCCCATTGCAGACAACCACTGATTTGATCCTAACCACCAGAGGTTAGTTTTGCCTGTTTTAGAACTTTGTATAAAGTATGAAATCAAACTCTTGCCTTTTGCTTCTTTGGCACACTGTCATGTCTATGAGATTTTGTGAAATAATGAATGTACGGCATTTCGCGCAGTGCTGGCCACATTTTTCTAATGCTAGTTGCTAGCATCATCATGATCTTCATCATTTCTCCTCTGAAGATTTTTTATTATTATTTTGTTTTTCTTTGCTATTCAAAAACAGTGGGAATAAATACGGTGCCCACACAGACTGGGAAAAGACTTATTTTGCAGGCTGACATTACAGTCTTCCTGTTGGAAGGTCCAACTACATCAGAGGAACCCTGAGACATCAGACACAAAATGGCTGATCTGCCTGAGGGCACTATGGCTGCCACATAGAGCTCCGTGACTCTGACTACAGCAAATTATCAAGATTTCCTAGAGAGCCGGGGCACAGTTGTTATGTAAATATTTCTGCTTAAGAAATACTGGTTCACAGAGCGCATGATAATGGAGCCAGGTTTCCTCAGACATAGGGAGAAATCTTTAATGTGAGACTAGTTCTACCTCCACCTCAACTTTTAGAAAGTTGGCCATCAAGTTAGGTGCATTTTCTTTAATTGCTCGAAAAGCAAGAATTATGACACTTAGAATACAGTTATTTAGGAAAATAAGGAGCATAAGACAGGATACAAATATTATTCTTGCATTCATTTCTGGCTTAATTGAGGTTCTTTATATGGGAATATAGAAAGTAGACAAACTGGCATTAGGTTTATTTTACTATTTATATATTTATTTTTGTCAAGAAGGCTCTCAACCTGAAGTGCCCCCAGAGCAGATTAGCAACTCTTTCCAGGAAAATTAAATCTAGGCTTCAAAAGAATATATGGCATTAAGTTCTATTTAGTGTTCTGATAGAAAGCCCAATAATAGATATTATGCCCTGTTTGGAAAACATGACATTCATATTAAATAGTTTGCAATTGGAAGAAAAATGGCAAGAAACAAGTAGATGTACCAAGAAACAAGGGCAACTTCTCTAGTTTTATTTCTAGAATCTAGTTTATTTCTAGAATAGTTTGCAATTGGAAGAAAAATGGCAAGAAACAAGTAGAAGTACCAAGAAACAAGGGCACCTTCTCTGTGCCATGCTGATGGGTACAGAATAAAGTGGCTTGTGGGAAGGACACGAGCAACCAAGGTATTGGACAGTGATGGAACATATCAATTCCATGAAAATGTTGTTTTGGCTCTATTTTTACATTTGTAGGATTATTATTTCTTTCAAACAGATAAAACTGTACGGTTTGATTTGTGTCTAGTTCGTACATGGTCCTTGTCACATTATGTTCTGGGTGTCTTATTATGTGTCTTATCTCCCTTGTGATTTGATTTCCTTGAAGGCAGGGACTGGGTCTTATTCATTTTTGTCTCCCCGAGACTTAGCAAGGGGCCCGGGATCCAGAAATGACTTAAAAAAATCTTGAATAGATGAATGAACAGGAACAGAAGAGTTTTTCTAATTTTTCTCAGAAAAAAAACACAACAAAAATAAACACTTAATAGAAAGCAATTCAACTAAAAATTTTTTGGATCATTTATTTGAAATGTTCATTCCTGGGTAGTTTCCGGGTAAACCTTATTTAGATCTGGGCGGGGGTGGGGGGGCGGTGTTTCAGGAAAGCAACTGTTTAATAAGCTCCCCAGGTGGTTCTTGTCATCAGGCACATTTGGGAAACTGCTCCAAAGTAAAACACAGCAATACAGGTAGAAGATAAATTGAAAAGTAAAGGATAATGTTTTAGATGGAGACCTCATTTATATGGACAACGAGCATTGGCACCTCACACACACTTACACAACATAAGCTAATGCTAGTATTCATTTACACTGAAGTTCTATGTCAAAGGCAGCCCTCCTCTTCTTAGTAGCACAGCGCTAGCGACCTGACTGCTCCAGTACACGGAGGCCCACAACCCCACCTTCTCAGGTGGTTGGACTGTAGCAGTCCCAGTGTTACTACTTCCAGTTCACTGTTTCAATTCCTAATGTAAATGAGGGCCATTCTGAGATTGTCTGAAAGGTAAATATACCCACAAAAAGCCTGTGGGTCCTGTGAGATCTTCTTAAATGAGTTTCAGATACATGAACAAAACTGGGAAAGTGAATAGGAAACGGCAGAGCTCAGAGTGGAATGTGAATGTCCATCTGTTCGGCTGGAAAACACAGGCCCTGTGTGATCTAACATAAGCCCAGGCCCAGGTTGGTAAACACATATTTTACGGAAAAGCCTCAGATATGCCCCAATTATTGTGTAGATGTCCAGGTTAGAGCAGAACAAATGGGGCACGAATTCTAATTGGCTCCTTGGACAAATTCAAATTTTGAATAAGCCAGAGAAAGGGTGATATTGTTTTAGCATCATTTAGTGGTAACTTCTGGCAAAAGCATTACTTCATTGGCATCCTAAAACATAATACTGTCCCTTCTAAAACCAGTCACAAAGTGCCACTTGCAAGCTTATGAAGCCACAGTGATAAGCAATGATACCTCTGCCAGTGAATGGCTAATAACATGTGTCAGTCACCTTTTTCCATCCCAGGCTCTAAGATAATAGGCTTTCATCCAACTGTGTCCATTTGCATTATAGTGTTGTTAAACACGTTGTGTATTTATTCTGTTAGGGTCTCTTCTTCTAGGTGCTAGAGATATAAAGAAAAATGAGTCTTGGTCTCACACCATGCAAGATTTATAATCTGATAGAATAATTGCCTAAAATAAATAACATCATAAAGGTAGAATATGGTAAATCCCCAATCATAATCCATAGACCAGGGCTTCCCACACTTTAATGAGCATACGAATCAGGGGATCTTGTTATAATGCAGATTCTGATTCAATAATCTAAGATTGAGCCCAAGGTCCTGCATTTCTAACAAGCTTCCAGGTAATGCAATGGTGTTAAACTGAGAATCACACTTTGAATAACCAGACATGAGACACTAGAGAAAAGGTGTCAAGTAGGCCTTGAGGTATAGGAGAGAGATGTAGAGATAATTTGGGGAGTAACAGACATATGGGTGGCATTTTGCCATGAGACTGGCTGAAGTCAGCAAGAGAATGAGTGTGGATAGACAAGACCAAGGAGTGGGGTGCGGATGATACATTTCATGTGCACAATTTTGCCTGGATCAAAAGGCTCCTTTCAAGGGCAGTGAAAAATAGTTAGGAGCTCAGAGTTGGAGTCTGGTTGTAAAGTGTCTCAAATGCCACTTAAAAGAATTTGAACTTGAAGAAACAGTTCTTGTTCTTGATGGTCTTGGGAGAATCTAGCCGTTCATGTAGCTGATGGCAGGATGACATCAGCCTCACCCAGTCACATCATCTGATGCTTATACAAATAGAGTCATACTAAAAAGTTAGGCTAATATGCTACTCTGGGGCTCTGATAATTCCACCAACCATTGAAGAAGGCAATGCTGAGTGGCTTTCTCAATGCTGCAAGCAAGTTATTCCTGTAACTAAGGGCAAACTATAAATATGACACATCTCTGTTTGGTAATTGCTTTATTTCAGATTAAGACTAGCAATTTTCTTGTCAGAGATAGGCATGCAGTAGAAAAGGAGCGGGGACATTTGGACAGCTCAGGCAGTTTGGGCATTCTATGGTTATTTTCTTTTAAATTAACACGGCAGTTTCAGCATTAGCACCTAATTTGTTTTCTCTTGTGGTCTCTTTGGTTGGATACTCTTTAGAGTGAAAAACTTCATTAATCCTGTAAAGTACAGACCTGTTGTGTCTTATTATTTCCCTCTGAACTGGACTGACTCTACTGTGAGAGTTTTGGGAAAAGTGAATGAGAAAGTTGGAAAAACCAGGTGTTGGTAATGGGTACCCAGGTTTACTAATCCCATCCAGCCTGGTCACCAAACCAAATGTGTACATTCCCAGGATTGCGTTTAGCTCTGTATAACCAGCTAGTCACCATATGTGTATGTGATTTTTATATGTTGACATGTGTGTGTTAATTGGCCTTTCCAAAGGCACCAACTATGGAGCTATGTACCCAGAGATTATATGATAAATGTGACTAACTCATTCCATTTACTGAACAGAGCATTCACGGTTGTCCCCACAATTTTTGGCCTACTCTATTCTTTTTCAAAATTGTTTTTGGAGGTAGGAAACTTGCCAATAGGGGAGAATAAAAGGAACTTCATCTCTATCAAGCTCCTATTTTATTTATACATAAAAATCTGGTGTAAAAAATGACAAAATGTTAATGTTTATTAATGGTGATAGTTCTGGTGTTTGTTATGTTTGCTCTCATTTTTGACTTTTTTCAAAATAGTGGAAATTCTGCTGAGAACTAAGAATAAACAAACCTCGAGACATGAAGTAGTTTTCCACTAACTTTTGTTTCTTGCCTCCACTTAGTCTTGATTCAGAAACCATGTCAAGAGATTAAAAAAAAAAAAAAAAAAAAAGGAGCGCTGAACCTTTAACCTTAAAATTAACTTAAAACTACTTTTGGTTTTGGTGGGGTTTTTTAATACTAATTTTTTTTTTTGCTAATTTACACGCATAAAACTCTTTTGAATGTACCGGTCAATGAGTTTTGACAAATGCAGAGTCTGCAACCAGCACCACAGCCACGATACATAATGGTTCCATCACCTTTTGTTGTCAAGCCCTTCCCCCATCTCTACCCTTGGCAGTCACCCATCTGTGTCTGTCTTTCCCATGACAGTGTTCTCTTTCAGGTATAATCTTTCCCTTAGATATAATGTTCATTTCAGATGACTTCTCTTTCACAGGTTCTAATTGTGAGAGGTTCTTACTGTTCAGTAACCACAATATGATTTTTATTTTCCAAACTAATTGGAAGTAAACAGTAACGGTAATATGGTTTCTTATCATAGAGCTCTCACTTCGTTTTTCAGGCCAAATTTAAATCTTCTGAAACTTACTTTTACTTTACTGATCTATTTGTGTAAGTAGATTTCACATGGCTTTCCCATAGAGAGCTAATTGCAGCTCACATTTAGTCCTTAGAATCTCACATGCAATTTCTGTCAACATCCTTGGGAAAGGTGTAGAATGAACCAACACCAAACTTATTTCACTCTCAAGGGCTAAACAGCACTTCCTTTCCGGTTTCCATTTTGTGGCAGAGGCCACAATAAGCTGATTTGACAAGAAGGTGACAGCGTTTCTTTGCTTCATCTGTTCCATTTAATTATTTTTAGCAGAGACATAAAGAAGTTTTAAAATTGCTTTCAGCACCTTCTTTTCAAATGCTACATGCCAAGTTCAAGCTCAAACTTAAGCGTAATGAGCCTCTTATCAACACTTGACAGAAAAGAACATAATGAATGAATATATTCAAAATCCTCTTGACAAGACTGCTTATATCTTTCTTTATGAAAGCACAGTATAGATTATTTCCATCTACTTTTCATACATTTCATTTTCATAATCTACCTTGGTGCCTTACCAATAGTAGGAGTTCTGAGAAAAACAGCCTCACTCTACAGACACTGTGGAGAAAAAATAAGAAGAGAAGCAGAAACACCCATTTCACCTTTGTGAGAATTTCAAAAAGTCACTTTACATTTTCATCCAAAGCAATTAGAAGACACATTTTGACTTGGGAAATGCATATGTTCTATCAATGGAAGTCAGGAAGCAAACATGATTATTTTCTTTAGAAATTTAAAGAGAAGACAATTTTATCACATGCATTAGGAAAAATATCCAGAGATTCAGAGACCGTATGAGGTAGCAAATAGATAATGTAAATGGACAGGAGAACACATGTGACTTCTTATGGACTTTTCATAATTTTTGTATGTATTATGTGAAAGTGCTTAATATACACATGTATATGTTAGTTTTAACTTTCCATAATACTTTTGTGAACAGAAACTAATTGTTTTCTTTCATAAGGAACAAACCTAACATATATGCATAAAAATTAATTTCACAGCATAAAATGCCAAAAAACATTAAGGAGCTGTATGGTCTGTCATCTTTTAATTTAGTACTTACAGTTTTACATGATTTTTCAGTATAAGAACTTAAATATGAGAAATGTATTAGTATGTGTTCTTTAAATAAAGCAAGGATCTGTTTAATGTACTGGGGGTTGCCAAAAAAATATATACACATTTTAAGAAAGGAAAAAAACTATATTCAAATTGTAATACTCAATATATACCGGTAATAAAAAATGAATACAAGTCATGTGTATACATATTTTTGGCACCCCCAGTATTTGAAAAACTAGCAGCCAAAATAATCAGCTCCTAATTTACATTCCCATTGTAACACTTTGGACATTTGTAATTTATGCATATGGTCTACTTGAATACGCAAGCAAATACACCCCAGCAAAGAAAAGACAAATGTTTATGTACAAATAGTGTTTTAGCGGACAGGCACTCAGATGTGAGGGCTCATGTTTTATGACTTGACTCTTAGCCTCAATATAACATACTCACAAGGCAGCATTTTTCTTTGGGGATAAGTTATAACTTTGCCAGGGAGGGCTATTAGGGGACTATTTACTGACATGGGACTGAACCTACAATCCCCACAGAGAAATGTTATTTAAAAAGAAAAGCTGATATACGGGATTTTCGAGAAAATCTCCCTCAGGGACCTGAAATTCTCGATGCCAGACGTGCAATGCAATTTTCCTTATTGGGATAGGGAATGTTATATTGCAGCAATTGTTCCTAAGTGAGATTTGGCAAGAGCACATCTCCTCTCCAAGAAAGAGATCTGGAGGTTCACACCGATTGAAAACTAATCACATGAAATCACAGGCTGTTTTTAGAACTCCCACTGGCTTGCACAAGAGAATGTTTGTTTCACTGTCTGTGTACAGAGAGACATGTCCTTTAGTTTAAGGTCCAATAATATTTCCTGGGGGAGTATTTGTGCAAAGGACTAAGGAGATTGAATCCTGGGAGGTACTAAATCGATTTCATCATAAAGCCACAACTTCAGTCCTTCGATGCCCTAGAATGACTGCAGAAAGTAGTCAAGGCCCTCTCCCCTCCATCCATTCCTGGAGCTGTCCCTGGAGCTGTGGTGAGAACTGAGCAGCATGAATTCATCTGCAGGCATGAGGCAACTCCCACTTTCTGTTTTCACCCAATCATGAAATCAGACCCCAGGAAGTTTACCACTTGCTGCCAGAGCAATGTGGGTCATAACTAAGCATTACTTGGACATTGCATTTAAGAAGGAACAAAGCAGGTGAAATCCCTTGCCTAGTCCCTCTGTGTTGCCTTAGCTCCAAAATATATTTTCTTGTGCAAGGAAAATAGCCAAAGCACAGGCGAGCTAGAGAAGAGAATAAATCCTGATTTGGGGCAGGTCCCAAGCAAAGGCCCAGCTGGCACATTCCCTTCTGCTCACCAGAGGCCAGGTAAGAATGGCGGGCAGGGTCCCCAACAGCGGGCAGAGCAGCAATCTTTCAGTTTTTACTGAAGAGTGAGCAAGAGAAAATGGGCTGAAGTCACAGTATGAATATTTGGATTGTATATAAGACATAATTGGATAATATATTTGCACACAAGATTCAACTTGTTTCCAAATTATTATCTTGTATTATTGACCCAGCAACACATCATGGTAAGAAGGTGGGCTTATTATTACCACAAATTTAAAAATCAGGGCACCCGAGAGATGCTCGACTTTCTTCTCAAATTGACAGTTACTGGAGAGTTATCTACTCGTATGACAAACACTCCAAAAACAGCAGCCAACATTTCTGAGTGTTCACTGTGTGAAACGTATTCTGCTTAATGTTTTATATGCATTTATCTAACTTATTTATCCAAACCTATGAGCTATGCGTATAATGGCACAGAAGTGATAGATGAGAAAAATGATGTATTTTGCTGGAAATAGCACTGGATTTAGAGTCTGATTAACATTCCAGAGCCATAGATAGTATGACTTTGAGGTAAACTAGAGGAAACTTCAAGAAGCCTGTTTGCCCTGGAGGCCCATTTCCACCTACCAGTTCTCTGGCCTTGGTCAAGCTACTTAATGATACTTCCCCTCCCTTTCCTCTGCAGTTACTAGGGATACAGCCTCACTGAGTTCTGTTTAGAGCAGTGTCTAACATATAGAAAGGGTTCCATAGTGTCTCATTCTTTTTACTTCCAAGCTGAATGTCATTGGACAAGCCACGTTACCTCTCTAAAACTAAGAAAATGCTTATTTATGATAGCGCCTACCTTTCCCACAGGCTCAGGAAAGATAATATGTATGAAAATAAAAATAGTTTTTGAATCATAAGGTTCTGGAGAAATATGGTATCATTGTTATGACTTCTGAGTTTGTCTCTAGCCCTGGCCAGGCTTCTGAGATCCGTTCCTGAATTTCCTACTGTCCATTTTTGCGTGGAACTAAAAGGCATTAATTCCTTAATTCATTCATGGAATAAAAACTAACTAAGTACTTCCTCTGTGCTAAGAGATGGGATATGGAGACGAATTTATGGTCTGAGCTCTCAAGCAGTCTGCAGTCTGGGAGTCAAGACAGACAAGAAAAGCAATGCTAACCACACGGCATTCTAAGTGACAGGACTGAAGGGGCGAAAGGAGACACAGCCAGTACCACTGACTTGGCCTGTAGTAGACAGAGGGGCCACAGGAGGCCACTGCAGGGGGGACATTACAACATCCCCATGTCCCCAAAAAACTCATAGTTGATATATTCAATCTCTCTTGCCCTATGGCTCTTTTAAAAAGAAGTGAATTTCTATCCATCTTGGGTGTCTTATGATGGTTTGCTTTACGGCAGGGACAATGATGAAGGGCCTCTCAGACAATTTCTTTCTGTAGTAACTCTATTAGGGTTGGGCCTAAATGATAGCAAAAATTGTAGAACTCACCATAAACCAGATACAATTTGTTTGGCAGTGAAAAATCTCGGTTTCCTAAAACAGGCTTCAGAAAATGGTGTATACAATCTTTCTGTAATTAGATATCTTAGTAATTCGATATCATTAACCAGAAGAGTTATAGAATAATTATTTTTAACACCCTGGATACCTAAAGCCATCATTTCCAGGGTTACCTAAAGGGTTACCATCATTTCCACGGACATCATTTCCATCCAGTGCTTCTAGAAGTCTTTCTCTAAAGTGTCACTAATGGTGTCAGAAGAAACCAGGGGCCTGGGTACAGCTCAGGGCTCTCCTCAGGCACATTTTTTGAAGTTTCACTTTTTATCCTAAAAACTAATGTAAAATTTTCAGTCCAAGCTGCAAGTTAAATATACTTATTTTAATAACATTATTTTATATCTTATACGATATAAGGTTATTTTCTCTCCAATTTTTTTCTCTCTTCAAATCTCTCTAGTTCTTAATATTTCTATTTTCTCCTATCATAAAAGCAATGTCATTGTAGAAAATTTAAAAAACTGTATCAAATTACAAATGAACAAGTTTTAGGCTTGCCTATAATTCCCAAACTTCTAACCATTTTAGTGTTTTCCTACTTTGTTATTTTCACATACATGTACAATAGAGTAATATACAATTATGTAAATACTTCCATACAATTTGAGGTCACCCTATATCAATATCGTCAAGGCTATATTCCGCTTTTCTTACTTAACAGTAATTATGTGATCAACATATTTATATAACCGCTTGATGAATGGAAGAGTTTAAAGTTCAAGATTTGCAGCCTGTGTTCGAATTCAACTTCTGCTTTACTTATTAGCCTCAGGTATAGTATAAATTGAGGTTAATAAAATTACTTTCTTCAGAGGGCGGTTGTGGAGATTAAATAAATCAGTACATGTGAAGTACTCAGACACTTCCTGGCACAAATGAGTGCTATGTAAGGATTTTACTGTTATTTTTTCCCACTAATTTGAGAGGCTACCTTTGTCAGATTGTGAATTCCCTTATGTATTTTGGTCTGGGAACTTCTGGATCTTCTATTTTCTTTTGTCGAGATGATTTGTCTATTTATGTACCAAAACTACTTTGTTTTACATGCCGTCTTTATAAAGAGGCCAAACTAATTAGGCCAATTTCTCTCATTACACCCCTCTACAGAATTTTTCTGGCTATTCTTTCTTGTCCATTTTTCTACATGAACTTTAGAACAGTTTACTTAAATTGTTTTTGTCTTATTATTTGCATTTGAATTGTATTTGTTGACTATTTGAATATATAACATTTTACCCTTCTTCTGTAATTTACTGTTCTTCATAACATGCTGCCTTATTTTAAAATTAGTGTGCTCTACTCTTAAGGCCTTTTTCTACCACAGTCTTCTCTATCCCTGATAATTATTCAGTTATTTTTAAAGAATTTGATCTCAAACTTGGTATAAAAAGAGAGAAGAGAAAAGGGAAATAAAATTCTGCCACTTCAAAAGTATAATCTATCTCCCTATGTACCCAGGTAGCATTCCCAAACCATGCTCCTTGGAACATTGGTGCTATAGGGTGTTAACAGGTTTTATTACACAGGGAAAAAAAAAAAAAGTGGGGTGTGTACTTAAATGCATTTCAGAAATTCTAAGTTAAACAGAATTAAATAAGTTTTTATTTTGCAAGAACTCTCACAAACTTTAATATTGTTAACGTACTTTCAGAATCTCCAAAAAGAGAGATATTTTGCAGAAGTGTCCAAACTTTTGACTATGTGCCCTTTTCTAGAAGGAACATCCCTTAGGATTTAAGCTCCTAGATGCACCAGTTTGGGAAACTGCTATAAATGGGTTGCTTCCAAGATTTGGGGGTTGGTACTAAGGGAGATTTTTTTTTTTCTCTCCTTCAACAAGCACTGTTCAGGGAGGTGGACTATTCATTTTAAAATGCAGAATAATTGGTCTTGAATCTAAAGGAAATTCCTCTCAGATTTGGTCTGTGGGTTGACTGTGAGTTCCATTTTTTGGCAATGGTATGCATTTCACCTCTTCCAATGTCTTCATGTGTGTTTCAGTGGGATGATGGGGTAGACTCAACCAGCCAAATGTTACTCTAAATGAGAAACCTGGTCCAATATTCTATTGGTGACACTGACTCAACACTAAGTCAGAAAGGTTGACTAACACAGAGCAAATTGTTCCTAAAATACATACTGAATTTATTTTTAAAACTCTTCATTTGGAAGAGAATAATTTTTCTCCTTCAGGGAATTTTTATTATTTAAACAAAACAACACTCTGCACAAGTATTAGACTATGTACCAAAATAAAGTGTTCTTTTTTTCCTCTTCCTTTTTTTTTTTTTCTTTTTTGGTTGGCAGGAATTCATTTTCACGCAGTCATTTGTTGGACCTTGGGGTAAAATTATATTTCATAGTTCCCTTGTTCCCAGGCTATGGTAAAAAAGAGATTGATGTCTGAAATTTCAACTGTATTTGTCTTACAAATTTGTTTGATTCTCTTGGGAATAATTATCTCATATCATTTGAAGGTTAGTAATTCCTTAGGAATGACCTCTCGGTTATAATTAGAGTAAGGATACTTACATGCAGCTAGGAAAAGTGAAAGCTAATAGACTTAGTATCTGGCATTACTATTTTATTAAACTATTGCTCCTTGAAACAAAGAGCAGGAGTCATAGGGACACCGCACAATTGAGTAATCATTTTTCTTTCATTTTCTAAAAACAGATAATGTTTAAATACATGATAAAACAACAATGTTCAGTAAGAAACATCTCACAATACAACACTAAATCTATATAAACCAGGGGAAGGTGTGTCCAGTGGCTGTTGAGAGGGATTTTCAATGATTTCTTCTTTCCTAATATGTTACAAGTAGTTTAGTTAGACCCAGATATTAGATTTAGGACTTGCGAAAAGAAAGGAAAAGAAAGACTTAACTTTGTACAAGACACTCAGAACTTTAGTAAATACATGAGCTAGAAAAAAAAATGGCAAGGGAATTTAAAAGAACCTTCAAGTTCTACCCTCCCGTATCCAAGGAAATGGAAGATGGGGAAAAAAAATTAAAGTTTATTGGGGTGACAATTGTTAGCAAGTTGTCGGATTTTGAGTGAAGTAATTCTTTTCCTACTCTTAGAAAAAGGTTATAATTTAGAGCTTTGCCCATACTGAGCTGTCACAGGTTCCACACTGTTGGGTCATTATACAAGATACTAAGAAGACTCTTTAACACAGCCTCAATATAAATGAATGTTTTCTTATGTGTCCTTAGATTCAAACAAAGCTCAATTATGAAATGTGTTATTCACTGTTGTAGGACCCACAAATAATCCCAATCATCAGAGCAAAAAGCTAGACTTAGCAGGAGCATTGGATAAATGCCAAATACTTCCATCTCCTACTACATGCATATGGGAATTTCTTTTCATGCCTGATAGGTACTAGCCGATTGTGTTTGACCTGATACCATGGGACCAGGAAAAATATTATATCTCGTTATAGAATCTAACCGTTAGGATAAGTTTTTAAAGCCCATACACTGACCTGTGTTGTTGAAGAACAATTACTGAGAACCTATTACAAAGGTGGGACCTCTAGAAAGACCTCTATTTTTTTCTGAAATGCTCTTCCTAGCAACAAAAGGAATCAGAGAGCTCAGATATCTCTCACTAAAAGATAGAAACTTGAAGCCTAGGTCACTTGCAAATGTTAGTGTGAATTTGTACCATTGTGTGATGTGGAATATCAATCTGAAAATGGAATGTAAAAACTAGTTTAAGGGCAACCAACAGAAGCAAACAGTTCTATAAGAATATTCCCATAATCTAGAGTACACTGGACTTCCTTATTTAAAACCCCTAATGATGATGAGTCTCTTCTAAAAAATTATAAAGCAATGAGGAAATAACCCAAAATAAGTGAGAGTCAGCAGACCTAACCAATAGGATAATTAAGACTCGATAATATTAAAAGAACTAAAAGTATACTCCAAAATGTTTAAAGAAATAAAGGAAGGAATAGAAACCATAATGAAATAATAGGATACAAGAAAATTAACTAAATAATTTTGAACAAAACCATATAAAATTTCTAGAAATAAAAATGTAGGTACTGAAATCATAAACTTAATGGCTACATTAAAGCAGATCAACCACTGCTAAATAAAACATTAATGAAGTACGAGATAGATTGGGGGAGGGGCAGAATATATATAAACAATGATATAAATTCCAAAAGTCTGAGAAACAAGGAGACATAAAAAGGCTGGAAAACAATCACATGGAGGATGAGTTTGGGGCCTGGTAGTGATATGAATTACAGCCTCCTAAAGTTCCTGTGAGGTGAGGGAGGAAGGCAGCCAAGTTGACCAACTTCAGAGACTACAGGTTAGCATTTTGAATAATCTCTGAAAGAATAGAAATATATACCAATGTAGAGGGGTAAAAATCAAGCAAAAGATACAACCTTCAGGCTCAAAACATTGCATATGCACCTAAAAATACAGCCTCAAAATATATGAGACAAAATTGGACAGAATTGCAAGATGAAAATAATAAATGAACATTTCCAGTAGGTGGGTTTGAACACACCCCTTTTAGAATCTGATAGACGAAGGAGGCAAAAAATTAGTAAAGATACACGAGAGATGAGCAATTGAATTAACAAGCTTAAGCTAATGAACAGATAGAGAGCCCTGTACCCACCAATCGGGTCTACATTCCTTTCAAGCACACCTGAATATTTATGAAAATTGACCAAACACTAAGCCACAAAGCAAGGGCTTAAAACTATCAAATATTAATAGGTATCAGTGAGCCATACAGGTAATTTTAGTTTCTAATGGCCACATTTAACAATGTGAAAAGAAGCAGGTAAAATTAATTTTAATAATACACTTTATTTTACCTAATATATCCAAATCCTATCTCTTGTTCATACTAAATCTTAGACATAGAGCATGTCTCTATGTCTCAGTTTGAACCAGCCCCATTTCAAGTGCCCCTTAGCCACACATCACTGTAATACACTTAGAAATCAAAATCAAAAGACAGTTTAAACAATAACAAATTCTGATGTTTGGAAATTTAAATAACACATTTAAACAAACTGCAAATCCAAGCATTTGGAAAATTAAAAAACAACAACTTCTAAATAATTCACGGTCAAACTTAAATAAAAATTATGACATATTTAGAACTGAACAAAAATGAAAATGTAGATGTAAAATTGCATATGGAAACTTGGTGTATGACAAAAGTGGCATTTCAAGTTGGTGAGGAAAGAATTGGCTATTCATTCCATGGTGCTGGACAACTGACTTTTTACATGGGAAAAACATATAATTGGAATCTTGTCTCACTCAATTCACAGAAAATAAATTTTGTTAAACAGTAGGAAAATCTTTCCACTTGGAAAGTGGGACAATCTTATCGAAAGGCTTAAATCATGCTCCAAGAAGATTAAATCAGGATAAAATGAACTATCTCTAGCCAAAAAGCCTTCAGTGATTATATCCTTATTTCCCACATGCTTAAGTGAGACCAAGCAGATCGATAAAAGGACCATAATTTACAGGTTAGTAAGGATTTAGAACTGTGAACAGACAACAGAGGAAAGTGCTCAGTCCTGGAATTACCTGGAACTGAGTGTGTGGCCCTTGGACAAGAAACAACCTCAGTTACTTAGCCTCGGTTTCCTCAACTGTAAAACAGTGATAAGAATTCCGACCTCTGAAGGTACTCATAGGAATTTAAATAGATCAAGTACATTAAGGGCCTTGAAAATGTTAGCCCATTTGCTGTAAAGCATCAGGTCCAGATAGCATTGAGACACCTGTCCCAGAGCCCTGCACCTTCTTGCAATACTGCGAGGCCTGAGGAGTTCTGTGGTGATATGTAACATCTCAGGGGCACTCTGAGGCGGACATAAGGACAAGTGCTCTGAAGTCAGGTAAACTTGTGTTGCAATCTGTCTACCTCTTGTTAGCTGTGAGACCTTAGGCTAGTTACTTCACATCTCTACCCTCAGTAGTAGTCTCTGTAAGCAGGGTTAATAAGAGTACCTATGTCTCAGTCGAGAGTCTTAGCTTCAGCAACAGACTCTGGCTAACGTAAGTAGAAAGGGATTGTGTGAAGGGCGCTGAGTTGTGGTAGACTCCCCAGGCTGCAAAGCCAGGAGCCATGCCTCCAGCTTGTCCCCAAGAAGATGCCATTACTGACACCAGTGCTCTGTGACTGCTGACCCTAGAACCACTTCTGCTCCTGGAACTTAGCTCTCTACCAGGACGTGCTCCAGGCAGTCCCTGTTTCTCTGTGCCATTAGCCCTCTGGTCCAAGTCCAGAACAGGTACATGTGACTGATGGAGCCGAAGTCACTTGTCCACATCCTAGCTGCACCAGAGGCTGGGAAAGTACATTTTTAGCTTCTACAGAGGGAGGTGAATCCCTGACTCCTCCCAGACCTCAGGCTGGGAAACACTGTAAGAGAAAGGCGTTCCGAAAGATTACTGTGAGGATAAAATGAGCTTCAAATATGAAGCCCCAACAGAATTTCAGTGCTCAGCTGAGAGGCTCGATGGAAAACGGGACAAAACAGCATTTCTGGAAGAACAAGAGAGCATAGTTTGACCAGGAAATAGGATCAATGTGTCAGAAAAGTTCTTGTGTTCCTATCGGCCAACTTAACAAATGTTTCCAGAGATTTTGAATTCTGAATTCACACATAAAACATGAAGGACCTTGAAAAATGTTGAACGAGTGTAAGGTTAGGGAAGAAGTCACCGAAAATCCTGTGTTCAGTTTCCTTTTGGAGTGGACTCATCTGTGATGAGCCAACAGAGATAAATACTGTTTCTACTGGTCCCAGATTGACAGGTGGCTATGATGACGTAGACTTTCTGAGCAGAAGAAGCAAACATTCTTTTTATTCCTGTTAGTTTTCTTTTCAAAACAGAACTTACAAGATATTTTGGAGACACTTTTAGCAGAAATGTAGAAATTCCTATGTCATAACAGGGCAATGAACATAGGTGACCTGAAGACTCATAGTAAATGATCATGTGGATACTTGCAATTTTTATCGAAATCCTTCCTGCTGGGATGTATTTCTTCAACTCTGGCCTCATTTTCCACAAATTCTGGGACTAAATTTTATAGTAGACCACAAGCAGGTTTGAGGGGGAGGAGCAGACCCTAAGTTCTATCTCCCTGTGAATTCCCTTACAACTGATGCAGGGTTGCACTGCCCAAAACGAAAGTTCAGCACATATTACATACTACGGTGTTTCCCCGAAAATAAGACCTAGCCGGACAACGAGCTCTAATGCGTCTTTTGGAGCAAAAATTAATATAAGAATAGTTCTTATTTTACTATTATATAAGACAGGGCATAATATAATATGATATATCATATCATATCATATCATATCATAACATAACAACATAATATAATATAAAATACCAGGTCTTACATTAATTTTTGCTCCAAAAGACGCATCAGAGCTGATTGTGCAGCTAGGTCTTCTTTTCGGGGAAACACGGTATGGGCAGTTTGGTGCTGTGTCTGGCCATAGCCAGCGCTCTGCTCCCTGGCTCACGCCCCACACTTTCATGCTACCTGAGTGATCATCATTAAACAATATTTGTTAAATAGCCCTATGCATGAGCACTGGGCTATGTAAGTCAGAAGAGCAGTCACACCTTTTGGGAGCTTACACTATCAAACAGGAATTTTTCATCATCTGGAGGCATCATCTGAAAGCATCCATTTACACCACAGGGCCCAGCTTTTCTCCCAGCCAGTGGTTCGCTCATCTGCTTTCCGGACTCTAAGCTGTCACTTCAAGGCAGTTAAACCTCCGCTTACTTAAAAGGTCCACTACTGGGGGAATTCACTGAACATCCCTGTGCTAAGGCTGCCCTTGTACCAGAACCTCCACGAGCCCTGTCTTTTCCCTTCCACCAGATCCGGTGAGCTGCATGCAGGTTTACAAAGGTGATGCCGCATTGTCTCTCTGTCCTGAAGCTTACGGAGATCCAGTGGGGGTGAGGCCTGCCCTAGTACCCTGGATTATGGTAGAGGCCAGCAGGTAGAGTACAGCTCCTGTAACACATGTCCTAATACGTAACACAGGACATGCACAGGAGCACATGGAAGAGAACACTGTTCATTCAGACTTGTGGGCAACAGAGAGGCTTCAAGGAGAGCAGGCTATTTTTAGGTCTTGAAATTAGGTGAGATTGTGATGAGCAAAGACCAGGGTGGCAGGTGCCGTGAACTTCTGGATGAGTCCTGGAAGAGTTGGGGTAAATGATACGTTTATGGGTCAGGCTGTTGAATAATTCTTTCTCACATAGGGCCTATTTCATCTACTTCACAAACCCTTGGATCTATAGGTTGGAAGCAAATTGGGATGTGTTCCTTACAGGGCGAGGAGCCACCCCTGTTCTCCTTCTTCCTGTTGCTCCTTCCTGTTTCATCTGGGAGATGTTCCACCCCAGGAGCACAGGAATGACAAGGAAAGGAACGGTCACAACCCAAACTGCAGCAGTGCCACATGAACTTTGGGGATCATTTGGAAATACAAAATCGTCCAGCCATCCTTGCCCTTCTAGGTCACAGTCAGAGATGACCAAACACAAGACCTTCTCACACATTGTTAAACACATGTGACCATTTTCTCTCATCCTGGGAGTCGACAAAGAGGCCTCTGATTTTAGCAGTGGCAATGACAGGGAAAGAAGGGCAAAGGGACCTTAATGGGTGACACAGTCTAGCCCCATGCCTTAAGTCTGAAGAGCACACAAGTCATAAAGCAGAGATGGTTGTTTCTTACTCAGCGAGTTTCTTGGGGAGATGCAGTTTAGAAATTGGGGGGTCTAGCCTGATGCTTTCTACTGGGTGTGTCCACTGGATGCTTTTCTCTCTTGAGCCTCCTCCTACCACAGGTTACCCATCCCTTTACTCTTCCCATTGATTTGGGGTCACATATTCAGGAGGCAGCTGCCTGTTCTTCCATTCCACACTGCTGTGGTCACCAGGGAAAAGGATGGCCTTAACCAAGGGTCATCTTCTAAGGAGAGGAAGTATCTGCTTTGCATCAAATTCCTGTTGAGTTATACCCTACAGTTTCTTCTGCCCGTGGTGATCTCAAATGAAAGCATACAATCATAGACACATGTTTCTACCAAAAGTAAGCTGTTATTGTCTGTCTTTTTTTTTTTCTAAAGAAAAAGGCAAATGATCAAATGATGCTTTAGTCCAAAGGATTTCACAACTTCACATTCAAAACCAGCCAAGTTTGAAAGAAAACATTTCAGCTACAGAAGGACCTCTAACATGTGAACAGACGAATTCAGAAAGGACTCATTCTTTATGTGGGTGAGTTACTTGAGATTCTCCCTGATTTTTTGGAAAGTCTGTAGTCTTCCCATGTGCCTCTGCATTATCATCAATCTGACTCTCAGTTCCTTTTTAATGTGGTCACTTATTGCAACCAAATATGTTCTGCTTCTATAATGTGGTAACAGCACATGTTTGGATTACATTTATGCATGTTATTTAGAAAAAAATGGACAGTGTTCCTATAAATGAAATTCCTCTGGAAGGCTGATAACGTGTATACTGTGATTTTATCTTTCTGCCTACAAAATGGACACAATTCTAATGAGTGTGTGACATTACATGAGGGCTTGTATAGAAATTGCTTAGAAATTAATCTGGTTAAGCATAAGTAGTATTGGAGGATTTACTGCTATTGTTGTTATAATTTTTATTACAATTATCCTGGCTGAACTTGTTTTGATCTATAAATTAGACACTGGATAAAGTAACCCAGACAGGAAGTTCTCCACCAGTGAATGTGAAATTCAGACCCGTTACATCAGATTTAAACTGCCAATAAGATTTTTCTTCTTTTGAAAAATAAATGGGTATGTATTATTTCATCCAGGGAAGCAGGAACAGAATTAGGTCTTTCACCATTTTTATATTATGAATATCTTACTCTTTTAGCTTTATAACTAAATAACAATCTATGGCAGATGAGTAGTCAAAATCATTCATATAGTTTACTTTAACAATCAAGTGCCTACACTGGATGAGTGAAAGAAAAGATTAGGCTAAGATGATTCTTTTTTAGAAAAATAAAAGTTTTTTCCTTCGTTGTAAACATTGCAGACTTACTATCGGAGAGTAGAAGAAAACACCATCCATAATTCAAACACCCAAAGAGCAAAACATTATAATGGTAGTAAATTTGTATCTGCTTTTTTCTGTATTCCTGGTTATTGGGTTATGAATATTTGTAATCACACTGTATTTAAATTTTTAAATTATTATTTAACATTACAACATGACAATTTTCTATGCCTTTATTAATCCTTTGTATGTTTTATCTTAAATGCATAATATTGCATTAAGCAGGTGATTTATAAAAGCATTAGACTGTTTTCCTCTTTTAAATAAAATTATATTGGACACTTTTGTGCGTCAAGCTTTCTACATTTTTAGGATTAATTTTCATTGGATAAATTTTCAGAAGCAAGAGCAAAATACTGGTGTGTTTTTCATCTTTATGTATAAGACTATTGAAAGTCTATAATTATTTTATTTAAATAGAATCTTCATCTCTACCACAGGGAGCACTCACTCATCTGCCCTAAGAGAAGAAATGATCTCAAGATTACAGTGTATTACTTCAAAATTTCAGAGGATTCCCTTGTCATAATGTCCCTAGTTTTAAATGGAAAATCACATATTAATATAATCGCACTATTCTTTTTCAAATTCAGGATTTCACTGTTCAGTTTTGGAAATATCCAGGGCTTGTTTAGTGTAAAGGAGGGAACTCATTAAAGACTTGAAGGGGAAAAAAAGAAAGAGACAACTTCTCTTGGCAGTATTAAATATTATTTATGTGGCCAGACCCAAGTAATTTAATTTTGTTTTTGCACCATTATGTTATATAGTTCCCTGGAAGGGTGTGACACTAGTGTATGGGAATGTCTGCATGCATGCATCTCACATCTGCTTGGCCATGTGAATACAACTGTGCCAGGAGCCCTGGATGTCAGTTTGCAGCAGAAGTCATGCTGTTGAGATTTAGTTCCTGAGCAACTGTAGGGGAGATTCCAGAGGGACAAATTCAAGAATGACTTAGAAATTATAGACCAGATCACACTACTGTCATAAAACTATCATCAGTTAATAAAATAGGGTTTTCTTTTCAATATGAAAAAAACGTTGCCTTTTTTTCCTTTAAAAAAAAATATTGATGTTGGAGGCCTTTGGAACTTTGTCTGACCGTCTTTCTGCTGACTTTTTCATTTCCTGCTTGCTTCTTTCATTTCTTTTTTCTTTTTTTTGCATATAGTAGAGATCTCTAAAACAAGTTCCCGATGTGTTAAAAACAAATATACATTCCCTAAAAATAGTCGAACTTCAATGTCCTGGCTCCCAGAGCCCTGCTTCTGTGAACAAAAAGGCAGTCGCCCTCTTTTCCCCCCTCCTCTCCTTTTCTCCCACAGAAATTAGGCTGTGGAGATATTTGTAGGAAGACATCCAAGAATAAACAGTATTCTGAATGAAAAGCAAATCTCTAGTAAGGATGAATATAACAGTGTCAGTAAAATGCTTCATAGATGAGATTGGTTTAAATGCAAATTCTTATTTATAGTTCCACAGGGGGAAAATGAGAGCACAGATAAACCAGAATAGAAAAATCTGTAAAACACACACACACACACTTTCACACATTCACACACTCACTCACTCCAGCCCTTTGGTGCAACACATTACCTAGTAGAAAGATGGCACTCTAGGGCCTTATCTGGGTCACTGAGAAAGTTAGACCAAGTAGCCACGCCCTGTGCTAAGCACCACCAGCACCATCAGAATATGGAACTTACAGACACTGAATGAGTACAAAGCACCGAGTTTCTGTGTGTGATCGGCAGGGAAGCAGAGGTACACGTGTTCCTGTGAAAGCCCAGAAGAAGGGGATCACACCTTCTTGGGACCCGGGCAGCCTCCCTGAGGAGGCTGTATATTTTAAACGTATATTTTAACCCAGACCTGGAGCTTGCTAACAGGCAGATGGAGAGGGGAGAGGAGGAACCAGTATATTTGAAGACCCCAGGCATGGTTTACTGCAGGCACAGAGGACTGTCCAGGGTGTCTGAGATGGAGGGGAGAGGGAAATGAGAGGAACTGAAGAGGTGGGCAAGGATGACGTCATGCTAAGGCCCCCAACACTATGAGACACATTTGAACTTGATCCCGGGGGCAATAGGAAGCAATTAAGTGGGGACGTGACACAAGAAGATTTGCACATGGGTCCTGAGAATATTTTGAAGTAATCATTTAGGTGAGATTTTTTTTTTCTTCTCAGCATTTTTTTCTTTATTTTTGCTTTTCCAAACAGATATCTCACAATGCCTTCCATTATTTTAGAATGGTGTTACTTACTGGGCAGTAAGAAGATTGCTGGATTTTATTTGCAAAAGCCAGAAATCACTTGGTGGAACTTGGAGATTTTCAAAGGAAGTAGAAGGGGTTGTAGTGGGGAGGATGGAGATGTAGGCTTCCCTCCAAGTTAGAAACATAGATGCCTTTGGAGCTGGGGAAGAGAAGAGAGTAGTTAGTAGGTCCTAGAACAGTGGGTTGATGGGGACAACCTTTCAGCAGCAGCGAGACCCTAGAGATCTCCTAAAAGAGAAATAGAGACATGGGCAATGGTCATTCCAGAGAACACCTGTTGGATGCCCCTAAAACTTTGACCACCCAAGACTCTAGAAGCTTGACAATTCTGGGAAGGCAGAAAAACATCAAGAATACTTAAGGATAAAGTTGGTATCAGATTAGAAGGAAGGGTCTTCAAAATTGAGAGAAAAGAGATCCATGAAAAATAGTAGTGTGATATTTCTTGCACTGCGGATGCTTGGACCGTGACTCATACCACATATGCACATTGAAAGGCTTCGTCTGCTCCTGTGTGAAGAATGGATTGCAGAGAAGCAGGTGAAAGATAACAGTGGCCTGAAATGGAGTGATAAGAGTGGATGCATTTGCAAAATATTTAGAAAATAGAAGAGTAAGTACTTAGTGATTGGTCAGATGTGGTGTTGAGTGAGATGGAGGATTCAAGGATGACTCCCAGATTTCATGCCTGGACAACTGGGTGGGTGGTAGTATAAAATATGAGTCCATTTCCTGTAAGGACTAACTGTGCAGTGGAACTGAAGAAATACAGCAGACATATGCAGGGGGTGTAACATTTTGCCAATAGCGTATGGACAGACCAGTAGTAAATGCTTCCAAAGGCAGAAACTGTAGTTATTAGTTAAGTATAGATAGTCTCAGATGTCAACACATTTCTAGAGATATTACCAATCAAAGCCCTGTCCACTATCTCAAACCCAGAAAATGAAATATTAGTGTTGAAAGAGGCCTCAGGAGCCCTATGGCCCAAAGGGTTCCCTAAAACAGAAATCTTCTCTCAAATGTATGTGGCAGCAACCTCTTTACTTTTGCATTCCCAGTACCCCAGCATTTGTGATATTTAGAAATGAGATTGCACATGGGATTCATTCCTAATTATAGGAAAGTTCTCCTTATCTTACATGGATAATAGCCTCATTCACTCGCTGCTCCACGACCAATTCTTCTTTTACATTATGTTTGAAAGACATTATCATGTTTTCTCTAAGTCTTCTTTACTCCCGGCTAAAACTATATGTTTCATTTATCTATTATTTTCAACGGACAGGTAGTAACAGAAGGAGCAACAAGCATTCATTGCATGTTATGAGTGTCGTAAGAAACAGGGATGTCTTTCCTGCTGTAGTGGGACATCTTTGCACTCTGCCTGCTGAGTGAAGAGGACTCTGAAGACTGACAGGTGGGTGGAAGCAAAAAAGACCCTGGGAGCCTGGGCTCCTGTACGTGGATGGCCACCCCACCGTGACACTTGCATTAGACTGTGATGTGAGTAAGAAATAAACGTTCTGTGTTAAGTCATTGAGAATTTGAAGTTTATCTATGACAGCAACCTGTGTTAACTGTTTCAGAAATTGGTGCTGGCAACCAGATGTTCGCATAACAAAAGCCTACAATATGAGGCAATGGCTTAGCAGCCAGTTCTAGGAGTTCTAGAAGTGGTAGGAAGGGTCAGAGTGGTGGTACATGTTGGCTACTAGCTAGCTTTAGCAAGATATTACAAGAAAGAGATGAACTCAGGAAAGAATGGGCCAATTTTTAAGAGAGGTCAGCAGGAATAGAGAAAGTCCAAGTACCAAAGATCTTAAAACATTGGAAATGTGAATTGTTTCCAGACCCCAGAGAGTAAGAGATGAAATTGAATGTTTTGGTGATAATGGCCCAATAAGGCTTCCCAGTTGAACAAAGTGACTTAGTGCTGGAGCAAAAACCAGATTAAAGGGATATCCCCCCACATATTGTGACCTCAATGAAGCCATGTAACTGAGAGAGAAAGAGGGATGGAGAAAAGAAAGCAAAGAACTAATAAAGGTTTGAGAAGAATATCTAAGAAAGATCACTAAGTATTGTTATTAGCACAAGAAACGAACTAAGTAAGGCAAATAGATTAGAAGCTTCCTAAATTTCTGAGACCACTCTATTGCCAAAAAACCCTGAACCTGGACCAAAACAACAAAAACTCTTTTGACTGTTTAAACATCCCTCAGGCTCCTGAACTTGCACCATTAGGAAGCAGAATAGCCTTCAAGAGAGACTCCTCAGTGCCCAGTGTAGGTGTGCTCGTGGAAGGGAAAGGACAAAGAAAACTTCTCAGAGAGTAGAGCCATGGTGCTCACGTGCAGAACAATGGACAGAGGGTTTCTTGGAGAGAGCAGAGCCATGAGAAGCCTCTTCTAGACCGGATAGAAAGGACTATATATCACTCAGAGATCCTGGGCTTTGAGCCAGGTGCAGTCACTGGATGGGACTTGGAGTTATTTCCTTGGGAAAGAGGTGAGTGTGGAGGAAGAAGAAAGTGGATATCTGGTGATCAGAATGCTGGACTGTGGCAGAGACTGCCATGTGTTTCACTAAAACTCATTTCCTTTCCTCTTGGGCACAGAGGATACTTCCCAGAATCCCTTACATTTAGGTGTGGACACAGGATTGAATGCTTGTTAATACAATGTGTGTGGAAATGATTTACATCACCTCCCTGCTGAAGAGGTTTAGAAGTAGTGTCTCTCCTCATGCACAAGTACAGCCATAAGAGAGGAGGATCTTGGGTCCCTGAAGGACCTCGTAGAAAGCCATCTGATGGCGACATCCACACTGGACCGCAATTTGAACAAGATATGAACTTTGATTGCATTGGGTCCCCGAGGAGTCAGAGTTTTTTTCTTTTACTAGGTCTTTATTTAACAAATACAATGCATTGTTTTGTTTAATTTCCATTTAATAAATGAAGAAATTGGAGAAGTTAAATAACTTGTTCAGGATGACTCATTAAGTAAGAGGGGCATCTAAAGTTAGCACTTAGGTCTATCTGGTTCCAAAGCTCATGCTTCTAATCAATGTGCTATAGTGTTTCCCAGAAGAGCAGGCTTCTAGAGGCCCCTGGCTCCCCCTCCTCTGGATGTTCTTAATCTGTCCACATTTTTCAGAACTGAGCACAAAAATTTATGTAATAATTTAGGGGTGATGTGACCTAAATTACTTCTCTCTTCTGGAATCATCATCTATGAATGCAGCCCAGGAACTCTCTGGTTACATTAGTGGCCAAGCTTCATCCTAGGCCCATTGACTTTAATCACCAACACCCCCAGATCTCCTCACCACTGCCAAGCCCCTTCCCCCAACGGGAACTTGAATAACTATTTTTAATCTAATGGCAGATTTTATAATCAGTCCTGTTTAATTTCTTCTTGATCATTTCAGCTCAGTGTACTAGCCTGTCCACATTTTTCTTGAATCCTCCAGATGACGCTCCCATCTGGGACTGTCCCACACTGGGATGGGGTCAGCTTCGTGGGCGGAACACTATCTTTGGATTCTTACTATGACCGGTCATTATACTAAGGACTTTATGTGCTCTCTTTATGTCATCTTTTCCTCAGGTCCACTTTAGAGATGAGGAAAGTAAGTTTCAGAGATGTTAAGGTTGCACAGTTGGTAAGTGGAGCCCATCATCAGCCCTAATCACCGTGTGATCTGAATTGGTAGTTAACAAAATATGACCACTTATTATCATTCTTTTTAAAACTTCTACTTTTCTTCAAGTAGAAGTTACCAATTGGATACCCTGAGCCCAAACTAGCTAGTCTGGGAGTTTACAAAAGCAGAGAGCTTTTCCCCTATGAACACTGCCTGGCACAAAGTAAGTGCCCAACACCATTTGTTAAAATGAGTCAATGAATGTAGACTTTACTGGGTAGATAGAAAACTCTACATGAGACAAAAGTTTTACTCATACAAATATTTATCAGGCAGCTACCCTTTATGAGACACTTTGGGGGAGGGTATGGCTTAGGGAATGGATAAATAATCCAAATAAACAGAGAGGGAGAGAGAGAGAGAGAGAGAGAGACAGAGAGAGAGAGAGAGAGAGAGAGAGACAGAGAGAGAGAGAGACAGAGACAGAGAGAGAGACAGAGAGAGAGAGAGACAGAGACAGAGACAGAGACAGAGAGAGAGACAGAGAGACAGAGAGAGACAGAGACAGAGACAGAGACAGACAGACAGAGAGACAGAGAGACAGAGAGACCCACAATACATAGATATTGATTGTCCCATAATTTCCTTGGGTGTTGTGGAACTGAGACGTAAGCTGGCCAGCAGCATTGTGAAGTAGGTATGTGGACTATGGTTATAGAAGCCCTGTATTTAAACCCAATGCAAATATCCAGACTTAGCCCAGTGTCAGGTATTGATTCTCTTAAATCAACATTGGCAGACATTCCATTGGATTGCAGTGATTTAAGCATAACCATACTATGGAGTGGGTAGAAAGTTAATTCAGCCAGGCTTTCTCAATTGCATGGAATTTGTGGCCTCTCCAATGTTCCCCTGAAATCGGCACCAGGTAACAGATGCCACATACGTGCACCAGGTGGAGGTAACAGAGGCCATATACACTGCTTGACTCTCCTAAGTGGCAGCCCTTGTCTGTAGGGATTTTTCTCATTCCTGTTCCTAAGTAAGACTTTTCCAGTTTCCTCCTTCCCCTCTCTCCTATTTCTATTCTATTTCCTTCTTTCTGAGTTTCTGTTTCTCCTTCCTCCTCCCTCCCTCCCTTCTTCCCTTTCTTCCCTCCTTCCTTTTCTGTATCTTCTTTTTTGATCTTTATTTTCTTTTCTGTCATACTATATTAGTCTCTCTCCAGAGGACAGTGGAATTAGAGGCTCCAAAGAGGAGTTAAAGCACCTCCTTGTCCTTACTTTGCAGGCTGAGGTTAAAGCTGGCAGGGAACAATTAGAATGCAATTCTAGGAGCAGCCATTCACAGCCTACGTCATACTTCCTGCTCACAAAACTACCAGCTGAGCTATTCACATGCTGTCATTTCAGGCAAAATTGTTTATACATCACATAATGCTAGTCTATGTTGTGTCTGTTAGAGCCCTGGCGAGGAGTCTGTCCTGGATTGGACAGTTGGACCCAGGCACATGGTCAACACAAAACACGAGAGATCCATATTTGGGCATGAGTATGCCTTAAACACTAATGGGGTTTGGCACAACTGTGGCTCTGAAGTCCAGCCCACAGATCAAGTCACACATCAGGGAAAATCAAAACAGAATTAAGTTGGCCACTTTTTCTTTGCATAGACACAGGAGGCATTTTGAGTTAAGTCTGTGAAACCTTGTTTTTCATGTTCACATCAGCATTTGGGCATGGCCAAATGTTATCAGCGCTCTATTTTATACAACTTTTTCCCATGCACAGATGAAGAAGGCCCAGATACAAACCCAAAGCATGAATTCAGAGGCAGCACATGATCAAATGGTACTTTTTTTCCCTAAAGAACTTTGAGATCATTGGATAAACACCCATCTGTCTAGGATAGTTTGCATATGTTCCTGTTCTGTGGATGGGGAATGAACAGGGTCGGGTCCGTGATCGTTGCAAGTAGAAGGTCAAAGCGCTAAGTCTCAGGGTAGAACACAGATTACTGGCTCCCCATTATCCTTGGCCTGGCCTTCCATGAACCCTAAAACTTGGAGCCTTTTCAGATACATCCTCCATGATTCCTCTTTATGAACTCAACATCCCAATTACAGCGGTTAACTCTTTGTTCGCCTAATTCTCGTCTAGTCTTAGGTAGTGTGACACTTTCTCTTTCACTTTCAAGATTTCCAAACTGTAATCATCTTTCAAGTCCCAGATTACATGTTACTTCTAAATGGAATCACTCACTCCTCTCTCTAACCTTGTAACACATTATGCCTCTTTAAAGATGCTTGTCATCTTCACTGGGTGTCCAATTGTAATCTCAGAGAATTCTGGTGTCACTAGAGGGAGTGCTAGACAAAAAGAATGGAAAGTTCCAGGACCTGCTGGTGACTTTGATTCCAGAGATACAAGTTTGTGCTCCTTGGTCCTCCCAAAGCCCCTATACCACTGCACCATTCTTTTCTAAAACATACACTTTTCCCCTCTTAGTATTTTGGAAGAAGGGGAGATACTCCTCTGGAACAGAAAAAAGAAATAGCAGCAGCTCAGTAATGAAAGTGCAAGCGAGTTTTCTTCCTACAACGTGCTCAGCCTGAGGGTCTGACTAGTGGCCAATTTAGAAAATTAGATTATCAAGGTCACCAGTGAGGGAGAGAAGTACAGATCTTAGATGAGACCAACACTAAGCCTTTAGGCATTCCAGGCAACCTGGAAAATTGGGGGATTGTGGCCAGTTAGCTCAGTTAGTTACAGCGTGGTGCTAATAATACCAAGGTTGCTGGTTCGATACCCGCATGGGTCACTGTGAGCTGTGCCCTCCTTAAAAAAAAAAAAAAAAAGAAAGAAAGAAAGAAAGAAAGAAAGAAAGAAAGAAAGAAAGAAAGAAAGAAAGAAAGAAAGAAAGAAAGAAAGAAAGAAAGAAAAAAGGAAAAGAAAATTTGGGGATTGACCACCCAACTACTAGCTGCAGTCAATATTATCAGAGGTCTTCAATGAGAACCCTGACTAAAAACATCTCCCACCCCTTTCCTCCTCAGAGATGGGGAATAATGCTGATGGGCACTTAAAGTTCAATATCTCTGGCCTGTCATGCAATTCAAAGACTTAATGTCCTCCTATGCCCACACATTGTCCTAACAGTTAACCCATTTCTTTACCCAGGGCTAAAAGTGTACTTAAGAGTTGAGTATGCTCACCAGGCGAAGAGAAGGTATAGTACTTATGCAGATCCAGTGCAATAAGCAGTGAGTCTGATCTTTGTCTCTGGTTCCTGGGAGGGGGCCTCTAAACCCTTGGAATTTCCCGAGGGACAGGAGTATCTCTGTTATCCGTGATGGGCTCCCCAAGAACACACCCACCTTTGCCAATGAGATGACTCAGGATGGGGTTGGTGATGCCAGAAAGACTACCCAGGTGATTAATGGGTGGGGGCTTTGAGCCCTGTGATATCAGCCCCATCAACAAGGACAGGGACTGGAAATTGAACCATGTGGATAACGATTCACTCAGTTGTGCCTGCATATGAAACTCCAATAAAAACTCGGGACCTCGGAGCTGGGGCAAGCTGGTTATCCCTCGATGTAGTGGAGGCAATGCTCACTGAGGACATAGAAGCTTTGCAGTTGGAAACCTCCCAGACCTCACCCTGTGTATCTTTTCTTTTGGCTGGCTCTGATTTGTATCCTTTCATTATTAAAAAAAAACAAACAAAAAACCCCCCAAAAACAACCCTGCAATCATAAGTATTATAAATATATTTATTAATCTGAGTTCTGTTTGTCATTCTAGCAAATTATCAAATCTGAGGGGTAGTGGCAACTGTCAAATTTGCAGCCAGTTGGTGAGAAGTGCAGGTGATCTGGGGACCCCAAGTTTGCAGCTGTTGCCTAAAGTGAGGGCAGCCTTGCAGAGAACTGTACCCTCAGCTGTGAAGTCCAATTCCGGGTAGTTAGTGTCAGAAGTCATTGCAGCAGGATGGTAGCTATCCACACGACAAGATTTGGAACAGAAAGATACTATTCCTAAATGTAGAGACTTGAGTTTCCTATAAAAGAATCAGGACCCAAATAAGAACTCCGTGTTTACATATGCCAGAGGCAAACTGTGTCTGAAGCAGCCCTATGGTTCCTTATATAACGAGTGGAAAATCTTAGTCTGTGTGTGCTGAATGAAGTAAAGAACTCTTAAGACCAATTCTATTATTTTCACCACTGTGAAAGCCATCAGAGTTTTGTAAAAATATGCCTTCTATGTCAAGGTTAAAAAGACAGTGCAAGTGTATGCATCAAAATATTAACAGGAGTTATTTCTGAGAAGAGTTGGACTTTTCCAAAATATATATAACTTTTGGCTTGCTGGTATGTTTACATTGTGTTTTGCTTTAATGACCTATTAAATAAGGTTAATTGTGGTGGGGAAGTGAGTGGCAAGTGCCTGGAAATAGAAGGATGTTTTCCAAAGGCTCAGTAAGGCACTGGGCTCTTCCTAGCACTGCCTATGCATAACTTATATAATAAAAAATTTCTCCTGTTGGTGTCATTTGGGCTCTGTGATCTTAGACAAGTCATTTCACCATATGTTAAACTGGGAGTTAAACAAGACGACAGCTAATATTTCTTTCTACTCTAAAATTCTAAGTGCATATCTAGAGTTTCTGTGCCCATATCTCCAAAACATCCACAGATGTTGGAGGTGAGGGAGAGGAGTTTCTGAATAGGTGAGCCCCACTAGAGGAATATTTGCATAAAGCTGATTTAGCAAGTGAAAAATGGACTGTGACAGATTAATGCTGGGAGGCTTGATCTGCTCAATATCTGGCCCACACAGCCTGGTCTGATCAGATCTTCAAAGTCATATGGTCCCTATTTGGTTTTACAATAAATAACTCAGACTTATGAGTTAGACATCAATTAATGAAATCATCTAGCCCAGAGGAGAGCAATCCTCCTGGGCAGTTGTCTTGGAAACATAGACCATCCACTAGGTTTGCCAAGCCTGGGGCTTCTAGTCCTGCTGGCAATAGAAATGGCATGATTCCTCCCACTTCCAAATGACCTTTGCTCTGAAATATACCGATGGTTGCCATGGAGGTCAGGGAGGGTTGGCTCCCACTGACTTTACTGATGTCAAAAGGGAATTTTAATTCTAGTCAGAGGTCAGACTCTGTGCTGGGAAGTACATAGGGTCCATAGGTGAAGGAGAAGAAACTGCTGATAAAACTATGCTTACTTAATTTGTTGTTTATATCCCTCTTAAAAGGATATAGGAAGGACTCCAGGTAGAACTGTTTTGGAAACAGTTAAAGCAGCATCTTGAGGCATCATGTTTCTGGTTGAGAAAGAAAATATTGATGTGTTCATATATATTGAGAACCAAACCCACCACGGGTCCTCAATAAATATCAAGCAATCAATCAATTCTCCAGCCACAGAGAAGCTTCCAGTTCCAAACATGTAGTCATGGAAGGAAGCTTGGCCCAAGACCTATCTCTCTTTTCCAAATGATGTGGCTCCAAACTCCAGGAAAAGTTCTGGGTGGTTTTTTTTCTTCTTCATCCCACAGAAACTGACGGCACAGTCTCTGGCAACAGTGATTTCCCATCAAGACACGAAAGCAATGAGGTTCTGCCCCGCGCTGGTCAAACTTTTACAAGTAATGCAAAGAGAATTTTAAATTACCAGGAAGCTGATTGGAAGGGCTGTACCTGTGTTCTGAAATGCTCTGAGTAAAAACTGATGTGATTTTGAAAATGGAAATCTATTGTATGGAAATCTTCTGCACTGAAAGCTCTTGCTAGATCTCCATACACTGCATTTATCTGAGTCAATTTTACATCCGTCAATATGCCTCAGAGATGACATTCTGCATTTTTTATTTAATGATGTACGTATTATAAATTTCAGCTCTAAGTATTGGGAAAGAGAACACTAAAAGTCCACTGTAATGGCTGATAAGCTACTAACAATTTTTAAACATCGCCATTGCAAAAATGATTACCCTTGAAGCTTGAAGATTTGGAGTCACCCTCTTTTCCACTTACAATACTGAGGTTTCACCAAATGTGAAATTACCTCTGAGTGTTCCACTTTTTACATTGCCCTTTAAAATGATGCATGTTTTAATGGTTCCTGGGGCTCATATGATTTGCAAGACTGTTTCAGCTGTAACTTTATAGACGTTTTGATGGACCATTTGTCTTTGGCTTTTGGAAAAGAGAACTAAAGTTAGGTGATCATATATATTTTCTATTTAATAGCCATGTATCAAACCTCTATATATTTCTTAGCTTGGTGGGATAATATTTTGATGTATTAACTATGTGAGGATTTTTTTTTTTCCCTTGGCACTTTTTAGTCCTGTGACTCTGTATTTCCCATTAGAACCATGAGCCAATGGTCTCCACTGGAGGGCAACTTCAGATGAGATGGATGAACAAAGTGGCAAATTATGAGTATTTAAATTCAAAACCTGCTTATTCTTGAGTATGACGGAAGAAATGAGGGCAATCAGACTGAACTAATCTCTCTGCGGTTCCATCCCTCACCCCCACCCAAAATGGTGATCCTTAGAGCTGGTGGGAGGAAGAAAGAACTGAGAAAATCGTGAGTGGCTAAAAGGTGGAGGTGGATACTTTGCCAGGCTGGAGGATGGGTAATCAGGTATAGAGAACCAGGCCTGGTTTCCATTGTGGGTACTGAGAAGTGACCACCCCCACAGAATTTCTTTTGTCACCATACCTCTGAAAAGAAAGTTAGATGGGATGCAGTGATCAGTGAGAATGAGAGAGGGAAGAGAAAGAGTTTAAGTCTTGAAGTCAGGGCAAGCAGACACTGCAGAAGGAGATATGAGTATGTTCTAGGGCTTCTCGTCAGGAGTCTGATGACACATCATTCATTGTAGTAGATGTCACCTTGAAGAGGTGAAGACCAGCTAACATCCAAAATACATGGCACATCTTAGCAGAAGCCAGAAAATATAGATATAAAGAGGCCTAAGTACCTCCCACCTCTCCAATATTTCACCCCCAAAACACTCCCCAAATGCCTTATTACTAAAGAAGTCCTCCTGAATCCATAAGCCATCACAAGAGAAAGGGATAGTGGGAACCCTCAAATCTGTAGCCAGTTGGTCAGAAGCACACGTGGACTGGGTACCCTGATTTTGCAGTTGGTTTAACCTTTAAATTATTGATCAAGTGCTAGAATTGACTGGATTGTGTTTTGGCTGTCTGATGAAAAGACATAAAAATCTAAGGAATGGAGCCATGATTCATACAAGTTTGTTGCCTGAGAAATATACCTCTTCCATCCAGGCAGTTTGAAACAAATAACTCTCTTCATTGTCTGTATAAACATAAAAACATACGGAGTAGTATGAGACGCAAAGGAAACTATGACTAAGTTCAAAAATTAAGTGTTTGTCTGGTGAGCAGAAGGCTGGGGTTCTAGTCTCAGCCCTACCACTCACTACCCATGTAAACTAAGGTGAATCACCTGGGCTTTCTGAGACTGTTTTCCCATCTGTAAAATTGTGATAACACTACTCAATCTCACCATCACTTGCACAGGGGCATGGTGAAGGTCAAATAAGAACAAGTATGTGAATGCTCCTCTTAGGTGCTTTAACTGTATTGGTTTTTTTTTTCTGAGCAACAGAAACATGGAGAGGCCAGTTGCAAGAGCCAACAAGAACCCCGGGTGATATGTACTCAGGTTATTCAAATGGTCTGTCCTCAAGATCCAAGAAGCAAAAGCTCACTTGAGATTTCAAATAATTCTTCTTAACTGGCTTATGAGGAGAATGGTGGGTAGTCTGACTATTTTTTGCATTATGATTTTAATCACATCTAAGTAGAGAAAGTATGGAAGGCAAGACGTCTCCCTACCTCACCTTCCCCCAAAATGCTGGGGAAAACCCCTCTAAATTGGTATTAACCTGTTATTATATTTGGTCCAAACATGTGTTCGTTTTTATTTTACAAGGCTGATTTCTGACTCTCCCTATCAATCTAGTCCTTCCTATCAGAAGAATGTGTTGAAAAGATGATGACTAACCTAAATAAAGCATGTCGGTCCTCTTATGCTAAATCTCAAGGAAAGTAAATCAGAGGCCAAGAAGCTACGAGATATTGCAAAGAAATGGGACCATAAAAACCAGGACTGGGTGATAGATAAACAAACTCTGGGAGTGGCGGTATGTGAATACAGGAGAATTATTCAGGACTGGCCCCAAGGCCTGCGGGGCCCATACAGACGCATGCCTGCAACGGCCGGCCACACATACACGTTTAACTTACAGCAGCTCACCCCCATACGCTGAGACAGAGTCTCTTTCTGTATAATTAGAAATATTATAAAACTGTTTCTTGCATATGTAATCTTTATTATATACTCTATTTTACTATATAACAAAACTTTTATACCTACGTATCACTTTATTTCATATGCATTACAAGAGGTTTTCAAGGAATGATTGGACTACAGCTATTTCTTGCCTTCAATACTGACTTTGGAATCAAATCTCCATATAAAATGGAAATTTGTTGCATATCTTTATTGTCAATTCTTGCTAAGTTGAACAAAAGTTAAATATGAAAGAATCATGCCACTCTCTACAGCAAAGTCATCTTATCCATATTTACCTACTTTTGGAGAGGTAAACTAATTCCAATTTTATTTGGAAGTGAATATCCATCCTAGATTTACAGACCTTTTGATGAGATTTGTACCTCCTTTGCTAACCTGTTTATTTCACTTACAGCTACCCTGATTCCAGGGCTAACACTATAGTTTCAAAATCCACAGGAACTTGGCTTCCAGAGGTGCTGGCTTCACAAGTGGAACAGACGGTGAGGTGAGTAAGACATCACACTCACAACCAACACCTGACATGGGGCAGAGGATCTGATTTGAAAACCAATCCATTTTAATCACATCCCACATTAGGAAGATAGACACGCAATTCTCCGGAAGGAATAGGGCAATGCAGGAAGTCAAAAAATAATCTTAAATGTCCCTTTGCTTTTGCCAAAAAGTCTCTGGAGATACAAATGAATTTTTGGTGAGAAGAATTTTGCAAGCACAATGAAGAAAGTATTATTCACATTTTCAGTTATGCAAAATTGTGATGAAATTGTTTCTCTGATACCTTTCAAACTGGTTACTTCTAAACGCCAGCAAATTCTGGAATTAGAAAGTGAATGTAACAGGTCACGCCTAGCCCAGGAGAGACGTGACAGAATGGAATCTTCACGTTTTTCATCCCCCTGCAGTGTTGGTGCACAGAGTAATTCTTCCTACTACAAGAGAGGTGAGTGAAAAATGATGCAGCTGGTAGCCTTAATTCTGTTCCTAACATCACCACTTATGATAAAACCAAGCCCCGAAGCTTCACCTCCAGAAATGCTGAGGCTATGTTCATTGCCAGCTCTGTCCCCTCAGGAACAGTTTTGTTGATGAGACCTGGTCCAGTGCTTCCACACTGATTAGGTTCTTAAAATAATTACCCAAAGTACAAATTTTCACACTTTTGTCTATGGCACCATAGGTGTTTCCAGGGGTACAGAGAAAGCCAGAGGTCCCTCTCTCCCAAAACATTTCCATTTTTATCTATTTTATATATTGAGATTTTGCTTAAGATTCATGTTTTAAAAATTCCATGGTTTAAAAAAAAAGTGTAGAAATTAGTGATCTAAAGTGCAGTCCTAACTATTCATTTTTTTCTTCTTTACTTGGACCTAAAGAGTACCCCCGGGTGATGAGTTCCATAGGCCGATGATGCATGGAGTTAGAGAAGATGTCCTTGAATCAATTTTCAATGGAAACCTTTTGACTTAATTGAATACTGTCTGGGCCTTGAATTATGAGAGGACAAACTAGAAACACCTGTGTGACCAGGCATTACTTCAATGTCTGTCATTTCTCCCCTGACACATCTCATTCTGGCCAAATACCATAAACCGGTGACTTCCAATTGGTCTTCTGCATTGTTTTTGTATCTTTATGTTTGAGTTTCCCTTGAACACGTCTTGGTCGAATGCAAAGTAAGCGTCCTGCTTTTCAATCCAAGAACTTCCTAGCCTTCCTTCCTTGTTGGCCAGTCTTGCTGGTCAGAAACCTTTTCCGGCCTATTTTTGATGGTGAATTAGAGATATGAGAGAGATCTTCACAATTCGTCTAGCCAAGAGTAAAACTCAAATGTGCCTCCAACATCGGAGTAAAATTCCATACTTGTTTTTTTTTTGCTGCCATTTTCCCTGGCAGCAGGGAAAGATAAAGGTCTGTGTGTGTATTCATCACTGCGATGGTTGGAGAGGGGAACCCATCGATGGCTGGCCAGTGTTTACACCACTTCTGGCTTCCTAACACATAGCTAACACATAGCTCTTTGCACATGAGGAGTCATGTTCAATGTTGACACTTATTGTTCAACTGCGTGGATTCCTGGAGAAGCTGTAAACTTGATGCTTGTTCTGAGGAGAGAGTGTCGTTTGCAGGAGATCAGTTCTCATTAAGAAAATGCCTCTGGGTGGTGCCTCTGGGTGGGATTTATAGATGATGTAATACAGAATTGTACACCTGAAATCTATGTAATTTTACTAACAATTATCACCCCAACAAATTTAAATAAAAAAAAGAAAGAAAAGAAAATGTTCTGTGGTTTCAGTGAGGGCCATATGCACTCCCCTTTGGAGCTGAGTCACTTACAAGATCCACCCACCAGTCCCTTTCAGGAATGTTCCATGCCAACTACTGAGCACCTGGGAAAAGAGGCCTATCTTGCTTCCACAGCAGGTCATTCCGAAGAGGAAAATGTGGTCAGGCAGAGAAGGAGGGGTACCTCCTTATCACAAAGGCTCCTTTGATAGAATCAAGCTCACTTGACTGTTTGATGAACCCCAGGCCTACCAGGGCCCCCGTCAGCACAAAGCGGCACCGATTCCTGCTCTCCGAGGAATGATTGTCTGAGAGCCTCACAAAGCTGGAGCTTATAACACCCTGCCAGCATTCCTCGAGGACTCTGCCAGCTACAGCATTGCTTAGGGCCCCTGGTTCGGTAAGGGCCATGGAATACAGGCCTCTACTATAGCAAAGGCCCAAAGGTTTAAAAATAAAAGGCCCACAAGACCCACACTCCTGACCCCGGAAGAGACGGAGCCGACCTAGTTGTTTCTACCCACCAAGCCAAACCCAGAAAAAGTGTTTGGCTGGACATGGTTTTGAGTTTTCTGTTGGCTTCTCAGGTTGACCCACTGACCAAACATGATACCACACCACTGCTTGGGATTTTGCAAGTTTATAATCCATACAGAAGAAACATTGTTATATAAACCTTGCCAAGACTATAGGCCTTTTAAATTCCCAACTAAGAAGCCGAAGAAATTTATGACAGTGTTGCTAGATGGGGAGGCCAAGTAAACTCACAATGTTGATCTTAGGTCTGTTTAAATTTCTCTTGCCTTCTGGCACTTTAAGCCGTAGTGGAAAGAAATCATTTACTCATAGGTGCATTAAGCATTTGGAAACACAGGGGTACCGGGGAAGAGCATGAGAAACATAATTGATGTGACACATGTGGTCCTGGCCTGTGGAGGGCAGGATTTCAGGCCAGCACTGTAGCCGTTCCTGTCATGGGTGGCACAAAAACCTAACAGTACCTTTGTGTAATAAATAGAGTGAATTATGCGAAGGCTCAGTTTTCCTACCAGTGAAGTATTGGTAATTCACCAGCCCTCTCCCTGTCCCCCCATAAAAGGACACACTGCTTGGAAATGGAGCTAGTCATCATATAAGGAAGATCCAGTTGGCCCCAAAGTATAAGGACTTGGCTTTTTAATGCAGGTTTCCTCTGCTCCTTCGTAACTAGTTCTGGGTCTCCTGCTCTTTGTGTCTGTAATGACTGCAGGGTTAGCAACAAGAGTCACTCAATTTCAGATCCTTTTAGGACTGTAGTTGGAAGAGAATAAGATGAACGCTAAAGAGAAAAAAATCAGCATTGAGCACAGGATTCGGCCTTCCTTTGCTCATTGCATATCTTTGTGGGAGAATCTGAGAGCCAATCAACAAAGAATACTTTCTGCAAAAGGTGGCAGTTCTGTGGGCCCATGGAGGAGAGTGAAGCAAAATGCTGTGGGAATCTCCACGTTTGCCCAGAGTTGGAAGGGAAATGAAGGAGCCTATTTTTACATGCCAGATCACCTTGATTTAACACAAAATGAAATGCAATTTGATATGAGAACTGGTAATGGACTAACAAATGACTCAAGTAAAAAGTCATTTTAATGTAAAGTCCTGGACAAGATGTATAACCTTCCCAGGAAGCCTGTTAATTGTGTGTCCCTATGGTTCGTGGCTAAAGGAATTTTCTAGATGTGACGCCTAACCCTTATCTACCCTCCTCCCGCCGTCTCCACTTTAGTGCTCACTCGTGTGTAATCTGAGTATTTTATATAAGGAAAACTTGCTGAAGTTGAAATTGGAGGAAAATATGCCTTAATAGAATTTATAATTTAACAATCCAATAAGTCAGACTAGAATTTATTGGAATAACATCTCTTAAGAATCTTCCACGTCATAACTTCCACAATCAGTGACCTAGATCTTTAAAAGGAAAAAGATGCCTTAGAATTTTTTGCTAGCTGAATAAAGCTGGACGTATTTAAAGGTCATTTATAGATGTAAGGAATAGTGAAAGAGAAAAAAAAGAGAAAGAGAGGGAGAAAACAAAGGTTTGGGTTTCTAATTTCCTTGTAGCAGAAATGACTTTCTTCTGTTTTCATTCCCTCCAGTCTCCACCCTACTCCCATTAAGTTCTTGGATTTGTGTATCTTTAGATGCAGACACTCAAATGCTTTCTTCACTCAGGAAGTTATTCTCCTCACGCCTTGTGAGGTCTTGGAACAAAAATTAGTTGAGAAAGAAACAACTGCTGCTTCTCTGTCCAGAAAAAGAAAATTACATTGCATCACGTAGCTCAAGAAAGCTTGTTTTTTGGGGATAGAGATAGCGTTGGGGATGGGGGTAGGGAGGCAGGCAGGAGGAGAGGAGAATCTCATTTCCTACATGTGTAATTTTTCTCCTTAGGGGAATACGTGAGCCAAAAGTCACTGTCTGTAAGCGTGCTTTGGAGAGGAACAAACTGAACATGAATAGCATTTAACTGGGTCTAACCTCCTCCTAAGTTAGAAGGCACGGTATTTGTGCTTGTGAGGATTCTGAGTCTCTTTTTTTTGGTCTAATTTCTTCATGTTACCCCTCACTCTCATTCCCACTAACCCCCATCCCAAAATACTAAGACATTTTTCAATAACAAACACAAATATTTTACGAAAAGTCAGTTGTACACTCAGAAAGTTCATTGCTTGCTCCCTTGAGGGTGGGGAAACATGGTTTGGAAAGGCTCCATTTATTGGTCTATAAATCATGGTCCCCATGTCTGCCCCAGCCGCTGGGGTGCCTGAGGTCAAGGGACCCTTTCAGAGCTTAGAAGCTCTAAAGCTTCTCTCTTTGCCGGGCTCTTAATCAACCCACCAAAGGCAGAAAGAACATCAAACAACTAAGATGTCGGAGAAGGATTGGTAGCTTAAATGACTCAGTCCTGGCTTGAGAGGAAGAATTGCTTAGCGATTTTGCCATGTGGTAAGTGATTTTTCTGATTATCTGAAGGCAGATGAAGGACAGACAAGAGAGAAAGAAGAAAATCATTCCAAATAATACAAGTGATTTAAAACCAACAGCAAAGACGCAAATACCAACCCCTCTGAGTTCCCTCCTCTTTAAAAATAGAGCTAATCATAACTGCTTCCTAGTGTCCCTGAGTAGACTCAGGGCCAGCAGCCCAGCATGCTGTGGGATGCCCAGTCTCCCAACCCACCTGCCCAGGTCAGATCCTAGCTCTTTGTGCCTCAGTCTTTCTCATCTATAAAATAGTGATCATTATAGTCCCTCCCTCATTGGGCTGTTGTAAGAGGTCGTTGAGAACAGACATGCAATGTGTTTGGAATAACTAAGTGCTCACAAAACGTTAGTTATTATCCTAGCACAGGTCAAGTCCCTGACATGATATCTGGGCCCTCAGTGAAAGCTGGTTTTCCTACCCACAATTCCGAATTATCCAAAATGCAGCAGCATGAAATAATTACAAGAACATGAGTGTTGGTGCCAGTCAGATCTGGGTTCAAATCCTAGCTTAGTCACTCACTAGCTCTGTGATCTTCAACAAATGACTTTCTATGTGCCTTGGATTCCTTAGCTCTAAAGTAGATAACTATACTCAACTCACAAAATAGCTATGAGAAAATCATAGATTCCACAGGAAAATGTTTCATTTGATGGTGATGTCCTAGAAACTGTCAGAAACCTATGATACATGCTCAGTGTTCACCAGTTTTAAAAAATAAGCATGTGCTGAACATCATTTTAAACGTCATTTAGTTCTCTGTGGCTCTTGGTATTGTCAAAGCATATTCAGAAAACCAGAGGAGACTTGAAAACACACTGTTCCCTTGCCTGATACATCTTTCTCCAACTCTTTACCAAAGTAACTTCTATTATCCTCCAGCTTTCAGACTGAACTTCACTTGCTCAAGAAAGCTTCTCCAAACTCCAAGCTATTACACACGCTGAAGGCACCCCATGTTTCCTACTTTTTGACACTCATCACATATATGATGGATTGTTCATTACACTCCTTCCTACCTCTCAGCCTTCTAGCATTTTCAGGGCTGTGTTAACTCATTCACTTAGAAAATACAGTATAAATCTTTTATACAGGAAAAACTGCTATGCCCCCCAAAGCTGCTTATGGGTAAATTAACTGATTGTGAGGTGAATTAATTATTCTAGGACCTCCTGGGAGCCTCAGTGTCTCACCTCTGGTCTGAAGGAGCAGGAGGCAATTCTGTGACCAGGAAGACAATTCAATGAATCAAGAATTACTTTGAGAACCCAGGAATAAACCCTCACATATAAGGACAAATGATTTTCAGCAAAGGATCCAAGGCCATTTAATGGAAAAAGGACAGTCTTTCCAATAAATGGTGCTGGGAAAACTGAACATCCACATACAATAGAATGAATTTGAACCTTTATACCATATATAAACATTACCTGAAAATAGATCAAAGACCTAAACATAAGAGCTAAAACTATAAAACTCATAGAAAAAAACAAGAGAAAGCTTCATGACATTGGATTTGGCAATGACTTTTGGATATGACACAAAGGCACAAGCAGCAAAAGGAAAAAAATAGGTAAATTGGACTTCATGAAAATTTAAAACTTTTGCACATCAAAGGACACTATCAACAGAGTGAAAAGGCGACCCAAGGAATGGGAGAAAATATTTGTAAATCCTATATCTGATAAAAGATTAACATCCAGAATATATCAAATTCTTACAGTTTAATGACAAAAAAAACTAACCTGATTTTAAAATGGACAAAGGACTTGCATAGACATGAATCTAAAAAAGATGTTACAAACAGCCAATAAGCACATGCAAAGGTGCTCAACATACTAATCATTAGGGAAATAAATGCAAATCAGAAACACAATGAGATCCCACTTCACACCATTAAGATATTAAGATGGCTAATATTAAGCAAAACAAACAAAAAACAGAAAATAATAAGCGTTCCGATCAAGATGGCGCAGTAGGTAAATGCTGTGCTTGCCTTCTCTCATGACCACATTAAAATTACAACTAAACTACAAAATAACCATCATTGAGAATCAAGTCTAGCTGAACCGAAGCTTTACAACTAAGAACATGCAGAAGAATCCACCTCAAGACTGGTAGGAGGGGCAGAGACACAGAATGGGCTGGTCTCACACCCACGTGTGACCATTAAAAATCAGAAAGGATATCTCAGCTGCAGAGGTCCCTTCCAAAGGAGCAAAGGGTCCCAGTGCCACACTAGGCTTCCCAGTACAAGGTTCCGGTGCCAGGGAGAGAAGTCTCCATAATTTATGGTTGTGAAAATCTGCAGAGATTGTGGTTGAGTGAGCTGGAGGGCGGCTGGAGTCCCAGGCACGCCTGTTCAAGGGACCTCATAGGGACTTACTTACCAATGGAATCACTGGCTCTGATTCTAGCACTGGAGCTGCAGTTGGAGAGGCGGCATATGGCATATGGTGGGGGACTGAATTGTCTGCCTTCAGGACGAGAGTTGTAGGTACAGCTTTCTCCAAGATGGAGGAGCTAGCCGAAGCCATTGTTTCTTTTTTGAGCCCTCCCTTTCCCTGCGTGTAGACGCAGGTGGCCACTATATCTGAGTCTCCATCAAGTTGGCTAAAGCCGTTCATTCGCCATGCCCTAGTGATTCTGAGAATCCACTCCACCCAACTTTTGGGCACACCTAAGCCACTTCTAGTGGCTTTTTCATACAAACCACCTGTCTTGGCTCATGCTGCAGATTTTCCTAGGGTACCGCAAAGGTTCACAGAACACAGACAAGCAGCATCTGGCTTGAGCGTGTCCTCAGTGAACAGCCCAAAGTGTGTACCTCAGTGAACAGCCCAAAGCCCGGCACTAGTAGCAACCTGCCTTGGTTTGTGGCTTGGCCTCTCGAGGCACTTCCAAGCATGGTGCAGGCTGCGGCCATCTGTGGATTGCTTTGTGGCTCCTGCCAATTGGCCCCAGGTGGGGCATGGGCTGCAGCTGAACTTGACCTGCAACTGGTCCTCACCCAGGTGGTCCTGGGACTGGCATGCCCAGTGGCAAGCATCAAAACAAGCTGGAACATCACCCACCTGTTTCCAAGGATGACACACCCAAGGGGTGGATTGGGCAGGCACCAGAGCTCTGCTGAGGCAGACCATGCTCTGTAGGGTCAGCTCCTGTGCAACAGCTCCTCCACTGTAGTCAGAGCAGGTCCTCACAACAAATTAGCCTGAGGGTCAGTCCCTCCAATTGACATACAAACAGCAGCCGACGCTCAACTACAACAGGAGGGCACACATAACCCACACAAGGGGCACACCTAGACTGCCTGGCTCAGATGACCAGGAAGACAGCGTCACTGAGCCCCACAGCACACCTACTACATAAAGTCACTCTGCTAAGACTTCTAAGACTACCTAATATATAGAAACAAACACAGGGAGGCAACCAAAATGGGAAGACAAAGAAACATGTCCCAAATAAATGAACAGAACAAAGTTCCAGAAAAAGAACTAAACAAAATGGAGACAAACAATCTACCAGATGCAGAGTTCCAAACACTGGTTATAAGGATGCTCAGTGATCTCAGAGAGAACTTCAACAAAGAGAAAACATAAAAATGGAGGTACAGAACATAAAAAATATTACATTCCCGAAACCATTTAAAAAAAGAAAATAAAAAAGCAGCATAAAAAAGAACCAGTGAGAAATAAAGACTACAATAACTGAAAGGAAGAATACATTAGAGGGAATCAACAATAGCAGAGGATTGAATCAGCAATTTAGAAAATAGAGTAGCAGAAAACACCTAATCAGAACAGCAAAAAGAAAAAAAGAATTTAAAAAATGAGGATAGTTTAAGGGGCCTCTGGGACAACATCAAGTGTATCAACATTCACCATAGAGGTACTAGAAGAAGAGACAGAGCAAAGAATTGGAAACCTATTTGAAGAATAATGACACAAAAATTCCCTAACCTGGTGAAGGAAATAGACATACAAGCTCAAGAAGCACAGAGAATCCCAAACAAGATGAACCCAAAGAGGCCCACATGAAGACACATCATAATTAAAATGCCAAAGTTTAAAGACAAAGAAAGAATCTTAAAAGCAGCAAGAGAAATCAGTTAGTTAGCTATAAGGAAGCTCCCATAAGACTATTAGCTGATTTCTCAACAGAAACTTTTCAGGCCAGAAGGGTTTGGCAGGGAATATTCAAAGTGATGAAAAGCAACGTTGTACAACAAAGATTACTCTACCCAGCAAGGCTGTCATTTAGAATTGAAGGACAGATAAAGAGCTTCCTAGCCAAGAAAAAGCCAAAGGAGTTCATTGCCATCAAACCAGTATTACAAGGACTCTTAGAAAGACTTTTTAAAGACTATCCGTAGATGATTTAACAGAAAGTATTTTGAAGAATCTTAGGAGAGTGCATCCAGTTTCCACCATAATTAAGGGTCTCTATGGAATAAATGAAGAAGTGTCCCTCAGTGTTCCCTGTGTCCTGGGAGAGAATGGTATTACAGATCTTATAAAGGTAAATCTGACCCCTGAAGAAGAGGCTCGTCTGAAGAAGAGTGCAGAAACACTTTGGGAGATTCAGAAGGACCTCAAGTTTTAAAGTTGTTAAATCTACCATTCCAAAGTCATTGAAGAAAAGATAGTAGTTAATGAGGTTATAGGTGTCAAATTTTTATATAAACTTAGATTCCTAAAAGTTGGAAATAGGAAAGGGGATAGAGTAACTCCCGTTTGTTTAGCCCCCCAGCTCTTTTATTTAGTATCCAGAGTTTTTTAACAATCCTAAGTGACTTCATCAAAGAAGGTGTTCTCATACCATTGAGGTACCAGTTCTTGCCTTGAATATATAAGTGTAGTTGCCATTTGGTCCAAAAGAATATAGGGTGTAGGTGTTTATTGTGTTAACAGAAATTCTGATTCTTTTAATTAAATACATGTTAATTCTTTTGTTCTGGATGGTTTATGTGCTATTTCACTTACATACAATTTTTAAAAACTAACTTTCTCTACAATGTAAAAATAAATGTACACACAGAAGTACAGAAGAAAAAGACTATATATACATATATATGCATATGATATATATGCATATATATGTATACATATGAATAAAATGGCAAAACTACTTCCTATCAAAAATTATTTTAATGTAAATGGATTAAATGCTCAAATCTAAAGACATAGGATGACTGAATAGAAAAAAACAAAATAAACAAAAAAAAAACCTCTACATATGCTGCCTACAAGAGACTCAATTCAGATCGAAAGACACACCCAGACTGAAAGTAAAGGGATGGAAAATAATATTTCATGAAAACGGAAACAAACAAACAAAAAGCTGGGGTAGCAACACTTATACCAGACAAAATAGACTTTAACGAAAGACTATAACAAGAGCCAAAGAAGGATCCAGTAATCCCACTTCTGGGAATTTATCTGAATAAACCCAAAACACTACTTCAAGGGGACATGTTCATCCATACATTATTGCAGTATTATTTACAATCGCCAAGATATGAATGCAACCTGGATCTCCCTGAATGGATGAATGGATAAAGAAGAGGTGGTACATATATAAAATGGAATATTACCCATCTGCAAAAAAAGAATGAAATCTTGCCATCTGCAACAACATGGATGGACCTAGAGTGTATTGTGCTGGATGTAGTCAGTCAGACAGCAAATGACAAATGTCCTATGATTTCACTTGTAAGTGGACTCTAAAGAACAAAATAAACAAATGAAACAGGACAAACTCAGATACAGAGAACATTTTGATGTTTACCTAATGGGAGAGGGTTTGGAGGTGGGTGAAAAGGGGAAAGGGATTAAGAAGTATAAATTGGTTGTTACACAGTAGTCATGGGGATGTAGGGTACAGCATAAAGAATATAGTCAATAATGTAATAACTGTGTATGGTGTCAGATGGGTACTAGGTCTATCAGGGTGATAGCTGGGAGGGTAGTGTTAGGGTAGTGTTAGTGTTAGGGTAAAAAAAGATGAAGGGATTAAGAAGTACAAATTAGAGGTTATAAAATAGTCATGGGGCTGTAAGTAAAGCATGGGGAAGATAATCAATAATATGGTAATGACTCTGTATAGTGCCAGGTGGGTACTGTTGAATAACAGTACACCTGAAATTAATAATTTAGTATTGTATGTTAGCTATATTTTAATAAAAATCCTAAAATAATAAAAGATAAAAACAATAAAAAATTTTAAAAGAAAGAAAATAAGTGTTGGGAAGGATGTGAAAAATTGTAACCTTTGTGCACTGCAGGTGAGGGTAGGATGCAGCCACTATGGAAAACATCAGGACAGCTCCTCAAAAAATTAAATATAGAATTGCCATATAATCTGGCCATTCCACTTCTGGGTATATGCCCCAAAGAATTCAAAGCAGGACCTTGAAGACATATTTGTACACCTGTGTTCCTATCAGCATTATTCAAAATAGCATTATTCACAAAAGGTAGAAGCAACCCAAGTGTCCACCAATGTATGAATGGATAAAGAAAATGTAATATGTAATACAATGGAATATTATTAGCCTTAAAGAGGAAAGAAATTGTGACACATGCTACACAACATGAATGAAACTTGCAGACATTATGCTAAGTGAAATAAGCCAGTCACAAAAGGACAAACAAACTCATGCCACTCATTTGAAGTACCTAGAGTAGACAAAATCCGGGAGACAGAAAGTAGAACGATCATTGCCAGGGGTTAGGGAGAGAGAGAAATGGGGAGTTACTGTTTCATAGGTACAGAATTTCAGTTTGAGTAGGTGAAAAAAGTTCTAGAGGTGGAAGGCGGTGATGGTTGCACAACAATGTAAATGTACTTAATGTTTCTTAACTGTACATTTAAAGTTGATTAAAGTGGTAAATATAATATCATATTGTGTATATTTTACCACAAATTAAACAAATAATAATAAAATTAAACATTTACTCTGAACTAAAAGCATTAGGGTAATGAAGAGAGTCTCAGAATCTCACCCAAGTTTGAAGTCTGAGGTTATCCCTGGGGTAAGTCAGCCTTCCTTGAAAGGCTGAAGGGCAGTGTCCATTCAAACAGACAAGTGAGGAGAGAAGGCAGCATGCATCTTGATGGTGTTTGGCGTGAGGCTGGAGTTTGGAAAGACACTGGTCTACGTGAGCTTCACTTACTGCTTCTTTAGATACTCTTGTTCAGGGAAATGGACTCCATCTGTTCTGAGTCATTTGCAGTATTGCTTTGAAGATCTTGTTGATGGCAGGAAAACTTTAGCCTCTTCTTATTGCCTTTGTTTTTAGTGAAGGAGTCTTTGTGATTGGCCAAAAGATGGCAAAGCCAGTAAGACTCAAATTGATATCCAAAGCTCAGGCCTGTGGAGTTTGAGCACTTTCAAAACTTGGCAAAAAGAAAAGAGCTGTAAGGAAATGCTGCTGAATGAAAGTTGCAGAACTCTGGGTACCAGAAAAGTGAGCTGGGATGAGCTCGAACTCCTTAAGTCTTCTCCTGCCAAAAGCAAGGTGAGGGCATGTGGCCAGGATCCCGGCCTTGCCTCTTGGTTGCTTGGCTCGTGTTCACAGAGACACAGCCTATGGCAGAATAATGTGCCCCACCCAGCTAGTACCTGAGGTGCACATGGAAACAACTCAGTCCAGGAAAGCCATCTTAAATGGAAAACAAGCTACAAAGTGGGAGGAAGACCAGAATGCTAGAGGGATGCTCTTAACTGTGGGAAACGATCTTTGAAAAGAAAGTGAACCAAACCTATTCATGATTCTTTGCACCACAATTGGTGAAACTCAAGGAACCTCTACACTGAATTCAGTTTAGTTGCCTGGTTTGAGGGACGTGGGGCCTTTTATTATTTGGCCCAAAGCAAAATTATCGAAGTTGCCCCCAGTCAATAGCAATGGGAGATACCAAATATATCTATCCCTTGGACAACGTCAACTTTCAGAAAGCAAACTAGTTCTAAATCTGAAAACGGAATTCATCCAGCTATGGATTTGGGCCTATTTCCATATGAATTCATCTAAGGATTTCTCTTAGAGAAGTTCCTTTCTGGCTTGTTTTATGTGGGTGGTGCCCTCATATTTATGATTCAATGGATCAGATACCTTCTTGCTCCCAAAAAGGAGTGCTCAGTCAAAACGCACTTTAATACTCAGAGCCAGGGAAACTCTACACGTAGACAGTGAGCAGTCTATGAAGGGAGACAAAATGGAGTGTAGTGTGAAGAAGGAAGGATTTCTTCAGAGTCATATACAAAAGTCACGTGGAGAAGCAGAAAGGCCAAGAAACAGCAATTTACTTCCCAAGCCTAAGGAAAGGTGATGTTTAGACATTGCTAAGTCCTGAGGCAGTCCATAAAGGGAGCTATTTACATTTCCTGTGGTTGCGGGACTAGTGAGATTGCCAAGCCCCGAGACACATGACCATTGCTGTCAATGACTTTCAAGAAACTTCACTGGCCTCTTTTCACTCTTTCAAAGTTTTAGCTGATTTTCAAGTTCTGTTTGCTCTGGCCCTGGGCTATTGCTATTATGAAAGGCCCAGAATAAATCTCTGTGAACAGCTCAAAGGTTAAAACAGTAGAGCTTTAAGAAAAAAATAAAGTATCTAGGTTAAATAATCTAGATACACATATCACAGAGGAATGTTTCTGCAGATCTTTGGTATTTACTGGAATTCTATTAAGTGGTCTGCAGCAGTTAAAAACGTGGCCCCCAAATTTTTTGAAATTCTTTCCATCAAGTTTCCATAAAGAAGTGTGTGTGCGGTGGAAGGGGAGAGTCAATGTTCCTTTTCTTGAATCTGGGCAGGTTTGTAACAGCTTCAACCTGTAGAATATGGTGGAAGTGAGGCTATATAACTTCCAAGGCTGGTCAACTTGGGATGCTCACTCTGGGGTAAGACAGCCACTATGTAACACGTCAAACTTGCCTAAGACTGCCATGCTAGGTAGGCTATGTCCTGGCACTCTGCTCAACAGCCCCAGCTAACAGCCAGCATCAACTGCCAACCACATCAGAGTGCCATTTTGGACGTGCAGCCCAATTGTACCTCAGATGATCCAGCCCCATGCAAAGGCTGGCTGCAACTTCTTGATGACTCCAAACAACAACCGCCTAACTGAGCCCTTCCCAGATTCCTTATCCACAAAATTGTGAGCCAAATACAAAGGCCGTTTTAAGCCACGAAATTTTGGGGTAATTGGTTATGGAGAAACAGCAGCCTGAATGTGGTTCTTTGGTAGTTGGGTGATTTCAGCAGAAAAATAATATACATGTCACAAATTTGCAATGTAAGGTTGATTATGATTTTTACGAAAATCTGATTCTGTCCTTACTACCCATAAATAACCAAAAACTGTTAAAAGTTAAACATGGAATATTAAAATTACATATACTCAGTTTATCATGGCTAGCTTTCAGTTAAAGGGTACAGTTCTTCTTTATATTTGCATGTTAATAGTTACAAGAGTTAAATTTGCATTTTGTATCTTTGTTATATGTACATTTTTTTTTGTTAGATGACAAATATTTGCAAAGCACTTCTTATATGCCAGGATACTGTTTCAAGTGAATACATTTACTCTTTAGATTGATCCCAGGAGATAGGTATTATTATTAGAATCCTCATTTTATAAATGAGAACACTGAGTCACAGAGAGGTTAAGTATCTAACTCATGGTTACATAATTCTTGAGTGTTAGATTTGGGATTTGAAACGAGGCAATCTGGCTTGAGTCCGTGAACTTTGACCCTCTGCTGCCTCTCAACTGTGTATCATTTTATTCCATTTATTCACAAACACTCACACACACACACACACACACACACCTCCAAAGTGGTACACTGGAGTGCAAAAGAAGTAATAAAAATATACCATTTGGGAACATACATCATCAAAATGGCTGCATGAGGTGAGACTCTGTAAAGCTCCCCTAGAATTTACAACTAATCGAACAACAATAACTCCACAAAGGGCTCCCTGCACAGCAGACAGGCAAGATGAACAGGATGACTACTGAATTCACCTCCAGGTGGGCGAATCGCGTTAGCGGGGGAGGAGGGAAGGGAGAAGTGCGGAGATGGAGACGGAGCCGCGTGGGCGCAGGACACAGACCTAGCTCAGTGCTCCGAGCTCACTGCATCCCGGAACTACCGCAGCTGTGGGAGAGGGAAGAACTAGGACTTCTAGGGCTCCACAGGGCTGAGGGGACAGCAAATAACACGATGAACCCAACGCTCACGGCAGAGACCTCGGAGAAAAGACTGAGGGAAGAAGGCTGAAAACGGTGGTTTAAGCCCTCACTGCCGAGCAGAGAACAGAAGCCTTAGGCACTGAGACTAGCCGCCCCCTCCCTACCCTCCCAGAGCTCGCCCCACCCCCAACTGCCTGGTGCTAGAAGCGATAAAGTAGCAGTGTCAGATCAAAAGGACAGGACATTTGCTGTTCTGAGAACTGTGGAACGCAGACACAGATTCGCAGCCCAACTAGTTCCGGCAAAGGGGAGAGAGCTGTGGAAGCAGGACCAGCTGTGGTGGTGGTCGCTGCCATTGCTCTGGGCCACCTCTCACAATTCACCCCACCCCTCGCCCCACCTATCTGGGCAGATCCCTGCAGGAGTAAACAACTGCTGAAACATACGGGCTCTGAATCTGGTGCAGGAAGAGCTTTGCAACTTCAAAAGCTCTCCGCATACCCACACGGACACTGCGTCCTGTGACCCAGGCGAAATATTAACAGAGGAGAAGCCTGTCTCCCAGGGAATCCCCACATTGTGTGAGAAGCTGGAATAGTGCAGAGAATACATAGCACTACCGTGTGAGAGAGGAAAAAAAGGCTGCAATCGAGAGAAAATAAAACATTCTACCAACAAGTACTGGAAAACAAAAGAAAGACCTCTTCCTATCAGCCTGCTGCAGAAGCCACTCCTATAGATGTCTAGGAAGAGAAATAATAAATCAGTAATTGCCATGAATAACCAAGGCAAAAAGACGGCTCAGAAAGAAAGTGAAAAGTCTCCAGAAAAGGAAATAAAAATATGGAAATATGTGACTTAAATGACAGAGAATTCAAGATTGCAGTTCTGAAAAAACTCAACGAGATGCAAGAAAACACAGAAAGACAGTTTAATGAATTCAGAAACACAAAGAACAACATGAGCATTTTACGAAAGAGATTGAAATTTTAAAAAAGAACCAAGTAGAATTTCTGGAGGTTAAGAACTCAATAGAAGAAATTAAGAATGAAATAACAGGCATAGGTAGTAGAGTTCACCAGATGCAAGAAAGAATCAGTGACATCGAAGATAGAAACCTGGAAATTACACACATGGAAGAAGAAAGAGACTTGAGACTTAAAAGAAATGAAAGAAATCTACAAGAACTTTCTGACTCCATCAGAAAGAGCAATATAAGAATAATGGGCACACCAGAAGGAGACGAGAGAAGGGAACAGAGAATATATTCAAACAAATTGTTGATGAGAACTTCCCAAACTTGTGGACAGAACTGGATCCTCGAATCCAAGAAGCAAATAGAACACCTAATTACCTCAATCCCAACAGGCCTTCTCCAAGGCACATTGTATTAAAGCTGTCTAAAATCAACTACAAAGAAAGAATCCTCAAGGCAGCCAGGGAAAAGAAGACGGTAAACTACAAAGGAAAGTCCACTAGATTAATATGAGATTTTTCAGCAGGAACTCTACAAGCCAGGAGGTAGTAGAACCAAATATTCAAACTATTGAAAGAGAGAAATTATGACCCAAGAATAATATATCCAGCGAAGATATCCTTTAGACATGAAGGAGGAATAAAGACCTTTCCAGACATAGAGAAGCTGAGGGAATTTCTAATACACGACCTGCACTACAAGAAATACTAAAGGAGGATATTCGACCACCATCAATAGGGACAATTTGTGGCAACCAAAACATAAAAAGGGGGAGAGTATAGGCCTGAACCGGAATATGGGAATGGAGAAAGTAAGAGTGCTGAATAAAATGGAATACTCTAAATATCAAACTTTCTTTACATAAACTTAAGGGTATCCACTCAAAAAAAATCCAGAACTGAAACATATACTGTAATAAAAGAAGAAACAGAGGGAAACATCACAGAATACCACCACACAGAAATAATAGACAACAACAAAAAGGCAAAGAAACAATGGAGACAGTGTCTTACCAGAAAACTAAAGATAGAATGACAGGAAATCCTCACATATCAATAATCACCCTAAATGTTAATGGACTAAACTCACCAATAAAAAGGCAAAGAGTAGTAGATTGGATCAAAAAAATAAACACAACCATATGCTGTCTCCAAGAGACACATCTCAGCTATAAGGACCAGCATAGACTCGAAGTAAAAGGGTGGAAATTGACACTCCAAGCACATGGTACCCAGAGAAAATCAGGTGTAGACATAATGATATCAGATGAAACAGACTTCAGGGTGAAAAAGATAACAAGAGACAAAGATGGACATTTCATCATGGTAAAGGGGACTATACAACAAGAAGACATAACAGTCATTAATATTTATGCCCCCAATCAGGGAGCAACAAAATATACCAAGCAACTACTAACAGAACTAAAGGGAGAAATTGACCAAAACACAATTATACTAGGGGACTTAAATACATCATTGACAGCTATGGATAGATGATCCAAACAGATAATAAATAACAAAATAGCAGCGCTAAATGACACATTAGATGAAATGGACATAATTGACATATATAGAGCACTTCATCCTAAAATATCAGACTATACATTCTTTTCGAGTGTACATGGAACATTCTCAAGGATAGACCATATATTGGGACACAAAATCAGCCTCAGCAAATTTAAGAAGACTGAAATTATACCAAGCATATTGTCTGATCACAAGGCTTTGAAATTGGATATCAACTGCAAAAAGAAAGCAGGAAAAAACACAAATACATGGAGATTAAACAACATACTTTTAAAGAACGACTGGGTCAAAGAAGAAATTAGAGGAGAGATCAAAAGATACATAGAAACAAATGACAATGAAAATACATCCTACCAAAATTTTGGGGATGCAGCAAAAGCAGTTTTAAGAGGGAAATTTATATCATTACAGGCCTATCTCAAGAAACAAGAAAAATCCCAAATAAATAACCTCATGTTACACCTTAAAAAACTAGAAAAAGAACAAGTGAAACCCAAGATCAGCAGAAAAAAGGAAATAACAAAAACCAGAGCCGAACTAAATGAAATAGAGAACAAAAAGACAATAGAAAAAATTAATGTGACAAAGAGTTGGTTCTTTGAAAAGATTAACAAAATTGACAAAACCTTGGCTAGACTCACTAAGATAAAAAGAAAAAAGACACTAATTAACAAAATCAGAAATGAAAAAGGGGAAGTTATCACGGACACCACAGAAATACAAAGGATCATCCAAGAATACTATGAAGGACTATATGCCACCAAATTCAATAACCTAGAAGAAATGGACAAGTTCTTAGAAACATATAGCCTTCCAAGGCTGAACCATGAAGAACTGGAAAATCTAAACAGACCGATCACCAGTAACGAAATTGAATCAGTCATCCAAAACCGTCCCAAAAGCAAAAGTCTGGGACCAGATGGCTTCACTAGTGAATTCTACCAAACCTTCAAAGAGGATCTAATACCAATCCTGCTCAAACTCTTCCAAAAAATTGAAGAAGAGTCAGTACTCCCTAACTCATTTTATGAGGCCAACATTACCCTGATACCAAAACCTGGTAAGTTCAACACAAAAAAAGAAAACTACAGACCAACATCTCTGATGAATACAGATGCTAAAATCCTAAACAAAATTCTAGCAAATCGAATACAACAATGCATTAAAAAGATTATTCATCATGACCAAGTGGGTTTCATCCCCAGGGCACAAGGATGGTTCAACATCCGCAAATCCATCAATGTGATAATCACATAAACAAAAGAAAGGACAAAAATCATATGATTATGTCAATTGATGTAGAAAAAGCATTTGACAAGATATGACATCCATTTATGATTAAAACACTTAATAAAATAGGTATAGAAGGAAAATACCTTAACATAATAAAGGCCATATATGACAAGCCCTCAGCTAATCTCATAATTAATAGTGAAAAACTGAAACCCTTTGCTCTACGTGCAGGAACACGACGGGGCTGTCCCCCATCACCTCTGCTTTTCAACATAGTGTTGCAAGTCCTTGCCAGAGGAATCAGGCAAGAGAAAGAAATAAAAGGCATCCAAATTGGGAATGAAGAAGTTAAATTATCACTCTTTGCAGATGACATGATGCTATATATAGAAAACCCTAAAGACTCCACCAAAAAGTATTAGAATCAACGAATACAGTACAGTTGCTGGCTACAAAATCAACGTACAAAAGTCCATTGCTTTCCTATATACTAACAATGAAATCTCAGAAAAATAAATACAAAACACAATTCCTTTTGCAATTGCAGCAAAAAGAGTAAAATACCTAGGAATAAACTTAATCAAGAATGTGAAGGACCTATATGCTGAAAACTATGAGACATTTTTGAAAGAAATTGAAGAAGACACAAAGAAATGGAAAGATATTCTGTGCTCATAGATTGGAAGAATCAACATAGTTAAAATGGCCATGTTACCCAAAGCAATATACAGATTTAATGCAATCCCCATCAAAATCCCAATGACATGTTTTAAAGAAATAGAACAAAAAATCATCACATTTGTTTGGAACCATAAAAGACCCTGAATAGCCAAAGCAATCTTAAGAAAAAAGAACAATACTGGAGGTATCACACTCCATGACTTTAGCTTGCACTACAGGGCTACAATAATCAAAACAGCATGGTATTGGCAGAAAAACAGACACATAGACCAATGGAATAGAATTGAGAACCCAGAAATAAAACCACATAAATATGGACAGATAATTTTTGACAAAGAAGCTAAAAACATACAATGGAGGAAAGACAGCCTCTTCAATAAATGGTGCTGGCAGAATTGGATAGCCACATGCAAAAGAATGAAACTGGACTGCTATCTGTCACCATGTACCACAATTAAATCAAAATGGATCAAAGACTTAAGCATAAGACCTGACACAATAAACTGCATAGAAGAAAACATAGGTACTAAACTTATGGACCTTGGGTTCAAAGAGCATTTTATGAATTTGACTCCAAAGGCAAGGGAAGTAAAAGCTAAAATAAACGAATGGGATTATATGAAACTTAAAAGCTTCTGCACAGCATAAGAAATCATCGACAAAATAAAGAGGCAACCAACTAAATGGGAGAAGATTTTTGCAAACAGTTCCTTTGTAAGGGGCTAATATCCAAAATATACAAGGAACTCATGAAACTCAACAACAAAAAAACAAACAACCCAATTGAAAAATGGGCAGAGGACCTGAAGAGACTTTTCTCCAAAGAGGACTTACAAATGGCAAATAGACATATGAAAAAACGCTCAACATCACTAATCATCAGAGAAATGCAAATAAAAACCACAATGAGCTATCACCTCACCCCAGTCAGAATGGCTGTCATCAACAAGACAAATAGTAACAAGCGTTGGAGAGGCTGTGGAGAAAAAGGAACCCTCATACACTGTTGGTGGGAATGCAGACTGGTGCAGCCGCTATGGAAGGCAGTGTGGAGGTTCCTCAAAAAATTACGAATAGAATTACAGTATGACACAGCAATCCCTCTCCTGGGTATCTACCCAAAAAAATCTGAAAACATATATCCATAAAGACATGTGTGCGCCAATGTTCATTGCAGCTTTGTTTACGGTGGCCGAGACATGGAAACAACCAAAATGTCCTTAGATAGATGAATGGATAAAGAAGTTGTGGTATATATACACAATGGAATACTACTCAGTGGTAAGAAAAGATGATATAGGAACATTTGTGACAACGTGGATGGATCTTGAGAGTATAATTCTAAGCGAAATAAGTCAGACAGAAAAAGCAGAGAACCATATGATTTCACTGATATGTGGTATATAAACCAAAAACAACAAAACAAGACAAACAAATGAGAAACAAAAACTCATAGACACAGACAGTTTAGTGGTTACCAGAGGGTAAGATGTGTGGGGGGTGGAAAATGAGGGTAAGGGGGATCAAATATTTGGTGATGGAAGGAGAACTGACTCTGGGTGGTGAACACACAATGGGATTTATAGATGATGTAATACAGAATTGTACATCTGAAATCTATGTAATTTTACTAACAATTGTCACCCCAATAGATTTAAAAATTAATAATAATAAAATAAATAAATAAATAAAAATATACCATTTGGGATTATATCATAAATGTAAATGATCACTAGAACTCAAGTGCAAACATATAATATGTACCTATATTATATATACATATATAATATTCATATATATTATATTTGTATGAGTGAGTGATGAGTTAAACTAAGTATATGATATTTGCAAATTAGATTTTATATCATCTATCCATTTACCCCTTGTCTCTAGTACATTACTTTGTCATGTCGGATTAAGAAGCAACTCAAGCCTTCTCCTTATTTAAAATACAGCCCAACGACCTTCCTGAAACACCAACAGAGTTTTTCTAGAACAACTGCAAAATAATAATCCAGTAAGAAATTCACAGTTGTGCTACTAAGGCAGAGGAGAGACCAGCAGTACAGAGATATCGTTTAAAGTGACACTCTCTACAGCAAAACAAGTCACTCTATTGCCAATAATCTTGCAAAGCCAGCTATATATTTACTGATTGATACCAGGTCTGGCAAGGAAGCAGAACAAGCTATTGCAGAAGCTCCCTTTTCAAATGGCACTGTGGATATCACATAATAACAATGACACAAAGTGTGGAGGAGCAATTACTATCATGTATAGTGATTAAGACATGACTCCACAGCCAGAATGCCTAAATCACATCCTAACTCAGCTACTTGCTAGCGCTGTTACCTTGAGCAAGGTAGCCACCCTCTCTGGGCCTCAGTTTCCTCATGTGTAAAACAGGGACAATACTAGTACCTGCTCAGAGCTGCTAAGAGGATTAAGTAACTCAGTAATGCAAAGCACTTGTGACAGTGACTGGCACATAAATGTTTGTCAAACAAGTAAATAAAACGTTTGCGAACAGGTATTTCACCCTGCAGTGGACAAAACCTCTGATGTACAATATAGCACATACACATGTACATATATGAAGGAGAAATGTGGGATGACTTTTGTTCTGACTAACACTGAAAGGTAAAACTACAGAACAGATGTTTTGGGTTAAGTGAATAATTATTTGATGAGCTATGACGTAAACAGAAAAGGAGAGTTAGTTTAAGTGTTGCTGGGGTGCTAAACGATGTGTGTACCAAGAATAAAAGAGTAAAATAATTGTCAATTATTAAATAAGTGTCAATCCATACCCAGCTTTATTCGCAGAGAACAGTGAGTGGCCAAAAATATGCCTCCGAAGCTTAATTACATGTTGAAGGAAATAATGAAAATTGTAACTATAATCAACTCACAGCCACTGAACGTCTTTCCCGTGTGCTGTATGAAAAAGCGGTGACTACAAGCCTCTGATTGTCCACACTGAGCTATGCTGACTATTGTATTGACTATCTATTGACATAGTTATTCCGTGTAACAAAGAATCACAAAATCTTTGTGGCATGCAATAATACATGTATTGCTCGTGTAGCTGGAATCATTTGGGGATCAGCTTGGCAGCACTGTTGAATTTGGCTGGGCTCACACACATCTAGAGGTTGGCTGGCTATCAGCTAAAGCTACTGGGGCAACTTGGCCCACTTCCAAGTGCTTCTCATCCTCCAGCAGGCTACCCCAGGCATGTTCTCATGGCAGTGAAAGAGGTGCAAGAGTGCAAGCAGAAACATATAAACCTCATGAGGGCTATGCTCAGAACTGGCACACCGTCACTTTACACACTCTACTGACCAATAAGTTAAACGCCAAGGCATATCTGAGGTGTGGAGAAATAGACTCCACCTCTGGAGTGGCCAAAATGACACACTCACATGGCAAAGGGAATGAAAACAAAGAGAGGCAAATTCAAAGACCATTTCAATCATTCAAAAGATTTCCCCTCCCCCAGTATTTTTCTCCAAAGGATGCATTTTTCAAATGTACTTAAAATTAGTAGGCTGTATTTTTATGAACTGCTCATAATGTGCTCTGTGGTTTGAGAACACTGATTCTACAATAAGCCCTGCAATATAATGAATTTTAAGTTAAAACCATAATTTCTTAATAAGACAAAACTGGAATGCACATGTCTAATTGTCAAGGGCTTTTCTGATACTTGATCATTTTATTTGTTGGAGAAAAAAAATCAATGATGTAATATTGGACACATTTTAAAACCATAAACAAATACTACAACAGAACAGGAAAAGATACCTTTTCACAGCCATATGCAACCAGAGTCAATTAGGAAACCATTTACCTGTAACTTTCATGCTGAAATTTCAAATTGCCAACGTGGAAACAGTTTATGTTCTTCAAATTAGATTCTGACACTGCTGAAAGAAATTTTCAGTGAAAAAATTTGTAATTCCCGGATTTGTATCTAACCTGAATGTTGATGACTCTGACACAGCCATCAAATACCCACTGCCATTGCCAGTCACTTATAACTGTCAATTAAATGTTTCTAAATTAAAAGAAATAAAGAAAAAGAAAAGAAACCGATGAGATGGGCAAACAGATGTATGGCTCAAGCTATCCATTATGCAGCCAGATGATGAGATTACCTTTCAGGAAAATAATTTGGGGAAAGATTACAGATGCTATCATTCCTATAGTTTACATAAAAAAAAATAATGATGAATTTTTAAATGTTCTATTTATTAAAACTTATGACAACTCTTTTAAAATACACCTAAAATTGGCAGGCTACACATATGTTCTTTGCCATTATATTGTCTGCAGACAATAAAACTTTGAAAAACAAGTAATAGTTAGCAAATGTCTGAAAAGGGGCTTGCCAACCCTGAGACTCAGCAGAATACAGATTCTGCATAGAACCGGGCACTTAACTGATTCAAGAAGAGTTATCATTAAGGAACGTTGTCATTCTGCATTGCAAAAGCGACATGGCAAGACTCATTGACCAATGAGAATAAGAGCAAAGGAAATTATCTTGGTGGAGAGAATTTTCCCAAAGTACACTTCAGTGCCAACTCACTGCTGGCAAGATGCTGGATCATGAGCTACAATGGTGTGTTAGTTTCCTATGGCTGCTGTACACATTACCACAAACTTAGTGCCTTAAAACAATAGAAATTGAGTATCTCATAGATCTGGATGATTCCGGGGTTTGAAATTAAAGTGTCAGCAGGGTCATGTTCCCTCCAAAGGCTCTAGGGGAGAATCTTTCTTTGCCTCTTAGTTTTAGGTGGCCCCAGGCACTCCCTGGCTTGTGGCTGCAGCACTCCAACCTCTGCCTCTGTCTTCACATGGTCTCCTCTGTGTGTCTCCTCTTCTCTTTCTGATAAGGACACATCATTGGACTTAGGAGCTAACTAGATAATCCAGGATGACCTCGAGATCCTTAATTATATCTGCAGAGACTCCTTTCTAAAATAAGGTCACATTCATGGGTTCTGGGTGGACATACCATTTTGGGGAGGACATGGGGGCAGGTACCCTTCAGCCCAGTACAAATGGGAAAGAACAGGGTAAAAACTCAGAAGAGAATACAAACAGAGGGTTGAAATTCTTTTATTAAGGATGTTAAAGATAAAATAGATTGTTATCTCATAAAATGTGTGTGTGCATGTGCGCCTGTGCAGGTGTGTGTGTATGTGTGTGTGTGTGCTTGTGTGTGTGTGTGTGTGTGTGTGTGTGTGTACTGGCTACCTGAAGGCATAGGAAATTGAAGGAAAGGCCTTATAAGAGCACTTCCCATTTTATTATATGGTGAGTTTGGGACTCAAAGTTCTGTTTTACCTCCTCTGATAGATACTAAATAATTGATTTTTGGGGTGGCCAGATGGCTCACTTGGTTAGAGCACAAGCTCTGAGCAACAGGGTTGCAGGTTCGATTCCCATATGGGCCAGTGAGCTGCAACCCTCCAGATTGAAAACAATGAGCTGACGCTGAGCTTCCAGAGGGGCGGCTAGATGGCTCAGTTGGTTAGAGTGCGAGCTCTCAACAACAAGATTGCTGGTTCAATTCCCACATGGGATGGTGGGCTGCACCCCCCCCCCCACAACTAAAGGTTGAAAATGGCGACTGGACTTGGAGCTGAGTTGTGCCCTCCACAACTAGATTGAAGGACAACAACTTGGAGCTGATGGGCCCTGGAGAAACACACTGCTCCCCAATATTCCCCAATAAAATTAAAAAATAATAATAATTGATTCTGGTTGTGACTGGGATTGCAAATAATTCTGATTCCCTTACACTTGTATGGATATTATACATAATTTCTACATACACAGATTTGGTTTTCATTTGGGGATAAGAAAAGGGAATAAGCTGGGATAACAGGTGGGAAACATCTCTGCCTGGCTGGGTGGCCCTTTTAAATGATAACAAAATGACCTCTCTAGCTTGTTGATTTGGCTTGGCTTTTTTTCTGGGTCGCCATGGGCCTCATACCAAGTCATAAACAGAAAGAGAAGCTCCTGGTCTCAGAAGTAGGCTCCAAGGCCCTTGTTGCATTTTGCTAGAAGAGTGAACCAATCAATCCTGCTTGTTCTTCCTCATTGCTTAGAATCTTCATGTAGAAAATGAAGAAACATGTGTCTTTATTACCTACTAAGAGTCTTTTGATTTCATTTCTACTCTGTCTTTTGAAGATAAAATTGACGACTGAAAGGCACCATTCCAAACGCAGGATCTTAGAGTCAGGGTTTCTTCACTTGGGATCCAAGCCCCACCCTCCCCCGAAAGTCATTGTAAAGTTGGGTGTGTTTGTGAAGTTTTCTGTGGAGCAATCACATTCTCAAAGAAGTCCATCCCTGCCAAAAGGTAAGAATATCCACAGGTTGGCTCAGTGCTATGAACCATCAGTTTGTTGTTGATCGTTGCCAAGTTCTTTAGTTTCCACATGCAAAACTATAACCCACACAGGGGATTACAGCAATGATAAAAATTCAATAAAAGACAAGACATTGAATCAAATCTGAAAGGAATGTCCCAGGAAAGGGCACCCTGGATAGCCATCAATGCAGGTGGCAAATCTTCCAAAGGAGCCCACACTGACAGTCCTTCATGGTAGCTGGAGGTTAGTCGGGAATCCACACACGTGTCTGTTCACTTCAGCTCATCTCAAAAAGCAATTCCTTGGACTTGGCTGAACAACTCCTCCAGGCAGAACTGGCTAATACCTCAAATCTGTCATCACTGGTTCCTGGATGGTCTCCTACCATCTCTATATTTTACTTGATTACATGTTTTTCTCTCTCTTCCAAATTGTATTACTCACCATGTCCCACTCATTTTTTATATAAGCATCTTAGGACATAGACTTTAAGTACGGTGGTGCAAAAGTAATTGAGGTTTTTGCAATTATTTATAACCTTTTAAACCACAATTACTTTTGCACCAACCTAATAAAAATGTTAAGTAGATGTGTGAATGAATGGATAATGACAAATACAAGTTATCTGAGGACTAAAAGTCGCACTAAAGCTGTTTAGAACTGTTTTCAGGAGGCTGAAAACCACAACCACCTCCCTGTCAGGCCCCTGCCCTCCCCCACCTACAAGAGGCACTGAACTGAGGCTACAGTCTGACCAGAGAAACTCTCATTTCTGGAGACTCAGGTATGTCGTGGTTGCAGAGTTCTACTATTTTGAAAGTAGATCCTCACTTCTGATGTAATCTTTTTCTCAAGAAACATTTACATGTCATTCCTGGGCAATGGAATATCCATACGTTGTGACGGAGGAATCAGGATAAAACGCAGCTCCTTGTTTTCAGGTTGGGGCTGGCAGCGAAGCCTGGCCACTCAAGGGAGTCGGCATTCTTTTCAGAGAGCTGCCTGACGCACTCAGATGCACTCAGAGAGTGCATGATCATTTTCACATCTATTTCACTGTAATCATCCTGACGCTTATAAAAAGGACCAGCAACCTAAAAACAGAGTAAAAACCCCCAATCCAAAAAACTCCATCTTCCACTTGCTTAGGCTACAAAACCTTGGAGTCAACCTTGACGTCTCTCTTTATCTAACATCTCAGCCAATTCATCAGCAAATCCTGTCAGTCTTCAAAATACGCCCAGAATTTAATCAGTTCCTGCCACTTTGACCACTGCCCCCTTGCAGAAGACACCATCACCTCTCACCTGTCTCGAGATACCCTCCTAACCATCTCCCACCTTCAGCCCATATTCCCCTACACTCTTTTCAACAAAGCAGCCAGAATGACGCTGCATGATCCTTGTCAATCAGATCATGCCCCACTTCTGCTCAAAGACAGTTTTTCTATTTCACTCAGAAGAAACAGCCAAGTTCTCACAATGGCCTTCAAGGTTCTCATAGTCTACCCCACTTTACCTCTCTGACCTTACTTCCTATAATCTGTCCCACCTCTCAATTCACTCCAGCCTTAGTGCCCTTAAACAGCTGGCGCTGGCTCTCTGAGAGCTCTACGGCCTTGCTCACTCAGAAGGGCCACAGACCCAGGTGACTCTAGGGCAAGAGCTTTCTGGTCTTCTCCAACTCTTACAGAGGCCAGAGATCAAACATCAAGTCCACACTGCCACAGATTTGTGGCCTGGCCTCTGCGTATATGTTTCCTTGAGAATGGACCTGCCTCAGCTGAGCAAATGAGCATGCAAACACAGGAGTGGGGAAAAAAGCAATCTCAATCATACCTGAATAAACCACAGGGCTGAATTTTAACAATCATTCTGCTAGCTAGTGCTACAAGCATTCTGTTTGCCAACTAATGCTTTCCCAAGGAGAGTTTGTTGACTGATTACTACCTAAATTGCAGGCGAGAATCGAACAGTTGGAGAAAAAACCAACATGGGACTGGAAAGACAGATATAGCAGATCAAGTAAGCATAGGAATGTTTTATTAATCAAATATATTTACATTTCTTGGTCAATTATCTCTAAATGTGTGCCTGTTTTTCATTTAAACATAATGTAATCCTGGTAGATTCTATCGTAAGAGTACTTACAGCTGCATGCATGATCTCATTGGTCCTTTGTAGTTTTTTTTTTTAAAGATGTGAGTTTAATAAAGCTAAAAAAACATAAGCAAATTATTTACCATTCTAATTGCAGGATAATCATTCTTGTCATATCAGTGGCCCTTACAGAAAATGCTCCTCACCACCCACAGTGAGCTTCTCCTCCTTCTTTTGACTGACTTGTTTAGATTGTCCAAACCTCAAACAAGCAGAAGTGAAATTGAGCACTAACCTTAACCATTTTATTTGGTAGGAAGTTGGAGAGAGACATATTTCTATTCCAATGGAGAACATTTACAGTAAATTGAAAATTAGCATATAAAGGCAATTTACACAATGCCTTTATAGCATCTAATGTCACACCTCTATTATATACTACAAAGCTTGATGCCTTCCCCTTAGTATAACAAAATAAATTCACTTGGAAACATCAGGTTTCCAAAATAATTTTGCTTACCTGAACCCAAGTTTTCCTTAGTGTCTGAGTTACCACCTTGGCCTTTGCAACTTTGTACGGGGGGAGGAGGGGAGCCTCTTTCATAGAGTCCTTATGACTTCCCGGGAAAAGAATTTTGCCTCTATTTTTGCTATTTCATTTTCTCCAAGTTGGGGGAAACTTGAGTATCTGTACTAGATTGTTCAGGGAAAGCAAGTCTACAAGGGTTGTTTCTTAGCATTAGATAATGTTCGAAAGGAAACCAACAGCGACTATGCGTTGGTGGACATTTGGTCTAAAATGGCTGCCTTCCCCGACATGTGGTGGTCACCTGCTGTGATTTTTTTTTTTTTTAACTCAAAAGAGTTCTGTGGAAACATACCTCCAACTTGTTGAAGTTTATATCAAGATTGTTTTCAGTTGGGAGTGATGTGCCAAGCTTAGGGGGAGAAAGGCAGCAGGGATGTTTGTAAGGCAGGAAACAGGAAATACCAACCAAAGCCTACCATGTCTGACTGACAGGGAAACCGTGCTCATTGTTTGGATAAACAAATGTGCCTGCTAGAATCTGAATTTGGAAAACTTCATTGTGGTTTCAATACTGTGGTAAAGAATTGCCTTGCAATCAAGTCAGTTCATAAAGAAATTTTGTAAACGTTTTGAACACATCTTACAAATAGTCGCATCTAGATGGTGCCTAAGACCTTGAACTGGTTCCCGGCGTACCTGATGCACGTACTACAATATTTGTGCCTTTGACAAACCCAAACTATAATGACCCTAGTCTTTCTACCTCACTGCTTTAAACCAACAGGCAAACCACATATGCTCATATTCTTAATGGACATGACTGCATAATTAATCCAGTGACTCCTGAAAAGTAACTCACTTAGCATTCAGTCAGAACAAAGGAAAACTAGATTTCACATGGCCCTGTTCAGGATGCATTTTTACTTGTCAATAGTGTTAAAGCCTAGATCTTCTTTTTTGGCCGCTGCCCAACATCACCTGCCTTACAGACTGTTGCCATTTGGCCTAATGTGTATCACACACGTGAGAGGATTTTGTTTTCTTTTAATGTGGAATTTTAGTTGCATGTATAGAAAACCAAAAACATTACCTGCCAGCAATGGGTATTCCAAATTCCGCTGTTCAACAGCACAGATTTAAAGATTACAAAATCAGCAACGACAATGATGTCTATTTTAAGATCTTAGCCTTGTTTCCACAAACACATTTTATGAATAAATTATACTTGTGTTTATTTTAAAAAGCTCTTGTTCTCAAAAAGAAGCTTTGAATAAGGAAGTATTTTCCCTTTTAAAAAAATTACCGTCATGTGGTTGAGGAGGAGAAAAAAAGTAAAGAAGCGGTTAAGATAATAAGTATATATGAGAAAAGGGTAATGGTAGTAGCTTTGTTTTAGAGTAACTGAGGATTAAATTAAATAATCCATGTCGAGCAGTTAGAACAGAGCCTGGCAGTAATTGCACAATATACGTTTCTATCATTATTATCATCCCCATTTACATCTGAGGGAATAAGCTCAGACTTTATTTTTCCATTAACATTTACTCAACAGATTCTTTTGTAATCCTAAATACAATGGTAGCATCTTAATACATAGGGAAGACAATTCAATAGTTTTATGTCTTTGCTCTGTTTTCTGACATTTTTTAAATAATTTTTCACATTGATCTGAAACATCTGACGTTTGTTATTTAAAAGGAGAAACTAAATACATATTGTAACTGTTCAACACAACCTTGGATTACAGGCTAAACATCTGTGGCAAGCCTTTTCAGTTGGGCTCTCACTGGCCAGTTGTATCCGACGGCTTGGAGAAGGCCTGAAGTATGTGATTCTTCCTGGGACTCCATTTGTTGTTTCGTGGTAGCTCAGGTAAATTCTAGTGATGGGAAAACCTCAAACTCCTGGGTGGAGAAGTACCCAAACATCTAGTTACTTTGTAAAATGTCTCCAAACCTCTTCACCGTGAAAGGATCCTGACGAAAGAATGACATTTCTGCAACCTTCTGTAATCACTTAAAAGAAGCATATCACTTAGTATCTTTCAGGATTTGGTGTCAGGAATTGGTAAAGGCTATGGGAAACACAATTAAATTCACATCAAGGAAGGAAAACAGAAACAAACTTTTTTGAAAAGGTGCTTATTTAGTTGATTTGCTCATTCCTGGCCTGGTTTCTGCAGGCTTATGCAGCCTGAATATGAAAATTACATATTTGCTCCTAAAAACACAAGGCTGGGGGGCCTGCTCAAAGCAACTCCCTGACCCCCTGCTGTTCTGGAAATGCCCTACTTTCTGAGATGTGCCATGTTCTCCATTTTAAACAACTCAAGAGATACTCACATTTCATTTTTAAATTCATGCAAAACAAATACAGGAATAATTCACTTCTATTATGAAAAGCAATTAAATATTAGTTTTTCACATGAACAATGCTTACAGCCAATGACAAGCAATTAGTTTTGCAATGATGTACCAGAGACCTGGGGCCTCGGAGGGTGACGCCCATGGAGAGGAAGACCCTCCAGTTTCAGAGAGTAAAAAGCTTGATAGGGAGGTTCAAAAACAAACTGAACCAAAAACTTCTTCTTTTAAAGCAGTGTTGCATGTCCACTCTGACAGTGCTCTCTGAAGCACAGGGGTGCCATTTAGGCGTCTCCACCTCTGAGAGCTCCACAGCCACACACTGGGGACAGGGCCTGCCCTGCCAAGGCCTGTCACTAAGGTGGCCCCTCAGATCTGTGGAGGGTTCCTTCTCGGAGCAACTCCAGCCCTGTCCCCATTTGTTGCCTTTTCACTGGGGTAGAGTCATAAAAACCCTACAACACTGGTCCTAATCCCGGTATCTTGATATTGTTGCTAAGAACCAACAGCCTAGTGGGTAGACCAAAAACAATCAAGCTGTGCATCTTACTTTGTTTTGAAATATGCTGCCTTCTGGTCCTCAGATTCATTTACATCCCTCAGGTTTCCCCAATTGCAGCAATCCCTGTAATTTCACTAACACAAAAGTCTGAAGGACTAAAACATCCACGCTACTAGCCCACCACTTAAGAAGAGAATATAATTTTCTCACCAATAGTTACTTAAATAATGCTGCTTAATAGCAAACAGCTAAAATGGGATCTTATACAATAGTTCAGTAAATGTTGGTTGAGTAGATGAATGAAACAATGAACCAATCGATTAATGAAAAAATTTGATGAGTTGGTACATGTTTATAAATTGTTGCATGTCTGGACTAGAATAATGCTTTCCAATGTACAATCCAATAAATTGTTAAGCCCTGTGAGAATAGAAATGGTATCATAATCCTTTTCTGTTGTGAAACACAGTTTCCTCCATAAGGGTACATTTGAATGGACATTCAATAAATATTTGTTAATGGAATTAAATGATATAAATTACACAATATTTAGTTTGATAGCTTTAATTACCCACACAATAACTCTATAAAAGCATAGAGCCCCTCAAAAAATTCATTTTTAATGATAAAGACAACCAAAATGAAAAGCTTATCTTTAAGAATCATGTGCATTTCCTGGGGGGAAATCTCCAGCTTTGCCTAAAATGACTGAGATTTTTCTAGAAATGTGGTGTTGTGGCCCCACCCTCATCCTTCTGCACCTTGACTTTTATGTGGCACTACCCTTTGGTTTAGACGCATAGCTAGACCAATGAGCATGTAGTAGGATGAATTATTATTCTCACGTCTTATTCTTGGGATGGAGGGAGGGAGTTTGTCCACATTGATAGGAGAGGGCAAAGAGAGATTACTTCAAGAGCCAAACACTGATTCAGCTCTGATAGTCTCCCTTTCTCATCTTAGCTCTCTTCCTCTTTCCTCGATGATTCAGAGCTTTTATTCTCTTTATACCATGATTCATTAGGAAGTTGCTAATAAGGGAAACTGACAAACCTTTATGACAACAGTTTCTACCATCTATTTACAGTGTCCCAAGGGAATATTTGTCACTTTTAAATAGAAAAAGCTAAAGCAATTGTTGGGAGGTTGTAAGAAAAAAAACAACGAAAAAACCCTCCCCAGAACACACTTCAGTTAAAAAAGCATTTGAGACTCAAATGATCTCAGTACTTGCTTCAAAGCTCCAAGTCAGTTTGCAGGCATAGGCCTGTCTCACGGACAAAAGGCCTAGGCTGATCTTCTAGAAGCTGGCAATGGCTCAGCAGTGGGAAAATTGTGAATGTCCCCAATTTTCTATTTGTTAAGTAGAAAATATTTTCTAACCAAATTTTGATGGAAAATACATGCCAAAATTCTCCCTTGCTAATAAAGGAGAGAAACAAACTTAAAAGGGCCAGAAGGCTAGAAAAGTCTTTTGGTCTAGAGGTCGCTGCCATATTAATTTGGAGTTTGGGATAAGTGGGCAAAGCCATTAGAGGCAGAGACCATTGTTATGGACACTGTTTCCAAGATATCAAGAGCGGAGTAAAGGCTTCCTATTCTTGCAAGGGGTGGAGCTCATAAAAGTTGGTGGGGTTCATCGTGTTCATTTGTGAAAGGAGGCAAATGGCTGAACTGATTTTCTCACAGAAGAAAAATATTAGAAACATACAGGTGAGTTCCTTATTTTCAAAAAGCACAACCAAATGTTTCAACCTTAATAAATAGAGCAGATTGCTCTTCTGTGTAGTTGATCTGTCACTGTCTTGCAGGTTTCGGATTAACATCAGAACACATCCCTATCTATCAGAGAGAACACTTTCAATCAGCAACAGTTACACAGCAGCACAGATTGCCTACTACTTCCATGACAAGTAGTAAGAAGCCAACAAGAACCAGGGGAAAATTCTAGGATTCTAAGTCAAAGACTTGAGATGGAAGTCAGAATTAGCCAAATTCCTTTTTGGGGCCTATAACCATATATATATACACACACACACACACACACACACACACATATATATGTATACGTATATATACACACAAACATATATATGTATACATATATATACACACACACATATATATGTATACATATATATATATACACACACAAATATATATGTATACATATATATATATACACACACAAATATATATGTATACATATATATGATTCTATATATATGTATAAATTTATATATATTATGTAATATATAAATTATATGTATAAATTACAATTAGCGAAGGTCTGTTTACTCCATTTTAAATTTGGCAGTTGGGTGCTATGGGATGGGGAAGGAAGATTTCTCTGAGAACCAAATACATGATGATCCATTAAACTGCACCAGGCAGTCTCCTTCCTTTTAGTGGTCAGTTTAATGATATGTCTCATAATTTTGTTGAGGGAAGACAATGGGAAGGCTGAAAGACGAGGAGTTCTTAAAAGGCTATGTCCTGTTATCAGGTGACCAAAAACTCTACAGAGATTGCTGCTATTAAGCACTCTAGATAACATTGTTCAGTTTTAGCTACACGGGCCATCAAGGTAGGACTTAGTCTCTGAGACACTGCTGTGAGCTGATAGACAAGGGCCATCTTTTTTCCTGAAGTTGAATCATGTCATGTAATGTGACACAACTTTATTGAGTATCATTGTTGAATTACCATAGGCTTGCTGAAGTTAAACCCACTTTCCTAGCACTCAATCAAAGAACAGTGAAATTGTGTACATAATCCTTTTCTTTCAAAGGATCAGTGTTGAGACAAGAATATTATCAAGGGCCATAGGAGATGAAACAGGTAATTCCTGTTGATAAAATTAGCTGTTGCTGGGCTCCTCCTCTCAAGGTGTCCTTGTCTCGGTTACTTGCAACTATTTTTGTAAAAATGCTCCCTCTCAGGAGGTCCTCCCAGTCTTCACCTACATGAAGAAGGCAGATGAAACTGCCTAAAAAGGCCCTGACAGTGGGGTTTGGCACTATCTTTGTTCACATAGTCAACACGTTCACAGACACAACAAAAAATTACTTGAAGCCTAATACCTTATATTCAGCCTCATACCAAAGAACTTTTATTTATTTTTTTTGTTGTTTTTGTTTTTGTTTTTTTAAGCTAAAATGTTATTGAAAACAACATTTTCTCAACTAGCTGCTTCGGAACAATATACTGTATTATGAAGCTCCGTACATGGTACATGTTTTTGAAATCCTGACAGGGCAAAGTAAGTCCCCATTTTTTTCCCTTGAATTTTAAAATTTAAACCATTTTCTTCCTCTTCCGGGCTCTTCTGCATCAAGACCAGGTTGTTGGATGGAAGGAGCCACATGGAAAGTGCATGAGAAGTGAACGTGGAAAACACAGAAATGCAATGCCCGTGGGGCTGACGATGGTGCCCACTGAGGGAAGGTTGTCACTTCTGTTTCCGTGGTCCCGCCCGGGCAGCCCGCGCCGGGCCAGGCCAAACCAAAACAGCAGGAAGAAGAGCTGTACAATGGGTCCCCTCGAATCATGCTACTTAAAAAAGGTGCAACGAGAAACAAGTCCCTGTGCATTCTTAGTCACAACTGTGGGCAGAAGAACCCATACAATTCCTCCCTTTGGTATTAAATAACAGTTTTAAAAAGCTTTTTAGAAACAAAGCAAATACATGGTGGCACTGGAAATGCTGCCCACCCCAGGTGAGTCATCCACTGAAATAAGTCTCATCCCTAGTCATAAATAAATAATCTCTTTCCTGGACTGACTTCCACGCCAGGATCAATATCTCTTAACATCTTACTTATTTTATTACTGCTTTTGGTTTTCTGGGACTGATTGAAAGTTGCTCAGAGGAAATCTTTGGTTTTGCTTAAGTGTCCGTGACATTTAATCATGACTTTCCTTGCAGTTTAATTCCAACCAGTCAATCAGTTAATCCACTTCGATTGATTCCGGGCTCTCGGTTATTGGCTTGCACTCATTGGGCATCCGTTGGTGTCGGCTTAGCTGAGTGGCCTGTGTGAAGCTCCTCTCACACCTCTCGCACCTGGTGGAGGCAAGAGAGAAAATTGAGACCAGGGAGCGGGGCCTACAGGGTGACGGGCCGCCTCTCATCCTGCCTAATCAGAACAGACACACCAAAGTGGCTTCAGATTTTCCCGGCTCAAGAGGTTTAATTGGTGGCTCCTTCCAAGGCCTGGATGCCTGCGATGGGACAAAGCCCGTCTGATGCAGAACAGAGGAATCTGTCAATAGGCAGGGGGAAGGTGATTTCTCCAGAGAGCCCTGTCCTGCTGCAGCTCTGATCACTGTCAGTTCAAATAGATAACGAACAAAAAGAGATTTTTAGGAGTGAGCCATCAAAGCAGCAGCTTGTCTGCAGTTTTCTGCTCTGTAACCCCAAAGAGAAATTGATGACAAATAGAATTTCACCTGCTGCTAATTTAAAACCAGGAATTCTACTCCCCTCAGCACGGCAGCCAAGGAGCGATCATCTCTGAATTTGGAAACGAGAGGAAGCGACGCATTAGTTTGCAGTGACTACGCAGGTGGATGTGGGTGGTTGCTTTTGTGCAAAAGCTAGTTATAGTATCACTGCCCAACCAAACTCAGGGTTAAAACAATGTTTGGGGTGTAGTAGGAGGCTCAGAAAACCCAATGTTTGTGTGGTTCAAGAAGTTTACCTCTCCAGAAAGTATAGTGAAAGAATGTATTTCTGGGCCATAATTACAGGCCACCATGTCTAATGAGGAGAAAACTGGTCTCACACTTGAAGATCTATCTCCTCTCCTTAACTTAAAAAAAATAATTAAAAAAAGATTGTAATCTAGAAATCTTGGACCCGCCTTCCTCCCACACCACACACACACTAATTTAATGGCTACTCCATCTACAACAAACACACACACCCCCAATCTAATGGTGGCTTCTAGTTTTTCTGTGGTGGTTGTTCCTGGCTAGTTGCCTATGAGTGTGTACACACACACACACACACACGAACTGTGGCAGGATGCTGGGCACAGACGGGCTGCCTGGAGCACTGGCCAAGCATCCTTTGGGGCACAGCAGCTATTTCGCCATCGCCTTAATGTCCTCTCTTCAAACCTTTGAAGGGAAGGATATTCAGGAGAGCTGTAGACAACGGTCCCTCTTTTAAATAACACATCCTTTGGTCCCAGGTCCCTGCACTATTGGGACTGTGGCAAATCATCATGAGAAAGTCTGCACTGCCCTATCGTGAGCCATGTGTCTTGCTATCTGGTGAGCGGTCCCTTCTTTCTCCTTTTTAGTAAATTATACAAAGTCCCTTGCCACAGGAATAATTACCTATAAAAATAGAACACACCTATCCACTCTGGAGAGTCTTGCATATTTTTGAATGTTGGGAGGTTGGAGCCTGACTATCACACTTGGATTTTTCAGGGCTCCTGTGCCAGCTAAGTGTGTCACGATGACAAAGTTGTGTTTCTTTGATTGTCTTTCAGGGAATATTTTTAGCAGCCTGTTCCACTGTTAAAAACTGCACTGTGATCTTGACAAATGTATAATGTCAGCTTTAATGTATCAGACCTATCAGCTCAATGAAAATAACTCAGAAGTATTGATCAGCTAATGATTTTTAGTGTATTCATTAACGTCCATGGGCAGCTCATCCCCTCTCCAGAGCTCCTGAAGTGCTGATGGCATGTAAGTGAATTGCTGATTGTTTATTAGAAAACTGATTAGTTACTGGATTAGTGTGTCAAAATATACTACCTTTCACTGCTTGACAAACTTTCAAATTATTATATTTCTTTTTTTTTATGGTGAAGCTCTAGGATCAATTTCAATGAGAGAATAGCTTGAACAATTATGAGGAATAACAATTTATCTGGGTCGTACTTTTGCACTTCTAATCTTGTACATTAGAATATAAAGAATTCGAAAGTGGGAAGTTTAGTGCTTCACAGAAGGCAAAAGTGTAAGTCTATATGGAATATTTAAACATCCAGATTGGACAGAGACATGAGAGAAAAGTTACATTTTTCTCAAGTGTTTCCCTAAATGCCTCACAGATATTTACACTCACAGAATAATTTGTTGTTATAGTCAGAGAATTTACTACGTCTGATCTATAGGTGGCCTGAAATTATCACTGAAAAATCATCTCTAGTGCCGTCTGCTCAAGAAGTGAGAGTAAAAACACATGCAGAACTAGGCTCCTAGAAAGAATATTGGCGTGGGTTGGGAATTATAAGAACACCGTTTGTATAACTGAGGAAGTAAAGAGAGCTAGATGTAAAAATATTTTTTAAAAAATAAAAGAAGGACATCAGTTTTAGATTCATCATCTTTAATTTCAGAAAAAGCTTCCTTCACAAGTTATCTTCATGGCTTAATAAAACTCATCAGAAGGACAGATTCCATGCAAATACCTCAGGTCTGGCAGGTTAGAGCCAGACTTCAGCTGGGTTGACATTTAATTAACCCTCAACTACAATCCCAGATGAGTGACTGGGCATGGGTACCTTGAAGCCTGCGCTTCGTGCAGTGGAGCAGAGTGAAAAAGAAAGAGACATGCAGGTAATGAGCCGGGAGTAAAGACAGGGTCGTCCTCATTGTGATGACATCACAGCCTTGAAGGAAAAAAATCACAGACACAGTGAAGTGGAAAGTTGTCCAAATATTGCAGCGAAGAGCCAGTCCCCAACTTTCTACCAGCATAGGCATCTTAATTAGACTGGATTTCCTTTTAGATTTGAGATCATTCTTTACTTATTGTGATGGTTGACTGGATTAAAGGCAGAGTTTGCTTCACAATTACCATTTGACACTGACAGAGACACAAAATAATGCCAAGTTCTGTAACACAGAAAACCTGTAAGCTTTCTTTCTGTGCCTCTATGGCCTGTCACACAATACTTCTTGGATTGAATCAAACTGCACAGGGCTTCAGACATGTGCTCAATGCATATTTATTGATGTGCTCTTTTTATTTGCTCTGATTTTGCCTAGATCTTGTTAAAATATTAGATGCTCTCTGGAATATCCTTTGATTTTTTTTTAAACTGAGCCAAACTGTCTTTACTTAAGGCAAAAATATAGTTATGAGTCTTTTCCCCTGCTTCTAACAGATGAAGAGCAGAACCTCTCCTATGGAAATTCCTGGACTGCCTAGGTGCAGAAGCCGCTGTGAAATCATGAGAGATCATGTTAGTAGTAGAGGATATTGGAGTCCTCATTGCAAAGAATAAGTTTTAAATTGTCAACTTCCTCCCTTCTTTCTTCTTTTCAACAAAGTGCTTGGCAATTACTGTTACATGAAATGATGTCTTGCTTTTGCTCTTTGTTCTCCATGACTTCCAGTCTCACAGTACAAACTGAAAACCAAGAGCTTCAATATGATCCTTAATATTCGTTTTCCTCCATGCTCCTTTACCTTAGAAATTCTAAGTCTACAGCCAAGTTAGCTACCCGACATGCTATGATCTACTTGAGCTCGGAGGGGTGGAATCTCTCAGTGAGATTTCAGCCAATCAGATTGTGAGGCAAGATATGCCAAATCCAGCCTTCTCTAGACAGCAATAATCTGGATGTGCCTTGAAAACCCACATCTCAGCAGAAGGTTTTAGAAGTTGGAAAACATGGCAGGCTCAGTCTGGCCCAGCCCTTTAATGTTCCGTGAAGGCCTCCTGGGCCCAGGGTGGGTGGGTCAATTTGGGTACTGAGCCATTTGGGGCATCTATTTGGAAGCTGCCCAAGGCAGATAGTTTAGGGTTATGCATCTTTACAAGATTCTTTTCCTTCTTTGCAACATTGTTTAAGCCAATACCCATTAGTTGAAGCAGTAAAATTAACTGTTGTGGTGAAACCCATTTTATTGACTAATCTGCAACAAAAGTTTTTTTGAATGTTTGTTTTATAAGCTTGTAAAAGGATATCTTCATAATATTTACAAATGTCCATGGGATGGATATCCGTGAGCTATGGTTGGAAGATTCCCAAAACTCCCTTGGGATAGTTCAGTCCTTACTGATCTGGTTGTATACACTGAAGGATTTGGCTTTCTATTTCCTAGAAGACGTTTAAATCTTGCACTTATAAAGTAAGTGTACATTCAGTTCTCCCCCATGGAATATATATTTGATAAGTTAAAAAAAAATCCCTACAGCATGTGCCTAATCTTTAGAAGCAAAAGAAACTAAAACATGCACATAGAATCTAATACAACCAATTCTGGTTTGCTTTTTTTTTTTCCAGATGAAATTAGGTTATGGTCACAAAAGCACACTGTTACAAAGGAAAAATATATAATTGCTAAAGCCCATCAAATATGAATCTGATGAATTAAAAGTAAGTTAAAATGGCAACTCTATTGGAAACATGACAGAAAGAGGATGTAAAAGAAAAAAAATTGAGTGGAGTCAACGAGGTTACACATAAGTAACACCTTAACATTAATAGAAATCTATTTCCCATTTTGACCCGGAAACCTCTTCAATTAATTACTAAAATCTATTTACACAGCAACAAGATAAAAATCAATCTGATTCCTGGCACTGTGTCCATCTGGCTGCCCTCTCTAATATAAGGGGCCAGAGGCTCGTCAGTCCTCTTGCATCTCCACTTTTAAAAAGCTCTCTTGCTCAAAAGCATAGGAAATGTGCCACTGTCATCTTTTATATCCAGAGCAGAGGGGAAGCCAGGATCTGTGACCTCCCTCTCAGGGTCAGACCTCAGGGCAATGACAATGCCCACTGTGCAGAACACAAACATCTGGAACTCTAGGACAGTGCTAACCCATCTGGCCCTTAGGGTAGATTAGAAAAAAGTGGCCCCTTTGGGCTATCGCAGCCTCAGATGTCACAGCGTGGCTGGTATTAATGGAGACTCATCCCATCCCCTTAAACAGAGGCCTTATGCAATGAACAAGATGCATCCGTGTACAAAGATGAAAAATTAAACCTTTTTTATTATTAATATCAAAAATTAAACAGTGGAAAATAGCTCAGAATAATAGATAAAGATCGTTCATGGGGAGGTGAGTGAAGGTACCAGCCTTTTATGAGCTCCTCCCTCTGCTGACAGATTCAGAGGCAGAGGTGGGCAGGACCCAGACCAGCAGGACCCTGCTATGTGGAGCTGAGCTGGCCTCAGAATGACACCACAGCAATGGCCCACGGGAAATTCATGGCCAAGACTGAGCAAGGGGATTGGTCTCCTACTGCCTCACTCACTTCCTTTCTTGCTTGATCCTGTCGCATCCACGCCCTTTTAATCTTCCTTCTTAACCAGGGGAAAGCCAGTATGGTAAATGAGTAAAGAGAGATGTAAGAGTGTTGAACAGAAAAGAGTTCATTACGCAGACAGTAGAAACGGTTTTGAGACAACTGACCAGTCATCATACACTGATTCACATTCCCAAGCCTTCCATATGCTGTCCGGGCTACCAGAAATGTCTATTCCCTTTGCACGTATGTCTAGAAAACTCCTACTCATCCTTCAAAGCACATCTTAGACATCATCTCCTCCAGATAGCATTGATTATTCCACCTCTGTGCTACTCTGAAATATTGTACATACATGTCTTATTGTTTTTCATGTTTGCACCTTTCACCACAGGCAGTAAAACCTGTTTTAATTAGGCTTCTCCATAAACTATGAGGTCTTCAAAGACTGGGGGCTGAGTTCCACTCACCTTTGTATTCCTTGTATCTAGCAGGAGCCTAGTACAAAAGGAGGCGCTCAATAAATATTTGCTGACTGAACGAACATGTACATACATGAATGCGTGAGTGAGTGAATAAACAGGCCATCTTACATGACTCAGATGTCACCGTTTTCATGATTGCGCTGTATCTAGGAACACACTGTATCTAGGAACACACTGTCTTGCTCAGGTGCCCTTCCTCTGCTGAAGCCCTTGGAATTCAGCTTCATCTCTTTCCACATTCCCTAAATCTTCAAGAACTCATACATGCCCTGTGTTTGGTTTTTTCTTTGCTCACCAACATGGTAATTCTGAGATTCAGAAGGCACACTGCAAAGACACAAGTTGGCTGTTATCATAGATTTAAAACTCTTTAACACATAGGAAAGTGGAGGAAATAGTTCACCGGAATCCTAAAGGATTCAGGTTCCCCAAGAGGTGTCCTAAATTGTGGCCACCTTGCTGATGCCCATGGGGTTTGCTGATGGCCATAAGATGGCACTCTGAAATTGAGCTCCTACATCCAGATCTAGAAGAAGAGATTCTCATAAATTCAAAAGAATCTTAAAAGGACTTACTCCTACTTCTTTATTTTACTGATGAGAAAACAGACCCAGAAAGATTGTCTCATGTCCAAGGTTGTACAACTCGAGCCCAAGATCAATGCACAGGTTTCCTGACTTCATTTTCCGAATGTCAGCCACGGAACAAGTAGGTCCTTTTGCAGTCTGGACATTGACCTTCCAGATAGCCTTCTCCACTGGCTGGCTCGTCTGGGCAGCGCCATGCCACCTCATCGGCTGGCTCTTGGAAAAGGCTAAGAGAAAGAGGCGGTGAAAGGTTAGCCGCTACTTACTTGAAGGGCTTTTCTCCAGTGTGGGTTCGGATGTGGTTGTTGAGGGTGGTGGCCCCGGCAAAGGCACGACCACAGTAGCCGCACTTGAAAGGCCGGTCACTGGAGTGAGTGACCACGTGGTTCCTCAATTCTGAAGGTTGGGAAAAGGACTGGGAGCAGTGACCGCATTGGTAAGGTCTGAAATAAATAAAGAGACTGCCTGGTCATGATTTTCTATGTTAGTCAGTGGAAGTCAGCATCTGGAGGCAAAGGCACAAGGTTTTGGTGACATCGCCTGTTCTGCATAGACCTTTGGCCACCAGGTTCTCATTACTTTACTTGTTGCCACCGGAACAAATCCGCAGAGCTGCTGAGATACATTCATTCCCAACTGATTGTATTTTTCTGGTATTAACCATACCATTTCAAGAACCCCTACTTTTCTTGTTTCTATCCCCATCCCCAGGAAAGCATTACTGTACTTTTGGGAGCATGGAGATTACAGAGTTTGGTAAGCAGAATGTTACAAGAGAAAAGATGTAGTTGTCTCTCATAATTCCATGGCACTTTTAACTTTTCCAAGTGCTTTAAAATCAATTATCTAGCTTAATCTTTACAATAATCCTCTGGGGCAGGGAAAGCAGGCTTTATTATCTCTGTCAGTTAAAAAAAAAACTGAGGATAAACTGTCCTCATAGGCAATAGCTCTTGATGTCAAGGTAACTCTAGAGCATTTGGACCTATTCTAAGTGCCAGAGAAACACGCAAGTCAGCAAGCTGGATGTGTATGTTAATAAACACTAAGCTGTCTCGGGATCTGTGTGTAGTACAACCTCAATTTGGAGTCATCTGATATTGCACAGATGAACACAGGTGGGCACCCAGATTTGTTTCTTTGTAAAATAAATCCTGATTCCGACTTACTCACCCCCACCCCTGAATAATATTTATCCACCGGACCTTTTCCTTGAATTTCAGCTCTCCGGTTTAATTTGGTAGCAAGCAATGATTTATAGAGCAGCACAGGAATGACGGGATGTCACTGTACTTGGAGAAGAATGACTCTGATGCAAAAAAAACAAATGGAAGGAAGTTGTGACAAAGACCTGATAATTAGCAAGATTACCAGAGAACATTCTTTCCAGCTCATGAGAAATAAATCAATTTTTCAGTTTTCATAAACTAGATTAAAATTCTATTTTCTCTCTAGGAGTTCTTCGGCTAGCTTAAGCGTAATCTGTTGAGTGATATAAAACCTGGGGAGTTTCCCTATTTGAAGCTATTTCATAGCATTCTTTAACAGGGCTCTAATTTGTTTATCAAAATTTTTGTTAAGAATCTGTCATGACGGATAGTAACAGCACTGAAAAAGCCCTGGTGTGTGCCCCGACAGTTCTGATCACACTTAGAAAGCCAATGGCGAAAGCAGACTTAATTGTGTTACCTCTAACAAATGCATAAGCTCCAATGACTGGAAACCAAAACGAAGGGCTAGAAGACAATGGTGATCCAGCATGTACAGCAATTCAATTAAGTGCAAAATAAAGTGTACCCTCTCATTTGTCAGTGAAGTGCTTAATTGTGGCTACTTGCCTCACTGAACACAAATACTATTATTTTACCAGGCTTCAGCACACTGAGCACTGATTGTAGAATTTTTTAGCTTGATTAATAGTCCAAGATTGGTCAATAACTCAATACTATACAATTTTAATTACTTACATTTAGAAATCTATTTAACTGCTCTCAAACAGGTTTCCAAGAATTATATAACAGTCTTTGATAAGGAGTTTATCAATCTTGACAAATTGCACGTGCATGTTATAATTATAAAATAATGCTTTGAAAGCCATTAAAATTTTATGGAGATGAAAGTGTTCTCCTGCCCAATCTGTTCTTTGTAGTAACCATTATCCTTAAAGAGTTCCTCAAGATATCATTATCTCAGGTGTGATTTTTTAAAAAATGTAATTGAAGATTATAAACAAAATTAATATATTAATGTATGCTATATCCACTGACAATTGATTTTTCTAATAGTGAAGGGACCATTAACATTTATTAGCCGCTGGTTATCTATTTTTAATAGCTATCACAATAAACAATGAGCCACTAAATAAAACCAATTAATCTTTTCTTTTTTTTTCTAACTCTGCTGTCAAAAGTTGGGGTGATTAATTCCTATAGTCAGAAGTCAATCCATCCTTTTTATGTTAATAGTCACAAAGATTTACAGACAGAAGAACAGAAATGACCACAGAAAGGCTTAGGTTGAATTCTTACATCAAGGTAATGCCAATGAAAGACAAATAGGACTTTAACACATCACCTTTACCCAGCACCGGTCCGAGAGGCATCTGTTTGGGGTCCAGTGACCTATGGCACAGCTTTTAAAACTTTGCAGAATTTAGCTTGACTGACTGGAAGGGTTTAGAATAAGGGAGATGGGAGAGGTAAGTCCTACTTCAGCTTCTGATTCCAATCAGCTGTGAGACTCGGACAAGTCACTCAACTTCCCTATTTTCTCACCTCCTGGTAAGGGGCACGGACTACACTAGATGCTCTCTTGCTGCCCATCATGTACTGTTCCTGCTTTCAGACGATCGATAAATGTATGCCGCCTGAGGAGCTGTCCGAGACATAGCCTCACAAGAGACAGGGTCAACAATATGCTGTACTAGCCAGTTCCCTAGGCATCGGGCTTTCTGTGGTTTTGTGTGTGGGGTAGGGACCAGTTAAACTTATTTAGTAAACAGTTGAAAATCAGAGCAACAAGAAAATCTAATACCAAATTGTCAGACCAAACCATATTTCAGTTAATCTCAACAAAGTGATAGCTTTTCATTCTTAGGTACCTTGATACGATTTTAGACCACAAGGTCACATTCACCTTTGCAGAAGCTGATTTTATGCAGAATTTAGAACTAAAATGTGTACTCTGCTTGCCACTAAAATAACAGATTGTCTCTCTTGGCCTAGAAATTTATAGAAATTAGCCCTCAGAGAGCACAGAGGTTATACAGCAAGTAGACAAGCTTCCTCTTTTCCTGGATTTTATTTCCTTAAAAAAAAAAAAAAAGAATAAAAGGAAATTATCAAAAAGTAATTTTAACATTGATTACGTCCTAGGGTTTCATTGAAAGACATAGGAATACATTCAAGACAGAATAAAATCTTCAAGCCCAATGAGCAGGGCTTCTAAAACATCATCGCCACTGTGGAATCTCAAACACCACAACTTCTTTTTGGACGACTGGCCACAGGTGTTAAGACTCTGCAGGCATGTTTCTTTTAGCAAACCCTTGACGGCTCAGTTCTCCATTTACTACTGAGGGGCATTGCGGACACAGAATTAATTGCCGTTCCTCTCCTTTTTATTCTGGTGACTAATGTTTCCATTAACTTTTCAAAGGTTTAGCCAAAAGGTAAGACAATTTCTTCAACTTTTGGATACAATCAAGTTCAACTCCAAAGTTCTGTCTCCCTTTGGTGCATTGCACCAGAAGCAGCAGGGGAGGACTGACATTGTCAAGAGCTGTGTTCAGCTTTAGTCTTTCCAGAACCTCGTGTCGTTGAACAACTAAATAGGAATCTCCTTTCTAAGGCACTTTGATTCTTCCCGAGTCATACACAGACAGCACTTGATTATTCTCAAAACAAATGCAATGACCATTCCTCACAAAGGGATAATATCTCACAACCAGAAGAAGCTTATGGCTTTACACCATTTGAGATGTCTAGCAGTGTTGTCCAATGATGGAAATGTGTTACTGTCCATTTCCTACACGTCCAGTGTGGAAGCCACTTGCCACATGCAACCGTTAAAGCACTTGAAATGGGGCTAGGGCAACTGAGAAACTAAAGTATTATTTTACTTAATTTCGATTAATTTTAAGCAGCCTTGTGTGGCTAGTTTCCACAGAAATATCAAGCTTCGTGAAAAACTAGAAGGTGCTCCATACTCTGTAATGAAATAACTAAAAAACAGACAAAGCCTGGGTCGATGTAGTTAGCATCTATCAATGCTGATAAATTTTTCAGCGGAAAGAAAGCAGTGAGACAATTTTGTACATCCCCTGGCATTCTCTGTAACTGGCAGCTCCTCTGCCAGAGATTACTCCAGTAAAACGTGCAATTCATTTACTTTGAGTCTGTAATTGGTTTGGCGTACACATAGGAAAAGAATGAAACATCTAATAAAATTAAGTGTGATTTGGTTGAAAATATTATTAATCCTTCTTTGATTTTTCTTTCATGGCATGAAAGCCTCCAGGACAAAAGTTGTTCCGTCGGGTCGCATTCTCTCCTTGGGTTAGTCAACCCAAGTGCAAATCTCCCAAGACTTCAAAGGGAGCGCTACTTAGGTCACTGTTGGCTGGGTAGAGTAAGAAAAGAACTTAATCTATGTAAGGAGAAAACGATTTCAGGAAAGCAGAGAAAGTGCAGAGCAAAAGGACCTGGAAAACATGGACTGCTAGAAAGAAGACAACCTTCACACTTGGGGGCAGGGGGTACAGTGGAACACAAAGACACTGACACATTCCAAAGAAACTATTATGGTGATGGGTTATCTCCAGGCTCCTCCCACCAAACAGCACCTTCTACAGTCATCTTTCCCTCTGGGACGACCACATCCAATTACAAACAATGATACTCAGAACACAAATGTGAGCAGCTGAAGGTACACCCAGGGGGCTAAAGGCAAACTTTCCCCACGTGGCACAAACAATCAAAAAAGAGAAAGAAAAAGGATGCAAAATGATGAGAAGCATTATAAAGACACTTTCTGCAGAAAATAAAAGAGAACATGTTCATCCGAAAATAATCCACTGTGATTGAAGGCTTTGCTTACCCCTTTCTGGAGCCCCCCCAATGGGACTGTTGAGAGTTTCTGCAGCAGAAAAACAGAAAAGAAAAGGGATTTCTAACTCCTAGTTCAGGCAAAAGTGAGTCAAGCTGCCCTGGCCTAGGTCATAAAGCTTATGCAAAACCCCAAATGTTTATGAAGTCCCTAAATAAAAATCTTGGTTGATCTAAATTCCAACAGCTTCTTCCCTTTGAATTCACTTAGGAAAAGAAAAAGTGAGTAGACTGGGGGAAAGGAAGAAGAGATTTGGGGATTTGTTTGTTTAATGTTAACAGAACAAAATCAAGAAATAACAAGTCCGTGGCTCCTGGACCCTCCTGGATGTATTTTTATCTTTTGCATTAATTCCTACCTTACAAGGTCAATTGGAATCTTTTTTCTGTGTTTAATGTAAATAACATGGTAGTAAAAAAAGTGGTGATTCTGGCAACCCTGGGTATCCTTGGATCTCTTTCCCTGATATCAATGCATAGACTTTTTGATGGTCCCTCACATGAAAAAGTTCACAAATATAGACACACAAAGTCTCTTTGATGAAGGTTCAAATGTCTTGGATTTCATGGCCAAATATTCAGTCCGTTGAGTGAAAAATCTTTTGGACCTACGATTCAGGGGCCTGTTTCAAATTTGGACCTGTTTGAAACTCTAACCTGTTTACTTTCTGACTTTGTCTTCTGTGTCTCCCTTTCTTGCCTCTGGTTCTAGCAAGATTTTCCTATCAAAATAAAAGCATTTGAGTTTTTCAAATCAAAGGGAAATGGTTTCTGACTGGTTAATTCTAAGCTTTTTCACTGTATATGACTGAATGGGCACAAACTACCAAAGACGGAAAACCACCTGATGTATGGTCACTCACTAAAGAAAACATGTATATTTAGCGGTTATAGTTCTCCAGATGGATAATAAGAGAAAAGGCTCCAAATTCTGCAACCATCATGCACAAATTTGATGTTCCATTCTAGTTTTGTATATTTCTTCTATTTGGCACCCATGTGGTTACGAATTATCTTTTACTTCCAAACTTGCTGATACAAAGAGAGCATTTTAGGTTCTGGAACAGAGAACAACTATGCCAGTCTTACATGCTAAAAGCGAATTATGTATCTAGAATAAAACTAGTGTGGCAAAGTGAGCGGGCATCTCCTCCTATTTTCCCTTTATCTCCAATAATCAACTCAGATGTGATGGAGTAATTCAAGCATCTGCTCATCATTACTAAGAAATATTGTACTTTATCACTTTGCCTATAAAGGGACTAATTTTTTAAAATCTTAATTTTAAATTATTTATGAATCATGTGACCACCTCTCGAGTCTTTACCAACAAAGCACAAGAAAGGGAGAAGTAGAAACCCACTGCTTGAGTAATTGCATCCTACTCTATCTACCTGGTTATCAATCACCCATTACTTCACCTCATCTGGGAAGGCAAGGCCTGGCCACTCAGTCAGATAAGCCCATCAGGGTCTAGCATAGGACTGGAGTCTCATGCCACTTGGATTTTGGCCAAGAACTCTAAATAAGCTTCGAATCAGCACAGACCTAACGATCGTCCATGAAAGTGTATTTTGTACATGTTAGGTCTTCTAATTTGTCAGGTACTTCTCTGACAGTTTACATAGATGTGTTACAAATCATAACATTATTATTTTACAGGACAGACTTCATAAGGACTTAAACCATAACACACACACGGTTTTCTAAGCATAACTAGGGTATATTCCTATTTACCATGACATATTTTCATTGCGTAAAGTGACATTCAGCGTGGAATCATATAGACTCAAAGCTAAGTTTTAAAATCCAGAAACTTTCAACTATCATTTCATTTTACCTCACATATTCAGTTATTATGATAACAATGAACCGTGCAAATAATAGATCAATCCATCTGAACTCACTCAATTTAAAAAGCAAGTTTATAATAAGATTTTAGTGCATCTTTTATATTAAAAACCTATCAAAATGCCGTGCAAACTTTGAGCTATATCTTGAAACTATATGTGTACTTGCAAGTAAGGTAAACTTTCAAAAACAAAATCCTTTCTGGGTGAAGAAAACATTTTCAAAATTTTTGTCACCTCTAAAGCCAATAGTACTAATTTTTACCGGGGTGGGGGGGGGTCTCCTATTGAAAGTAAAAGATTATAAAGACACAGTTGCCTTAATAGCCCTAAAGCAAATGTTTCAACACTAATTAGTTATAGCAATGTTTGATGCTAAGCAAGTAGTTTCTAGAATGGCACAAATAAAAATGTATACATATGTAAATAAGCACACGGACCCTAAAATGGATTATTACTATTTTAGAAAAGACCCCCTTTCCATCCAACCTGCTTGTATTTCCTAGCATACTGCCATATTCTGTAGAGCTGGGAGGGGAGAGCTGGGGAGAACTCCTGTGATAAGGCAAGGAGAGTTGTCTGGCTTACGCTTTATCAGGTCAATCAGTGGCTAAATTAAGAAAATAACTCAGGAGTCCTATATCCAATGTTCCTATCCTACTTCCAAAATTTTCCTTTTATATTCAAAGTGCATTTTCAATGCTATTAGATATTTTGGGTTTAATCAAATTTTCATAGGACATGAAGGAGAGATAAAACACAATCCTTTCTTATTGAATTAATTTGATTTTTGTCTTTTGCGCTCCCAGCTATCAAGACTGTCAAATAAACCAGTTTTGATTCATAAATAATAGTTCCATTATATCTACTATGCCACTCGTCAGAGTACCTGAAATTTTAATTCACTTGTTCAGCTAAATTTCATCCTCAGTTCATGGCGATAAAATTCTTTATTGACAAACTTTCAAACCAACTTTGACTCTGAGGTATCTAGTCAACATTTTTCTTCTGTGTGGATATTAGTTTATTGAATAAGTGGCATCTGTTTTCCTCCACATCACTAGCAGAGTAGGTATTTCCTTTTGACAGCTTTGCAGGATTTATGGGTTTGCATGCTCTGAAGAAAAATAGTACTAAGCAAAAAATTCCAATTCATTACCTCTTAGTACTTAATTAAGTTCATACCCACGGCACACTGGAGGTGAACCTTGAAACGCCTGTGACAGCAGCAGAGCAGCCAGCTATATTATCTTTGGAAGACAGAGAGGATTCTAATCATCCTGACCTCATTTTTCCACCTATGATATTCATAACTGTTCCTTCTATTTTGCTCCCCTTTACACTTGGACAGAACTGTGTGGAAAGCAAGTGCAGATTCCTCTCTATAGGCACTGTGCGTGCAGCCCTTCTAAACAATAAAGTCGAACCGTGGCCTCGCGTGACTCTCTGACCTTCCAGGACACAGACACCTCTTATCACAGGGTTTTCCACCAGGCGTGGATGGAGGACGTGACTGGAACCTGGCGGGAAGGCAAGCCGCGGGTCTCACTGAGCCAACACACAGGGAGCAGGGAGAGTTGGGGTTACCTGTCGGGGTTCTGCGTGCATACATGCATCTGTAACAGGATTCGCTGCGTGAAAGTCTTAAAGCACTGCCCACATTTCCAGAGATGCCAGTCACTGAATTCCGAGTGCAGCTGGCTTGTGGACGTTGGGCTTGCAAGGACGCGCTGGCTTTTCACGTTGATTTGGTTAAATCCTGATTCAATGGGCCCAGATTTATCCAGGAGAGAGAAGTTCCTGCTGCACGGAGTCTGTGGGAAAACGATGGAGCGCTGCTGGGTGGCTGGCGAGAGTTTGCTGCTCTTGTTGAAACAGGGCTGCAGGGCGTCCTGTCTGCACATGGCTTCCATTACCGTGGAGGGGACATTTACTGGGAGAACAACAGTTTTAGAAGATCAGTTTTATGAGCCCTTAAAATAAGCACAATAACATTGCACTTTGAAAAAATTCCTATAAATCAACCTTTAAAAAAATGCGTTTTTCTGGTCTCGGAATTAAAATAATAACAGATGATTTGAGGGGGAAAGCACAAATTAATGACTCATTCAATGCCTACTTATTAAACAACTATTCTATGCTCAGGATTGTTTGTACCTGGTCTTTGCCCTCAGAGACTTCACTTACGACTGGAGACATAAAGACTCCATAACGAGGCTTCACACAGCCTGCTATGTTTGGAGGGAGTTTTGATGGGAGGCACAGCAAGAAAACAGTGGGGGCTGCCCAGAGAGGGTGGCCATGAGCTGAGCAGGAAAAGGAGATTCAGGCCTTCAGGATTTCAGGCCATCCCCCAGACCATACCAGCACAGGACAAGTATGCAAGAAACTGGCTGGAGAGATGAAGAGAAAAATATGAAAGATGCATGGAGACAGAAGTCTGGCACGCTGGTGGGATGGTCAGGGAGACAGGCTGAATAAGCAGGGCATGGGTTCTTGACACTGTGGGAATAGGGCAGTGGGGGGTAAGGGCTAAGACCTCAGAGGACCTTTAAGTCCAAAGAAATAAATGAACAAGACTTCAGGCCTAAGCAATAGACACAGACTGCTGCTTTTTATTTTTTCCTTTTTTGTAAAGTAAATTTATTGGGGTGACAATGGTTAGTAAAGTTACATAGGTTTCGAGAGTATAATTCTACCATACATCATCTATATATCACATTGTTCGTTCACCACTCAGAGTCAGTTCTCCTTCCATCACCATATATTGGATCCCCTTTACCCTCTTCTACCACCCCTTTTCCCCCTTACCCTCTTGTATAATCACTAAACTGTTGTCAGACACAGACTGTTTCTGAGCAGAGACAGCAAGGAAAAAGAATCAGTGTTCACGGAGGGATTACGTGAAGCATTATTTAGGGACAGGGGGCAGCGGGTAAAGAATGGGACGCAACAGAGTACGGTGCTTGCAACTTGGGCTTTCGAATCAGAAAGACACAGATTCAAATCCTGTCTCTGCCTTTTGTTAGCGTGGTGATCTTAGGCCAGTTAGTCAATCTCTTTGTGCCTTAGTCTCCCCATCTGTAAAATGTGGACAGTGGTGGTAATAATCCTAAAAGTAATAATAGCATGCATGGCTTAGCGGTTGAGATGGTTTAGGTTTTAACTCCACTAGTGACTAGCCGTGTGACTGTGGGAAAGGATGGAACACTGAAATCCACATTTAGTCCTCAGTCAAATCGAAATGGTCACATGAAGGACTAAGTGATACAATGCATAGAGAGCATTTAGTAAAGGCCATCGTTACCATGCAGTTGACGTTGAGCTCTATGAGCCCTGGTTTCCTCATCTTTTAGGAGGTTTAAATGAGATAATGGAAGTACCCATCACAGGGCCGACCATCAACAATAGCCGATTCTTTTTCTTATAAAAGAAGAGACTAGAATGGAGATGGACCTAAACTGGGGTGGTAGCAGTGGGAGTGGGGAAAGAACTAGAAGAAACATTTGTGAAGAGGAAAACCTAATATATTTGAAATGTGTTTTTCTTTTTAAGTTGTTATTGTGTTAACACAGAGGGTGTCAAAAAAATGTATACACATTTTAAGAAAGGAAAACTGTACTGAAATTGTAATTATACAGATAACAAAACATGACAACAAGTCACATTTGACTTCTGCAATTACAAGAGGTGCTCAAAGTGGTTACCACCAGCGTCCAGACACTTCTGATTACGGCAAAGTACTGCTTGAGCAACGCTGACCCAAGTGTCCACTTGTGTACTTTTTTTTTTGGCACCCCCGGTGTTTATCATGTATGCACTGCTCAACCCACAGGTTCAGAGGTGATAGAACCTAATATGCTTAAAAACGGTTATTCTTTTTTTAAGTAACTACTGTGTCAATAAATGTACTTATTGGTTATTTCAGGGGTCAAAGAGATTAAAGGTTATGGGGTGGTCAAGAGAAGAAAATTAGAGACCAAAAAATTTGAAAAGGTTGACTGGCAAAAAGATTAGTGATAGGAAGCAAACTATGGTTGCTGCCACCGGTTCAAGGCCACATGGAAGGAAATACATGGGAGTTCCCATCCTTTCCCGCCACAGACCACTGAGATGCCTACATAGCATGAAAATTCAAGCATGCTCAACTACAAAGAGAATGGCAGAGGCCCGTGACTGCGAGGGGGTAGACCCGTGGGTGGGAACTGAGAGGGCTTGGTGTGCTGCCACTAAGGACCCTTCAGCTCCCAGCATTCTGCAGGAGCACGTGTATTAGACAAAACCAATGAAAGGAACACCGGTACAGGGCTCTGTCGGCATGGCCCATCCTGTGCGGGAAGGCAAAATAAAACAAGAGACTCCCAGGCCTGCAGAGAGTCTAGAATTTTCCTACTTGGCAGTTCCCGACCCTGACTGCACCTGAGACTCACAGGGGAGAGTTTTTAAAATTAAATAAGAATCACTTGGTAGAGTCTGGGCATGTGCATTTTTTCTAAAGGTCCCCAAGTGCTTCTAATGTATAATCGGGGTGGTGAATCAGTGATCTAATCCTCCCCTCTCTTATTACAAGTGAAAACAGCTCAAACCTAAGAAGGTCTAATATCTTGCCCAGGGTCACACATCCAGGTAGGACACAGCTGAGCGAGAAGCTTTAGCTTTCTGACTTCCAGGGCAGTTTCTGACCACACTCCTATACTGTCTCTGCTCACAAGCTTGTTTGAAAACTAAAAAGGACATTTTACAGCTAGTACAGTGGTTGTTTTTGTGTTGTGTATATATGTACATAGATATAGATACATATCATATGCATGACCATATGTGCCATATATAAATATAAATTTTATATATACGTATACACACATACTCATGTTTATGTATGTATATATATTTCATATATAAATAGCTACATATAATTTTGGCTTCTAGGGCAAAAGTATATAATCAATATGAAATTTGTCCACACATCTTAGACTTTCAAAAAAGTTTCGCACACAGACTGTTACTTTTCAAATAGGTATTGAAAGATAAGGAGGAATGTTTTATCATGTTTTGGCACTCTTTTAATAAAAAATAAAAACAGCAGCATTGTCATAGATTAGGGCAGAATCCATTTTATTTAGCCTTTTTATAACTAATCTGGAAGAGACAAAGCACAGGGAAACACACAAGTTTTCAGGCAACACCAAGCTCTTGCAGGTTGAAATGCCAGACTAACAGGAAGAAGGCCTGGTGGGAAGACTGTGGAATGAATGTGTCATCAACACGCATGACAGCAGGAAAATTGGTCAGAAGCTTCAGTGTTGGAAAGAAGGACATGATGCCTTTGGAAATAACACAAATAACACTCTTGAGTATAGATGATCAATTCTGACTTCTCACTTATGCTCCTGGAAAGGGACCTAACAAATTAATTTTCAAAAATTGATAAGGTCACATAACCTTTAAACTAAAGAATTTGTGGGCCAATGAATCTTTGTTAAGTTTAATGACCAACATCAATAATTATTCATTGCTATTAATAAATTATTCTCTGGGTTACTATTTTCTACTCTGGGAAACTCCAAAACAAATGTAATATGTTTTAGAAATACAGGTAGCCACACCTGCACTCTATATTCTACTCTTGGCATGCTCCTTGATTGTACTTGTGAATAAATTCAATCCTACTGAATAAAATGAGCATATAATTTAGAGAGAAGAAAAAGTAAGGAAAGGAATAAGTAGTTGTCACAAAAGCAACCATATTTGATCTCTAAACTGTCCTGCACAGCTGTTGTACACTTCTGTGGGATCCTAGAGACCCCTAAAGTATACTTTTATACGGGATACAGAAGACTGTTCTTCCTAAATACCAGCCTGACTGGCTACCACCAAAGGATTAATAAGACACAGGGAATTATCAGAAAGAGGACAGAAAATGAATTAGAAAACATTCTCTCTCCCCAACTCAACAGAATACAGACAACTGCAAAAGGACCAAAGATGACTAACTAAAATGACCAACAAAGATGAAGTGGTTTCTACAGGACACACTGAGCTAGGAGATTCTCTTCAGTCTTCAAGACAAAGATTAATGGAAAGAGGGCAAACTCTCAAAGCCCTGAAGGAGATAGTCAAGGAAGAACACACACTCATCAAATCCTGAAAAATTTGCCTGAGAGACGCAAATTCAGGTTCCATAAAACAAAGTCCTACTTGACCCCCCTGTCCACGCATTCGGTCCACAAGTACTAATTGAGCATGTATTACATTCCTAACACTGTGCTAGTTGCTGCAGATATAGGGAGAACAAGAAAGCCACAGATCCTGCCCCCATGCTACTTAAAGTCTAATGAGAGAGACAGATAGAGAACAAATGCTTTTACAGATAAATATTTACTCAGTTTCATCCAATCTGAAATTCCACTAACTGCAAATTGTACCATTAATTGTTAAATCACCATTAATTGTAAAACATTGTCCAGGTTCGGAAAGATTAAAATGTGAGGAATATATGCGTTTTAGAACTGACAATACACAGTTCCTACAAGTGTGATAAGTGCTATAAGAGAGAAGAAAGGGGTGGCAGGAAAACATACTATATCCGGTATGGTGAACTTGGGGTGTGAAGGATGGCTTCCCTAAGGTAGTGACCTATGTGAGTTCTGAAGTGTGCATGGATCAGAGAGATGTGTAAAGAGGAAGAGGCAATGGAAACACTGGAAGCTTTGTCATAGATTGTGTGTGTCACGTTGAGGTGAGAAGGCGTTCAGGGCACTGAAGAAACTGAAAGAAGGTTAACGTGGCCAGAGAAAGGGGGAGAATGGGCTGCAGCTGAGGCTGGAGAAGAAGGCAGCATAAGCGCCAATGCCTGTAGGAGCTGGACAGGTAATAGAAATAGTGATGGGAAGCAGGTTAATACAACAAAGGATGGTGGGTCTGCAGCAAACTGAATAGGGCATGTCCAGTCTAATGATGTTTGAATTCTAATTTTGTAAAACATTATGTGAGCCATACAAAATATTTCTGAGGACTCTCTGTGGCCCAAAGGCTACCATATTAAAGAACTGGAGATCTATTATTATGAGAGTAATGACAAGAAAAAAAAAGTTTAGATCTAGGGTATGAAGTGATCAGATGTATGCTTTAAATGCACCATCACTCTATACTGTTAGATGAAAAAGTGAGGTACAAAACAAGGTATATAGTATGCTACTATTTGGATAAAAGGGGGAAGGGCCAGAGAAAGAGGGGGAGACTATGCTTGAATGCATGAATGGAATGGACAAAAAAATGTGTCTGGAAGGATACCCAAGATCCTGTCAACCGATTTAACTTGGAAGAAGAATTATGTATTATGTATAGTCCTTTCTGTTGTTTTTTTTAACCTATGGAACTGAACTACCTATTAACAAAACAGTGAATAAGCTGAAACCATGAAATAAGAAAACCAATGAAACTTCACTTTAGCTGCTATGATAGTAAAGGACAGAATAGGTGACGTGCAGGAGGCTATGCCCGTGGTCTAGACCAAAGTAGATGGTGACCCTGACCAGGGTGGTGGCAGCAGAAGTGAAAAGAAATGCATGTAAGAATAGCAATCATCAGACTTGATAACTGATGGGATAGAAGGGCAAGGTGGCAAGGTTTCCAGAAAGAGCAACTGGGTGAATGAGAGTGAGTTTGTGGGAGGAGAGTGGTTTCAGTTTGACATGTTTAGTTTGGTACGCTTATGAGACACGCAAATGAAGATGTGGACAGTAGGATAGGAGTCTGGGGCTCAGTGGAGAGGTGTGGATTGAAAATACAGTGGGAGTGCCTGTCTTAAGTCAAGTGCCCTGAGAAACAGACTCTGAAATGGAGATTTGGAGTTTTGTGTGCAGGAGGTTTCCTGGGGAGTCCTCCTGAATCAACACCTACTGGGGAGTGAGGCAAGAGAATCTACTGAGAAAGATTAACAGCTCTGGGGCTGGGAAGGGCCTTCAGAGTTGCCCTGCTTTGGGACAAGGGAACCAGGCCCTACCACCCCGCCCCAGCATTGGCCATCCTTAGACATGGGCTCCATGAGGACCGAGCATGACCGAGAGGAGAGTGGCTCTCAGGCTGAAGGTAATTCCTGGAGACAAACACACCTAAGAGCTGTCAACGGCTACACTCCCATAAACTGGGGGAATGAGGGCCTCAATCCTGTGCCAAGGTTGAGAACTAGGCAGCACACCACAGCATCCCACAGAACCCAACAGGTGAACTCTCTCATGACAGAGGGGTTCCCTGTGTCTAGTCCTTTCTCAGTGGCAATGCATTTCCAGTGTTGGAGTCCTGTGCAGATAAAGTGGCATCTCTATGGGGTGACCTCTCCTTTACTGCTTGTAGGATACTACAGGTTTCTCCACTTCTGGACCCATTTTTATATTAGTTTCTTGGCCCAGGGTTTCCCTACCTGGAAGGTAGTACAAAATCAAGCCCACATCACCCCATCGTGGGGCTGGTTTATAGAGTGTGACATTGTGTTTTCACTCATTGCCTTATGAAGGACAGTTCCTTGGCTTGGTGGATGGTGGATGGAGGGTAGCATTTTTCTAGTCCTCTTTCAGGGGGAAAATGCAACTTGTAGTTGCTGAATTTAGGTAAGGAGTCCAATGCCAGCTCCCTACTCTATACAGAGGCCTGGAACTGCGACTCCTCCCCTGGCATTAATCCTCAGCCTCACGTCCCCCAGCTCAGGCTCACTGCCAGGACCATCTCACAGCACGCCTGCGTTTTGTGCTATAGTGATGGGCTAACGTGCCTTCTCCTGGACTGAACTTAGGACGGGGCCTCCGTGTTTGTACCCCAGCACATTGCTTCCCCCAGGGTCTCGCACGCGGATGTTCTGGTTGGATTGAAGCACACTACAATCTCCCTCAGGCTCAGGCAGACAAGGCTTGAGGATGGCCTTCTTTATCCCGGGGCACAGTTTTGTCATTATCGGTGGGATAGAGGAGGCGAGGAGCGCTATTCAGAGCTGCCCCCTTTTTACTTTTCTGCTCTTTCCAGTCAAAAGAAAAGGCCTGCCTCGTGGAGGCAGTGTTTACTCCCGTGCCGCAGCCATCGAGTTTCACATTCTGCTACCTCAGCTTCAGACGCCAAGACAGAAAAAGCAGCAGGAAGACTTGTTTAACATTTATTCCCAGGTTTTTTTTTAATTTCCTCTGAAATGAATATGAATACACCGTGGTCTTTACACTCCGCAGGAGCTAATCCCCCCACTGGAAGCTCTGGGGAACCTCATTCCTTCGTGCGGATACAAGCTGTCCACACAGGCGTTCCTTCAGGCTCTTCTGAAAGCCCCCAGTGGATGAAGTGGCTCTCTCTTTGGAGCTCTATTACATTTATAACTATGGCTTTTTCAAAGAAAATAACCCAGGAATTGCTTCCAGAACCCGAATGCCTGTGTGAAACGCTGCCTTCTCTTTGAGGCAAGGCAGCTTTCAATGGCTTGTCCGGGCAGTGAGTGCCCCACGGCTTCACGGCCACTGCCAGAGGGGGGCAGTTACTGGGGCCTGAGCCCACCGCACACACTCAATAGGAAATGTGTACTTTCGATGTTGAAAGAACCATGGGAAGAAAATGATATTTTTGTAAATGAAAGTGCTTAATAAGTATTATTCACTAAGTAAAATCATATTTTCCTTGAATGTCTTGGGCCATGTATCAATTTCATTAACAAAGAAAAATCTGGCTGAAATATTTAATCACATTAAATAAATATTTTTACTGCCAATAAGGGCAATAAAATCCTCAATACTGAAATTCCCAATGCTTATCCAGTGAGTATTTATTAATTGTTTACTATGTGCATAGCACTATAAGGAGGCTTTGTGGAGGCATTCTGTCAAGTAAGGCTTTGATCTCAAGAAGCTTTTTTTTTTTTTTTTAAGGTACCTAATTTACTTCATGGCTAGTGCAGTTAAGATAAAAATGATGCTAGAATTGCTAATCCTGTTGACATGATTTTAATTACTCAGGACTGTGGAAGGCTATGTGTTAAATTATCCGCCCCGGCCCTTTCACACATTTGTGCTTTTAAATCACATGGAGTGTTTTCTTGGTACAGAATAAGGACCCTTCATTACAAATATTCCCAGATCTCTCAGTGAATCATAGGGAATGAGAATCCATCTTAGAGTCAAAGTCATATATCTCCCCCATACTATCTGAGGAAGCTTTCTGCTGGGTTCTTGGTGGCCAATCACATGACAGATATATGACTTTGAGACAGGAACAGAAATAAAATTCCTATAATACCCTTAGGGGCAAGGAGGATTGTCACTGTTGAGTCATTTTAGTCAATGACTTAATCCCTTTTACACTTCCCTCCACCCTCACTCAGAGCTCTGCACACAACCCAAAAGAGCAGCTTAGTTTACCCAGGGAATCCACAAAACTTCAAGCTGCTGTGGCTTTGTGTGTTTTCTTCCAAGGATTTCAGGTGCTAAATGATATGACAGATGTCTTGGTAGAATTAATTCAGTACTCTAATCAGCAACCTAAAGAATGCTTCACACGGGTTGGACTCTAGCAGAAGGAAGGATTGAAAAGCAAAGCATATGATGCTTCTAGAAGGGACATTTTTGAATGTGACGATGGCATCTGAAGACCAGACCATACTCTCTTAGACACCCATTGTCAGGCGGCTATAATAGCACACAAGAATTCTCCAGCCCACCCCCTAAAGCCCTCTCATGTAACATCGTCACAAGGTAGAAGCAATGTTGTAGATGTGTGACTTCCATCCCAAAGATCCATGTCAAGAGTAAGAAATCTATTCCACAAGTCATCATTCCATGGCGGTTTCCATTTCTGGCTCAGAACCCAGTAAATGGCTATTTCATCCTTCCAGTTGCTCAGACCAAAGCCTTGGAGTTATCTTTGACTCCTTTCTGTCTCACTCAGCATCCAATGTGTCAGCAAATGGTATTGACTTTCCCTGCAAAATGTATCCAGAATCCAACCACTTCTCACCACCTCCACCATTTCTACCCTCGTCCAAATTACCATCATCTTTTCCCTGGATTCCTGCGAGATTCCCAGGGAACTGGATTCCCTGCTCCACCCTACGCCTTTACTGTCTAGTCACCACTCAGGTAGCCAGAGTAATCCCATTACAACTTCAGTGAAATCACAGTACTCTTCTCAAAACTCTGCAGTAACCCCCTTTGCCCTGTCCACACAGAGGAAAAGCCAGGGTCCTGACAGCAGCCTCCAGGGCCCCTCAAGATGTCTGACCACCATGCCCCCATGTCTAAGTTAATTTCTCCCCACCTCACTCACTGCCAAACACCTGCGCCAACCTCTTTGATGCTCTTCCAGCAAGCCAGGTGCCCATCTCGGGGCCTTGGCACTTCTAGGCTGGCTGCCTGGAATACTCTTCTCCCAAACAACACCTGACTTGTCCTTTCACCTCCTGACGTCTTGTCTCAAAAGTCACGTTTCCAGTAGGACCAACCTTAATCACTCTCTAAAAGTGCAACTCCCAACTACTGACATGCCTTACCCCTTCTCTGTTTTGTTATCTCTAGAGCACATCACCACCTGACAAACATTTACTCATTTATTTGTTGATAATCTGTCTTCCTCCACTAGAATGTAAGTACCATGAGGGCAGGAATTCTTTTCTGCTTTGTTCACTGCTGTATTTGCAGCATCTAGCAAAGACAGTGGCCCATAGTAGGTATGCAATAAATATCTCAACAATGAATGAATAAATGAGCAAACGAATGACTATTTGTACTACGTACTATGCACTTCAGAACTCTAGGTTTTGCTGTGTTTATGACCAGACATTGCTCAACACACACACCAGAGTAATTTCTTCTGAGTTTGCAGCAGTTTATATTAAAGGATTTCTGGAGTAATTTGGATCAAGTTACACAGAATGTGAGGTTATGTCAAGGTTCTAATGTACACACAGGCCCATATCAGATCAGGGCACGGGTGCCGAACTGGTGCTTTTCTGTTTGGGAACCTAAATCTAGTTTTCGGGGAGCTGGGGCATGAAGCCATTCTAGGAAAACAGAGCATACTGGCCTCTATGCCCATATCTGCCTCTAGCACCAACCGCACACTTGTGTCCAACACAGAGATTTTCTCCTATGAAAACAAAGACACTCCCTCAAACAGGAGTATCACTGCAGAAAAGAAACTTTCCAATGGAAACTTGGGAAGTCAGAAGAATGTACTGTATGTCCAAAGATTCATTTTTGATCTGAGATTGGTTTGGTGTTAAGAGTAAAGCAGAAAAGGAAAGTGGATAGTAATATGCTTTTTGAAGATTCTATTTTTTTACAAAGAAAATAAAGACAGCATGAAAAAAAATCTGATTATCAGCATTTTGATCAATAGTAATATGAACATTTTTTATTGGGGTTGGTGTGTGTGTGAGAAAATGGAGAAAGATAAAGTAAAATAACACTGTTTTTTCAAAATAAAGTTTCTTAAATAGATTTGTTCTCTCTGCTTCTTTTCCTGTTGCATAATCCCAAATTATCAGTTCACAGATCAATTTTGTGACAAGAAAAAAACAGCATCATTGAAACCAGTGTTTCTCACTGAAGCACATCAGAATCGATTCACCTAATTCTGTTATAAGTACTGGAAATCACCTTAAAATTGTTTCCAAAAAAAATTCATAAAATAAAAATATAAAGTTTAAGTGAAAATTGCTGCAAGTTTGCATCTGCCTCAATGCTAGTTTTAAATGATAATGATGGCCATAGTAATAAAGATAGAAGAACAATTACATGGTTCATGTAGACTAAGAAATTTAGAGACACAAATTCCTCAGTCCAATGTCTACAATTTTTACTGCCATTTCTCATTGCAATGACTACTTAGGAGGAAGCGCAGCTCGTCAACGGGAAGGGTGTTACTCCTGATTAAAGGACATTGTTTCCTCCTTACATCATTTTTGCATATAGTGCGACTCCAACAAGACTGTGCATCCCTTCAGAGCAGAAGCTGTAGCTTATGCTGCCCTTGTGACCCTGAAACGTGGCAAGCAAAGAACCAGACACATAGTAGGCACTCAGTAAATACCAGCTGCCGTAACACTGACGTCAGCAATTATTTAAACCTCTAACAAAAGTTTTGCAATTGTAAACAGGCGAAGAAGGACTGGACTGCACAAGTCAAGATGAAAAAGCAAAAGACATACAGGGAAAAGACAATGATGGAACAGACTTGTGTACATTTGCATTATATATCAGAGTGAACTGCATTTCAGAACTTTCAAACAACACTCTTACAAAGTTAGCTTTAAAATAGGTATTTTGAGATGTGAATGCAGAGCTAAAATAAATTCTTACAGTTTTCATCCTGGGCAATGCATTGTAAGGGGATCCCAAAGAAAGACGTATAGCTGTCATTGTACCACACCAGAAGCTCGGTACCCCTGGGAATATCTATACAGGCTCGGTAGAATATATTCGACCTATTCAAAACAAAAGAAAACCCAGCTTAGTAAGAGGTAGGACTCACGTGCCCCCATCCACATTTTATTGCCCCGAAAATGTTCTGCCCAGCTCCACCTAGACAGTTTCTGTTTGTAATAAAATCTGCACCCACCTTAGCGTTTCCAGCAACCAATTAGAGCCTGTAACCCAGTATGATAAATAGCTCACAGTTTATTTCCACAGTGTCCCTCCACAGAGTGTTTTGGCTGAAGTGAGAGATATTTGGCCCAGGAGACAGCAGAATGGAAGAGTTCATTTAAAAAAAAAAAAAATCCACTTCACACTGATGAGAAAATTCTCTCTCTTGGCAAATTGCAGACACGGGTGCCTCATATATAAATTAATACTATTGATTTCTTATTTGAAGAAAAAGCATTACGTGTATTCTTGCAAGTTGGCATTGGGAGTTCTCAAATTTGTAATAAAATTAAACAGCTTTGTGACAGAAGGATTGAGAGAAATAAAAATCTCCCCCATTGCCTTCCTTCTAAAGTTTGATACAGAAGAGAAAAACCCTGTTATGTGAAATGGATGGCGATTCAATAAATACAAGAGGAGCACTTTACTCTGGCTGAAAGATTACACTCTGAAATGACAGAGTGAAGATACCAAGAAATAAACATTTTTTATAACAGCTTTGGTACTGTAAAGAAATATCCACAGGTTAAAAATCCACAGATCTCATATATATATATATATATATATGAGATCGCGACTGGTTTTCTCAATGAAGAATTGCTACAAATATTAGCTTCAGTTCAAGATAAAAGTGTTTAGGGTTGGTGGGCCTTAAATTTAGCTTTTCTGTAAGGAATTGGCTGTAGCAGGGCAATTTGTTCCTTGTACAACACTGCAGACAGAAGGCGAATCCTTCACCACATTTTTCATGGCAGTGAGATATGCACTTGTCAACATATTTTGTCACCACAAAGTGGCTCTTGGCAATAGGATCATAAAGATCAATAAAAAAGTGCAGATTCTCAATATTTTACTTGCAGCTGCAAAAATTTCATTTATCTTGTTATTTTCCTTACTTGCTGCCATTCTGTCTCACGAGGGCACTGCTAGCTAAGCAGAATGTTTTTTCCCAACATTCTATGAATATCTGACAAAAACTCCAGCCAGTTGTCCGGACCTCGCTTCCCTTCCTCCCTCCGCATCTCCAAGAGCTGTGCATTTTATTAATTCTTTCCACTGCTACATAAAAAAATCAAAATTGGAGCCGAGCTATAAATCACTGGCATCTCCTAACTTGAGAAAAATTGAGTCTACTTTGTACTTCACCCTTGTAACATTTCATCTCTCGGTTTGGCTTCCCTTAATATAAACACAGCGCCCGGCAAATGAATGTGCTAAAACCAAATGACACACTTTGCCGCTGAAAGAGCAGAACTGTTTTCGAGCAATGGGTGGTCTTCTGAGGCACGGAGTAGGCCGAAAGGGAAAAAAAAAAACAAAAAAAAACGTGTAAGTGTACACCGTTCCTTACAAGCGGGCAGAGCTTCCAAAACTCGCAGAAATCTCTGCATGTTGAAGCACATCAAAGGGATTTTTCCCTTTTCAGATAATATTTCCTTTGCTGACATGTATTTAGTATTGTGGTTGGATGACTCATAAAGATAGCTTCATGGCGTCCCAACGCAGTTGAAGCAGAACACATGCCAACAAACATTATTGTCAGTCTCCAAATAAAAACAAAACGTTCAGCTAAGGGTCAATCAATCAAGGGCGCTTTGAAGAAAATTCCATTTAGATATTACAAATCATAACAGAATGAATCTAAACCAGCTGACTTTTTGTGAAGAGGACATTCATGTACAATAAAAATTAGGCTGGCTCTTCAGGGTCCAACTTTTCTATTTTCTTACTCTTGGACGTGGTCACTGGTGATGGATGCCAGTTTTTTAAATTGTGTTTTTGTAGTTCATTTTATAAAGATCTGAAGTAATCGAAAACAGATCGGCAGAGAGAACTTGAAGTTTAAGTGCCATCATGAAAGGGGAGCTATAAAATCCACTTAATATTGACAGATAAGTAATGACTTACTCATGCCCACCTTCCTCTTAGGGGTTTCTTGTTTGCCCAAATTCAGAATGCGCCTCAAGAGCTCCCCGGGTGCTCATTATAGAACCAGCCAAACTCTCTCTTGCTGAATAGACAAGCACAATCTTAACTAATTTTCTATCTCCGAGTTTCATAAAATCTTCATGACAGAAATGCAGCTGCAATAAAGGTGAGGGAAGCCCATGCACAGCAGTGTAACCAAATACCGTCGTGCACTATTTCATCTGGACCATTATTTCATGAACTAGAACTGCATAGGAAACCAAGGCAGTGAAAAGTCACATGCTGCCCAAATATGTTCCTTTGGAGTTGAAGACCTTCGGAGAGCGAGCCAGATTTGTGCAGCCTTTAACCTATCAGGGGAATAAAGTTTTTTCTTCTTTTTCTAAAGGCTTCATTTCAAAAAAAAAAGAGGGAGAGAGAGAAAGAAAAGGAAAGGAAAATAAATAGCCACAGGCAGGACTCCAAGTCGCCAAGCTCAGGGCTTTCTGCTTTGATGTGTCTGTGGTGCCTAATAAAGCTAAACAGTTGCTTCTGATTCTAAAGGGAACATGGCTGTTTATAACTGAGGTCATATATTTATATGGCACATGTTTTCGAGGGATTTTTGAGAAAAGAAGACTTAGTGGTAGAGCTTTTTTCCTATGTGATCTGTTTCTGCCCTCTCGTCTCCTCTCCGCGTTTCTATAGCACTAAATGCAAAAGTTCGACCAACAGGTGCACTGAGCAGATGTGACTTAGCATCTGGGAATCCACCTTGCTTCTCAGGCCCTGCCCCCAGCGGCCTCCCTCTGAGACTCTGGGAAATGGGGGTGGCTGCACCTCCCCTTTGTTACCCTTTGGGCTTTGCCCAAACATCTCGGGAAACCCTATGATCTGGAGCCACCTCATCACCTGAAACCGATTCTGAATTGTCCAAGGGCCAAAGCCCAATGCTTTGGCACCTTCCTAGGAATCAGGAGAGGGTATTCTGGCTCACATATTGCAGCTGAGCATACCAGTTTTGGAAACGCAGTCTTGGGAAGGCTGAGCGTCCTTGGTTTCCCAGGCCTTTGTGCAAAGGAAACTGTTCCCCTGGGAGAAGACGTGAAGCCGACTGAGAACAAGGGACCTGGGGCTGAATCTCTGCGCTCCCGTTTGGGTGTGTGCGCACGCCTGCTCAGGGGGAATCGCCCCACATCAGTGGGTTTGCTGGGCTCCGTCGGGCCATGGTGGAAGTTCAGGCGAGGATGTGGAAGGAAACTTGACCATGTGCACTGAATGAAAGAGGCCTTCTACTAGCACCTTTAGTTCCGAACGCTCATGAAATTTGCTGCTGCAAGAACTAAGGCGATTTCAGAACCCTAGCAAACAACTCTCTGCCAGTCCTTGCAGAGTTCCTGCAAAAATTCCTGCAGGATTTTTTCCAAAAAACGCGAGCAGCAAGCCTGAATTTGCATATGCGAGCCCACGGGCTTTAGCTCTGTAAGTGGTAAATTGAGATATACTTTACCTGTACTGAACTACTGTTAGATTCTGTTCTCCGCAGTGCCTTGCACATCGGATATACCTCATCCAGCTCGACTTACTAGGTTCCCCACCATCAATAAAGTGCTGTAGTGTCCCATCTTGGTCATATATCTAGGGAAGAGGTCAGAAGGTCAAGTAGTTAGAATGAATCATCAGCAATCATTTTCCCTGCTTCCCTTGGTGTCTGTCTGTGTTCGCTGTAGACATTTATTGCCCTTAGGTTTGCTTGTGCTCACGGATGCTTGTGGAAACTTCACTGGAATAACAGGAAGATATTTTTTGGTGAGGCAAGTCAATCATATTTTTCTTATCAAGCCAATCTTCCCTGTATTAAACATATTTGTGGTATTTCAAGGATGTGAGTGACCATGTTTCCCAAAGAATATTTAACCAATTTTGACAGGCTACTCTTAAGTAATGAGCTGACGGATAAACAAAGCAAGCTGAAAGGAGAGGCCACTCTGACATAGCTGGAACGTCCACATAAAAGGCCCCCAGTCTCAAACACATTAACTGTTCAGAGGCATTCGAGGCAGTAACCGTCTGTTCAACAAGCTGTATTACACCTAGCAGAAGGCAGTCAGAGAGTTATGGAGCTACAGAGCTAGTAAAACAGACACTGATTTGCGTGAAATAAATGGATTCTCACCTCACAGAAGACGTAAGACTTCAGTTGTCAGGACCTGAAACTATTAGGAGAGGAGTCATCAAAAAAGAGAGACCCTCAAAAAGGGGGGAACCCCCCCCCCACAAAACTTTCGTATGGATTTAAATGTCTTCACTGAGGTTGGTCTAATAATTATTGCCTTAGGTCATCTCCAACAGATTTTCTTGCAAGATCACATTCAAGGAAATGTCGTCTGGTTCAAACAAGTAACCAGCCCAGCACCCACGGAGCTGGTGCCGACACCAGAGGCAGGTGACTCCCACTTCCAGAAACCAGGTCTGCCCTGGGTAGGACGTGGTATCTACATTAGCGGGAGATCAGGGGTTACATGTGTTCTAGAAAGTCATCCCCAGTCCAAGGGGCAGCCAGGAAGTAAGGGGTATAGTTTGCAGAAGGACCATGGTGCAACTGGACCTTTGCAGATAAAATCAGCGGTAGGATCCCAGCAGTTGCTGAGGTGTCTCCCAGAGCATCCTGAGAACGCATGTCTCTTACTCTTGCTAATCAGCCTTTCCACTTCCCTTTGGACATGGAGATCCACCTTACAGAGAACCTCACGGGTTACCTTTCGGCCCTAAAATTAATATGGTCATTCATATTAAATTAGCTCAGTATTTCTATTCTGGGGGCCAAAAGGCTTAGTGATGACAGTTTCTTTTTATTATCACCATTTTTAAATGGCTGATTTTTTTTTTGAACTTATTTGTCTCTACCCCCAACCTTTGCACTAACCCCCACAAATAAAGACAGACATTAATCTAATAAAGATAATTGTTTGAGAAGTTATGACCGCATAGCATGCCAGAGTGATCACAGCTGAAAACCAATGTAGCCCGAGAAGAATGAATGAATTCCTAGATTACATTATATTTCAAATTAGTGCCTTCTCCCAATTCCCAGTTTGGGGATGATAGCAGAGAATGGACACATTTCATGTGGTGGATACATCGCTACATGAGCAACCTAATAACAGACTTCGTATTTACATTAGATTGCACTGTAGTTATTTTGTTGTTTTTTTGTTTTTGTTTTAAGAAGCTGGTTCAAAGATTCAAAGTCTCAACCCTGAGCCTGCTGTTGACAGGCCATGCAACACTGAACAAAGTCATCGGTTCCTTAAAAGCCACTGTTTATCTATAATGGAGCCAAAAATGTTGATGACCCAGCCCTCTGCCCTGTCCTTTCCCTACAAACAAACCTTCCATGAGGACTGCTGATGAAAATAATTATGAGGCATTTTCAGAAGTACAATTCTCCTTTGTACTTCTCGCCAATATCCTCAACAGCGAGGAAAACTCTCTAACATTTATCTGTAGTGGCTGCTACCTTGAGAGTTGGCTCATTTGAACACCAGACACTAGCCAGTCAGTCTTAAAAATGAGTATAAAAGGTGTTTCCTTGTACACTCTTGTTTCAACAATAACCTCCTTAAACTAAGGAGGTTTATTGGAATCCTACTATTTTTGTAACTACAGGAATCCTACAATTTTTGCCTGCCTGATGAAGCTGCTACCTGCCTTGAGGAAAAGTAGATGGCTCTTTGTCAGGCTTTTTCCAAATATCACACAATGTAGCGCATGGCATGAGGTTGAGCCTCCCTGGCTTCAGCTAATACTGGTATTAAATTATTTCACATGAAGCTTTGATGAGAATCCCACGTACTTCATTATAACCCATAACTATGTGCCCAATCAGAGTTGAGGAAACTCATTCAACCTTGATCCTGTTCTCTTCCCTCAGCCCCTTGAGCCCAGCCATCACCAAATCCAGTTGAATTTGCCTCCTAAACTTTTCAAGTACATCCATCTCTCCCTCTCCACTTAACATCCTTGCCCAAATCAGCTTCCTTTCTCACCTGAAGTACTGCAACAGTCTCTTCATTGATCTTCCTGCAGCTTCTTCCGTCCCCCTCCAACCTATTCTCCAAACTATAGCCAGAGTGATCTTTCCAGACACAAATCTGATTATATCTGTTTCACCACAAATCTGATTATATCTGTTTCACCCAACTCCCCACCCCAAATAAAAAGCTTCATAAATGTCATAAAATGTCAAGTCATGGCAACGTATATTCACAGCATGTGGGATTTCCTCAAAGGGGCTCATGCCTCCTATCAGTTATTTAGGGAGGCCAAACATGTGTGCCTTTGCATTTGGCTCAAGATAATCCTGGGCCTTTTCTGGTTGGTGCTGTTCTACTCGGTGTTCCTTAAAAGAGACACAACGGGCCAGAAGGCACTGGTGCCTATTGCTGTTCATTCCTCTAGCAGAAGGAGAATAAAACTTGGTAAACCAGAATACCCCAATGTGAATGCTAAGTAGGAACTAAGGATGATTTCTCTAAAGGCTCTAGATACTTCTTTGGGTCTTATTATTATTCTCCATCACTAGCTCAACTTTGTTTCCTTTTAAGAGCTCAAAACAAACAAACAAACAAACAATTTAAAAGAGGGTAAAATTCTGCATGTAACTGAACTACACAAGTACACCATGCCTATATCCATCGACTGTACCAGACAGACGCTAACTTCTGCCTCCAACGTGAGAAGAAACTACAAGTGGAAACATTTCACAGGTTTCAGTGTAGAGTAGCAGCAACAATTTCAAGTTTAGGAAGTTGTTCTTGGAGGTTGTGTTAACATCTACATTTGTGTGACACTCAACTGAATTTTTAAGTTAAATTCCTAACAGGTCTAAAAACTTAAGGGATTTAAGAGACGAATTTATGCCAAGCTCAAGAGTTATTTTGTTTTCATTATCTTTGAAAAGATTTAAAATAAGCACAAAAATATTGAAAATCATGTACAAAGTGTGTAGGCAATCCCCTCAGGGGCTGTGAAAATGTTGAAAGGTGAGAAATTTTATTCGTTCAAATAGTGATACCAAAGGCAAGAAAGTTAAGTTTAGATAAAGGAAAGATTCGTTCTGAACAAACACTTCAATACAGCATAGTTCTGCTGAAAACTGGACTTTGTCTTGAATGAACATGAACTACCAAAGTTTTCATAGTTGCTTTGTTCTTTCTAAGGAAGTTGAACAAATGACCCTCCGGAGGTAGGGAAAATATGTGTAAAGAAACACACAGGACACTTGGTAGGAAAAGGGTTTAATTCTGCAAGGGAAAAAACCTTAAAACTGTAGAAAGCATATTTGGCATATTTGCTTTAGAAAGCTAGTACCGGCATTGCCAAAAGGGAGTATGAAATGGCATAGTCACATTGGAGAACATTTTGGCAATATCGAAATAAAGTTGACAATACTTATATCCTATGACTCAGCAATTTCACTTCTAGGAAATTACTCCAATGATGACTGATACATGTATCTAAGGAGACAAGTTGATGGGCATTCATATTAGCATTGTTTGTAATAGTAAACAATTAGAATCATCAGAATAAACAAACTGTGGTTTATTTATTCAATAAAATAGTATAAAACATTTAAGATGAATTAACTAGATCTGCTGTGTTAAGATCCAGTTGATGTAGATAAATATCAAAACATAATGTTGATTGAGAAAAGCAAGTTGCAGACTGATACATATGATACTGTTGGTTGAAATCTAAAAATATACAAACAAACAATAGTATATTTTATAATAGTGTATATTGTAATAAATATAGCAATATATCTATCTCTGTGTACCTATACATATTGTAAATTTCTGAAAAGAAACACTGAAAGAATTAACAATAACTTCATCATAGTACTGCCTTTGGGAAATAAGAGAATGTTAGAAAAACAAGGGGAACTAACACTTGATTTGAAATGCTTCATTTTTCTTAAAAAAAAAATCTGAAGCAATAAATAAATAAATAATAAAAATAAATAAAAACCTGAAGCAAATACGGCAAAGTGTTAACACTGACATTTTTCGCGGCCTGTACATGGGCATTTATATAGTATACTTTGTGCTTTTCTGATTTATTTTTCAAAAAAAAAATCAAAGGGAGAAAAATAAAAAGAAAACCTAGCCATTTATTTCTTTGTAGTTTAGTTTTTGCATGTGTTGTTAAAATAGAAAAGTTGACTGTTTTATCCAAGGTTAAAAAGTGTCTCTGTGTTATCCTACTGGGAAAATACTTGCAATATGTATCACTACGGTGTCAGCCACTGATTTTTTGTGTGCGATTGTTGTTGCTATTTTAAAACCACTGTTTATGGTTTGAACGTTCTCTTTTATCTTGCATCAGTGGGATTAGAAAGCAAACGGAAGAACTAATTCTTACCTTTTTAAGAGGATTTTTATAGTTTTCAATCCAATAATATTTATTGGGATGCCACATATGTGGTGGAAATAACGATCACACAAGTTCTTGCTCATTACAAACCATACATGGCATTGACTGAAAACCACCACACAAAAGGCTTTTTTTTTTTTTTATTGCAATCCTGGATATTATGGAGAACCACTCTGTCCCATGATCTTATTTTCCTAGAACAAAAATCTACTTTAAATGAGAACAGCATGAGTGAAAAATGCACCAATGGTGTGTGTTACAAATGCTGGTCATGAGTGACTTGTCCAGGGCTTTGTCATTTGTGAACGCTGCCAATTTGCATTAACAATAATAATAATCACAGAAACAATATAAGCCAGAGGCTGACTTGGGTCTTGCATAATAGCAAGAAAATCATCTTCTGAATGATAAGATTTGTGTATACTGGTGGCTCTGAGCAATCAGTTCCTCTAAAGACAGTTTGGTAAATTAGTGACTCTCAGGCTAAATTCAGGCAATTGACCAATATTGTTTTTCCTCCGTGTTTGAAAAATTTGGAAATTTTACATATTTTCTCATTTTTCTTGGAAAAACCAAAAGACAGGTCACCCATCTCTGACCATAATCCACTGAAGCTGAGGCAAAGAAAGTGGCCCCCTTTAGATCAGCCACGAGCTTTTCTAGTTCTCCATAATACCTACCACTCCCTACTGTTTTACATGCTTCTTACTTCACTCATTTTTTACCTACTTGCTTGGCCTCATTTAAGTTTGTCATCCGAGCTGTAAAGGAATTATTGCTACCCCTGAAAATCAGTCTGTTACAGCTGGAGGCACTTTCAAGGAAAACCCTTTGACCTGATAGCCTGGAAACACTGCAAACACTTATCACTGTTGTGCTGCCCTGAAGCCATCATCTGACCGGGAGCCAAACTTTCTGTGCTGTAGTTTTCCAGGGAGTGAGGGAGCTGAGGGAAGCATTCCCTTTTTTCATTTTTACCAGCAGAGGTTTTCAAAGATCTTTTTAAGCAAAGGATTCCCTTTAATTCAATGAAGCCTTAAATATGATTCCACTATAAAAACAAATAAAAAAGAAAGTTGCCCTGGTCCACTATAAAAACAGATAAAAAGAAAGTTCACCAGGGACACGCCAGCAGCTCAGCCCACCTCACCCTTGCTCTCTGAGATGGTTCCTGGGACATCACCAAGGGTCCGCCGTGAACTGAAAAGTTGGTGATTTAGACCAAGTGGCAAAATGAGGTCCAGTCTGCAGGTCTCCTCACACCTTTCCATGCCTCTGCCTTCCCATTGGACATGTGCTGAGGTGTGCTTTGTCTCCTTTAATCCTACAAATACCCAGAAGAGAGCCAGTGATCTTAACAAAAGGAACATGGATTATAACGGAAACAGTAACCTGCTCCTCCCAGAACCTAGGTCCCTGAATTTTGGCAAGATTCAAAGGTTCTGTACGAAAAGAATTAGCCGATTTTTAGGGAGTAGGGAGACATCTCAGGCTCCCTCTCCTACGTTTCCACACCTTGGCATATTCCTGTGCCGAGACCCCTGACACCAGCATTTGATTGTGTACTAAAATGCCAGCCTCCTTCAGCTTTTGCTAAGCAGCTGACGTGAGGGAGCGTATTTTAGGCCCAAACATCTAACGCAGGGCCCAGCACACAGGAGGAACTCAAAACATACTGAAGTGAATTGAACGGAATTCTCCTAATAATTCTACAGCTTCTTAAAATCTCATATTTTATTTAAAACCAGAGGCGAAATCACCACTAAATGCAATTGAAACTTCATTCTAAACACTAACAACTTGGGCTTTTAAAGGAAAATATGACATCCTCCTAACTTCTTTTAATTCTATGAAATGCAAGGGTTACTTTCATATGAGGATTAAAATGCATTAAACAATTACCCCAGTAAAGGTCTGAGAAAAGATCTTTGGGAGTTTTCCGGTTTGGACCTGGAAACCCAGCACAGTTTCAAACCCAAACACATTCTTTGACAACACGTGGAGGGGTCCAGGGAAGAACAGACACAAAGATGATTTCTCAGATCTCCTCTACCTATTGTCCACACTGTCTTTATATGGTCCTACCTCTTCTGTGACACTCAGAAAATTAGGGTTTCAATAATCAAGTGTATTAGTAATGTGAGAAACTCAATTGAAAAATACACTGTTTGCCAAGATGGATAAAAAGGTTTCACTGTGAAATTCCTCTGTGTCGGGAGGCAGTGGTGCAATATTTCGAGCCTGTGGATAGCTATGGGCTACAAAATCGTTTTGACTGTGAAAGGTGAAAACCAGAATACCTCTGTTGCTAAATAAATGATTCCACTTTTAATAAATATAGTTGGTAGTGGAGAGTTTCTGAAGTAGTATCAGGGAATATATACCAGGGACGTGACCGGAGAGGGTAAAGTGCAGAGGCTAAGAGCACCCATATGGGTGTCGGCTCCCATACATGAGAGCTATCATGTGGCACCACCTCAGATGACCATGTGACTTCGGGCAGTTGCTTAACTTCTTGAGGAAACTGAGACCTTCTTTGAAAAAATGGTGTTAATAATAATCCCTATGTCAAAGGGCTGATATAAAAATCAAATGAGCTTATATATGTAAAGGACTTAAATTGGCTCTGGGAACACAGTAAGAGGCCAAAGAGCATTAACTATCCTTCGGCCATCAGTATAATTATATGGGAAATGTCAGCCTGCTTGGGGCCACTGACAACAAGACAGTATGTGCAGTGTATGCCAGCTCATTTTTGCTAAGGTTACCAGAACATACGCTCAATGAAGGCAGAAATGCATTTTCAATGTTTTTGAAATTTACCCATAAGTACTTTACACGTGGCTTGGTACATACCAAGGACATCAACTTTTGTTGTGAGAGAGAGAGAAATGGGGATGACATAAGGAAGGTACAGGAGTAAACCAGTCATTCTAATTTGTGTTTTTATTTCCCAGACAAGTCTATCAAAAAACAAAACAAAATATTAAAAACACTGGATGAATATGAACACTACCTAGAGAAGAGTACAGAAGCATCTCTTCAGTCCTACATTTTCCATTTTGTAGATTTAATCAGTCTTCAGTATAACACAGTGCTACAAAAATGGCATCCAAGAGACACAGGCAGCCACCGCCCCCTTAAGAGCATTCCTGGAGCAGATCTGTAACTAACAGGTAGTCATTACAAGTGTTTTGATTATTGTGGCTTCAGCACTGCAACAGACCTCTCACTGAACATCACCGAACATGCAGGATTGCTTGACCTCTGAAGCCACTGACATTTCTGGCCAGAAGAGGCCCCAACTTACAGAGCCTCAGTGCCACATGAACAACGGACATGTTCAAGGTAGGTGAGCCATCGGTGCAATCCAGTGTGCCCAGATGAGGACAAGGGGACATCTGTGCGTGGCAGTGTGAACCATCAGATCCATAGGGAGCCTTTTCAGCCAGGGCCTCCGGGCTCTGCTTCCCACATTAGAGAGGAAGATAGCAGAACCACACCACTGTGGTCTCTTAACCCCTTCACTTTTCAACTTTTCAATCAAGCTACATCCGGGTGTGAGAAGACAGACCCCAAAGCAATACCCTTAAAAATGAGTGAGATGATCTGCCTTCACCTGAACACAAAGTAAGAACAACAGCTAAAGACTAGGTCACACACATTTGTGTGGGATTTTTGTTTACAAAATACTTTCACAAGCAAATCTGAGCCTTACAACTGACCTGAAAGGTAGGTTGAAACATTATTCCATTTCATAGGTTAAGAAACTTTGGGCTGAGAAGGTTAAATGACTTGCCCGCCATCATACAGGTGGTGAGTTTGACAAGGACGTACCCTCCTGAGCCACAGGCCATCATGTTGTTGCTTTTTTCTCACGTTCCATCAGGGAGAATTAGTAGAGCTTTCTCCTTAAAAGCATGTGAAATTCTCCAAATAAGGGCCATGAAAATGTTCAGAATGATTAACAATGTCATATATCAAATTTCTACTTTCAGAGTAAATGTCAATTGAGTGAGAATTACTTAATCTGTTAGCAAAAATTACACAAAGCAACCACGCAATGGATAAAGACACAGCTCCCCAATATTGTGTAAAACCATTTTCCTTCCACTGGCAATGTGCCATACTGACCAGGAACAGCAAAAAGGTGGGCAAGGCCTAAGACTATCGATAAAAATGCGTACTTTACAATAAAACCTCTTCATTAAAGTAAATACTAGTGTGGCCATATTTATTTGTGATCAGTTTTTCAAATTTTTTCTCAAATATATAGTACTATATAGGTTTTTGGGTTTCTTTTCACTTCGATGGTTTCTCCTTCTTCCCTCTATTAGATATAATAACAACTTATTTTGTTGTTATTATATTTCTAATAAGAAAACTCTTTCCCCTCACTCTGGTTTGGAATATTTTGGAATGTTTAGAATGCCAAGATTTTGAGACAAGGCTTCAAAAGTCAAGTAATAAACACCCCATAAAATAAATGAGTAATGGTTATATACACCATTGCTGTATTTTAAGTAATGCTGATATAAAGCTATATACTGTACTTTGTCAATTCACATTCATCAAGTCCCAGAAATATTAGAAAATCATTAAAGGTTTATGTTGAGCTTGCAGATAATACTAACATATAAGTCAAGACTGAAATATGGTAATCAGAAAAACAGTTGAAAAGTGTCAATACACTGTAAAACACCGGTGGTAGGGTGCGTGAAGCCCGCATCAGAGAGCCGGCCATGTGAAGAAATGAAAATGGGTATTTTGGTCACACTGGGTCAGCTGCTGCTAACTGTCAGGCTAGCAGAAGACAGTGGGTGACTCAGGATTCCAGCACAGAGATCCAGGAGCTCCCGAGAGCTGCTGGGCATTTGGTGAGTCCCACTTATCTCCAGGGATGGCGGCGGCCATCAATACAAAGCCTGCCATCCATCAATCTGGAGTCCTCTTCAGACATTCTCTGTCTGCTGATCAGAGGAAGACTTTGGGGAATTAGGCTTCCATTATCAGGAGTTTGTCTGTGATCTGAACAAGCCACTGAACCTTTAACTTTTCACTTGGCAGAAGCATATATGCTGGAAAAGTCCTGACAGTTCATTCATTTTGTTCCATCCTAGAGCCAGCTGATGTCTGACTGGTGAGACCCGCCCTCTTTGATGTTGTACTCTTTTGAGAGTGCCCTGCTGTGAAAAAAATTTTATCCATCCAAATTAAAGAGAAATATTTCTGCATCCAGCTGTTAGCTGTGACATGTTTGCCATTTTTCAGGGTACTGGCTTGGTGCCATCCACAGGCTCTGCTGCAAACCTCTTTTTCCCTCTCCTCCGTTGCAGTAATACTATCCACAGTGCACCAAGCGTCCATACAATATCAACACTCAAAAGGAAAATACTGCTAATCCTACATGACTAAGAACAGCCTCAGAAATATTTTCACGCAACCATTTCTCTTTTCACTTCTTCTTTTTAATATCAATGTCTTTCACAAACTGTAAAATTCTTTGACACAATCCAACCACTTAAAAATTGTTTCAGTTCGGTTTATTAAAAATCCCGTTTTAATTAATGTAACCAACAAGAAGTCCTGACCTCTTTTAAATATATTTACAAATGAAATGAACTTGGATCTTGTGGAAATTTGTTTCACATGTTCTGAGTCCACAGTTTAAAATGGACATTTATTCAGTGGAGAGAACTCTGTGTAAAAAAAGAAGAAAAACTCTCATGAAAGCTTGAATAAACATTTAGATCTAAGTAATCAAGAAAGCCCGTATCTTCTCATATTTATTAAGTGCTATTGGGGGCTTATAAAGATTGCTGCCATGAACTGTGTGTATTATAAACAAAGGGCAGCTCACATTACTACCAAGTTTTTCCCCACGTACTGAGATGACTGAGGAAAACGGCTCAGTTCCCAGTGAGCCTTCCATAGTCTGGCCTTTCTCACTCTTCTCTCTCATTTTCACTTTTGCTGAGGAGGAAAGAGATCAGTCGGAACTAGATCTCAGTATTTAGCATCAGAGAATCCTGCCTTGAGACTGATCTCAGACTGACTAGCAACCATGCACAGCTATTCACCATCTTTTCTCACGTCAGTAAAGGTGGGTCATGAAAAAAATAAACAACAACAAAAACAGACTATGTGTGAGAAAGTATCAATTTTGGAAAATAATCCACAGGGAAATCTGAATTAACACACTCCTCCACAAGGAAAAACAGAGTCTTAGTTTTCCACCACACAGGAACGGGGATCAACATTTTGTTAAAATAATTCTAGAAATATTACCGGTGTGAGCTGATGGGATTTGCACATTATCCATAATAGTACACCAAATAGTCCTTCACTTGAAAACTGTAAAATCACGCATTAAAGCTATTGCACACGCTGTGGCACACCCTTGAATTCTCCATATGGTTCATGAAATGCATCTTAAGGAATACTATTTAACCCTTACCGTAGTGGAAATGTGGGGCTTATAAATTCTAGTGGGTGGAACACTACATAGACCTTGGTGAAAACTATTACTGATTTTACACTTCAGCACGGCGGCTGATGAAGAATACGATTTCCAAGGAGAAGCTTGGACCAAAGCCTAGGTGCAAACTGCTATGTTAGACAGCAATCATATTAAATATTTACAAGGTAGTAAGTAGGGAATATCCCTAAAAAAGTCAGACGGAGGCTACTTCCATGTATGTTCAGACACACACACACACACACACACACACACACACACACACACTGCGCCTTAGAATTCACCTGCTTTTTTTAGTAAGAACTTTCTGAAGACACAAAATATTTGTCCCAATGAAGTAATGGTTTCCTATGGTTTTACTACTTTGCAGAGCAGTCTACAGCTTTATTTCTTTGCTGAAATGTGTCACTCTTTAAATTATTATGTTTTCCTAAGTGTACGACATTCTTTTCCTAACCACACCAATGATTGTCAGACACACTTTATTAAAGGGAAAGTGACCATCTGCCCAGGGTAGAAAACAGATTTTCAGATCTTAAATAATTTAGAAGACACTCCTTATGTCATATCGGGACAGTACTGAGCTTGCACTCATTTCCCAATTTACATCATCCTGTCCTGGGTCCTAGGACAATGGCAGAGACGGAATCAACTCTCAAATTCACGGTGCTCCAGAAAGTGAGAGTGTGAGGGGCACAACTGGCCTAAACCAGGCATGGTCCCGTGGGAGAGCCCCCTGAGGTTGCTCTTCTCCCAACATAACTACTTACAGGAAAAATCTACTGGAATTCCAAATTTGTGCTGGGAGCAAGAGACATGGAGAGATGGATTTTGGCTTCTCCGAACCATTTTTCTTAAAGGAGAGGTTGCACAGCTGTGCAGAGGACTGAACAAGCACACTCGTTCGCCAGTTTTGCTCCCCGTCAAGATGTAGGAGATGAGGTACTGAAGATAGAAGGTGATGGCAGTAGCTTTAAAGGTAGACTTTCTGACCTCCCAGATGGCATTCTTTCAACAAACATTTAGTAAGCAGCTATTATGTGCCAGTCACTGCTTAACGCAAGGCATCAAAAACTTAAGATCCAGTTCTTGCCTTCAAGTAATTGACAGTTCATGAGGAGAGATACACACATAAACAAATCAGAAGACATTTATTCTGGCACCACAATCTGTAGATTTTCCCATCCAACCTTTGGACATTTGATGTCTAGAATGGGGTTCCTAAGTGCGGGAGGGTCACCCATTCCACATTTACAAACAGGACATCAGGACTTAAAGTGAAAGTTAAAGCTAGTGATTTAAACAAATTCTGGACTGTGAAGGTGGCATTAAGTAAATGTTTGATTAAAATCTGCCAAATTACAACCTCAATGAGGCAAAGATAAAATCCGTCTTGTTTCCTATAGTACCCCTGGTACCTAGTGTTGAATAAACGTCTGTTGGTTGGCTGGTTGGTTGGGTGGTTGGTTGGTTTAGTGGGTGGGTGCGTGGATGGATGGATGGGTGGGTACGTAGATAAAAGGATGGACAGTCACAAGGATACAGATGAAAGGATAGGATAACTTCTAGGTATGCAAGCGAAGGGCTAGACCATGCCTCTTTGCTGTCTGGGCAGGTCAACATAGTTAGAGCAGAACTGAATATCCAACTGGGAGAATTTTAAGGGATGCAATGATACCTGAAAAAGTGTGCTTTGCCTCACTGGCTAAAATTAACACTTCTTTTATTATTTTTCCCCCTTAGCTCTTGGGTTTTTTTTTTTTTCAGCTTTATTGAGGTATAATTAACAAATAAAATTGTAAGGTATTCGAAGTGTACATTGTGGTGATTTGGTGTATGTACACATTGTGAAAGGATCCCCCCTCCATATAGTCAGTTACCACATCCCTCACCTCTCCTATATTTATTTATTATTTGGTGAGAACATTTAAGTTTCTTTAAAAATGCCCAACAACTCTTGGAGGAGGATGGTCACAGCTAAAGCGGAGCTCCATTCCGCCCGCTCCTGCACCTGACTCACCGCTATTCGCTGTTTGCTCTCTCTGGGGAACTGGTTGGTCAGGAAACGTGCCGCAGCCACGGCTTTTAAAGACACTGGAAAGACACCCATGGAACCAGAAGTGGCGATTCACCGAATTACAATGACTCTAACCAGCTGCAACATAAAATCCTCAGAGAAGGTGTGTACCGACTTGATCAGAAACACAAAGAAAAAGAATCTCAAAGTGAAAGGAGCAGTTGGGATGTCTACCAAGATTCTGAGCAGCACTACAAGAACAATTCCCCATGGGGAAGGATCTAGGACTTAGCATCCTTTTCAGATAAAGATCCACAAGCAACTCATTGACTTGTACAGTCCTTCTAAGATTGGTAAGCAGATTATTTCCATCAGCATTGAGCCAGGAAGCGAGGTTGAAGTCACCATTGCAGATGCTTAAATCAAGCTTTTTAATAAACTATCAATTATTTAAAAAAAAAAAAAAAGCCCAATAGTCTCTGCAGAATTGAGGTCGCTGCAAAGCACCCGGATGGAAATTTCAATCAGTCGCGAGGCTGCAGACGATCCAGAGCCTGGCACATACCTGCCTCTCTGCCAATGTTGGTCTCTCCTCCCATCCCAACCCCCAAAACTGTCCCTGTTGAGGGTTACTGTTACTATCCCTAGTCTTCCCTTTCACTGACTCTTTTTCTACCCTCCATAGTTACTCCTAGCTGTGAACCTAGGTCAAATTGCTACTCCTGGAAAAGAATAGTTGCATTTTGAGATTTATCTTCAAGTGAGGCAAGAAAGGGGGCATAAAGCTCTTTTAAAGAAATTCAAAGTACCACAATAAGGGCTGAAGTCCTCCTGGGGAGGACAAATGACCATTCCTGGGACCCTTGCTATGGCATAGATGGTCCATTTGGGTCCTTGCAGAGATCCAGGGTGAGGCCGCTGACTGCTGCTGCAGTTCCAGGACAACAGCTTCTGCAGAGGGTGAGAGTCAGAGGAAAAGGCAGGGGACTCTGGTAACAGGGGCATACCCAGCTCCTCCTGCAGAAGAGTTTTCTGTGGATCCTCTCCAGGGGTACCAGCAGGGCCACTCAGCCTTACATTCATAAAGACCTTCCAATTTAGACCTTTGAAGTCATTTTCAAATGAGGTTATAAATACAATCCCAGAGATAGACTGACAGGATTAAAAGGAGGCCTTCTTTGCACACTCTCAACTTGGGTCCTTTGACCAGACCACACTGCCTGTAGTGAGCCATAAATTAACATTTTTATAAATCCTGTAACTAACTTATGAATAGCACAATTATATGTTTCTGGTATTAAAAGTATTAAGTTGTTAAAAGTAAACATTTAAAGTATACCCCTGTTTTTGTAACCCTGTTTTGGCATTTTTTTCATTTTTCCATATATCAAGGGCCTCAAAAAATGGAAGTGGCCCAGGCCTCTAAACAGCCCTGGTGTGGGCTTGTTGATAAAGTTCCTTTCACATAGTTGGGCCAGACCGGCTGGCAAGTGTGTAGCCGGCACTGGGACACGGTGCTTTCTTACAGAGAGACAGCCCTGTGTTTCTGGATAAGTAGTCAAGTCCACAAAGCATGATTCCCCGGAAATCCAACCAAGAGATCCAGTAAACCTGACCGTCTGGGGCATGAGGTTTGCAAATCCTCTGGTTAGGAGAGGTATGACTAACGTCAACACCCAAGAAAAGCAACCACTTAATTACCACATTGTTATAACTTGTATGCGTCCTAATTTTTAGACAAGACTTAGGATTCTCTTCTTTCCACAGGAAGCATCTGTGGGCTGAAATAAAAGAAAGAGATCTCTTACACTGGGGTCCAGAGAGAGGTTTCAGACAAGGCTACACACACTCTGGAATTTCAAGAAAATGATGTACGAAGTGTGATCAAACAACACAGTGAATGTTTAAACAACAAAAACTTATTACAGTAAAAGCTACATTGCCATTAATCCCCCTCACTTCAAACACAGTTATTCCATCGTTCTTGCCACTTTCTGAAGCAGTTCTGGAAGTCCTCTTTCATGAGTGTCTTTAGTTGCGCTGTCATGGCTGCCTCGATGTTCTGAATTGATTCAAAATGTTTACCTTTCATGATCAGTTTGATTTTGGGGAAGAGCCAGACATCACACGGTGCCAGATCCGGTGAATAAGGTGGATGAGGACACTCCGTCATGTTTTTATTTGACAGAAATTGCTGTACCAGAAACAATGTGTGACATGGAGTGTTGTCATGATGGAGGATGATTTACGGCACACTTTAAAGCATACCTTCTCTCAGCCGTAGCTCACACCTGACTGACTGCACCAAACAAGATGAAACTTTTCACACACTGTTACTAAGGTTCGATGCACCACTTCCCGTATTCAAGATCCCTGCTTTTCTGTTGATGGCCCTCGGCAGCAGCACTCACCTTATTTGTTGATCACAACGAAAAGGCTCCATGTCACATATTGCTTCTGGTATGGCAATTTCTGTCAAATAAAAACACTACGGTGTGTCCTCATCCATCTTATTCACCGGATCTGGCACTGTGTGACTTCTGGCTCTTCCCCAAAGTCAAAATGACCATGAAAGGTAAACATTTTGAGTCAATTCAGGACATCGTGGCAGCCATGACAGCACAACTAAAGACATTCATGTAAGAGGACTTCCAGAACTGCTTCAGAAAGTGGCAAGAACGATGGGATAAGTGTGTTTGAAGTGAGGGGGAGTATTTTAAGGGGGATTAAGAGCAATGGTCTTTTACTGTAATAAATTTTTAAAAATTTAAACATCCACTACATTTTTTGAGCCTGCCGCGTATGTGCATATAAGTAATCTGGGAAGAAGGTCCATAGATTTTAGCAGATTCTAAAAGGGGGTATGTTTTTACACACACACACACACACACACACACACACACACACACTACTGCCAAATTCCATATATTCTGAAAGAAGGAGAGTATTGAATGAAGAAATGGAGATAAGAACATGAGTGGATGAGCTAAAATTCTGGGGGTGTTTTATGTATGTTTGAGGAGGTACTCTTTAAAGATCGATAGGTTTCTTTGGTCCCTGAATTTCTTGATCTCATTCTCATTTCCTCCTCTTTGGAGCTAGAGACCCTAGGCTTCCTAGGTTCCTTTTACTGTATTTTCATTTTGTATTTGATTGCAATTGTGTTTTGATGCATTGGTTTTGCCTAAATCTCTGACCACATTTCCAGGACCACTAGAAAAGTCAACTGGAATAGAGTCCTTTGGCTGGTTTGTTTCATAAGACAGATATTTTTTGGTTAGAGATCATGTGAGTGGGCCAGATTATATCAGGTGGCTCAGTGCTGCAGCTTCGTGGACATTAACCACTGCCTATTCTGAATTTAGTAAGTCAGTGGTTAATACAACAAAGCATTGATTCCCTCTCAGCTTTAAGCAAACCCTTTGATGACACCATTTTTTCCTACTAAAAAAAGTATGTAATCACATTAAATCAGCCCATCTAATGAAACCACTTGCTTTGTAACCTGCAAATGTTTCATAAATTAAAGCACTGTTTATCTTTCTCTGGCTTATGCCTTTATAGTTCCTAGTTTATTCATTGGTAGATGGGCTACAAATTAGGAATCCTGGGTTCTAACTCTTACTTGGGAGGTATTAACTTTATAACGTAGGCAACTCAGTTAACCTGACTCTCCATGTCCTCCCATGTGAAGTATGACATTAAATTAGATGTTCTTTGAGATTCTCAGCCCAAATTCTATGATCCCTTGAATTGATGACTATGTCAATGTGTCTTACATATAAGTACTTGGCTGCTGGAACCCAGAAGTATAAAAGCCATAACACAACCATTTCGAGTACATATAAAAATATTTCGATGCTCAATAAGGGGGGTAGAAGAGCATAACCATAAATCACATACTTTTTTTTATTAGACCTGTGCAAATTTAATTATAATTTATACCTTTCAAGCTATAGAGTATAACTAAGTCGAGAATAAACTCTTAAACAGTTACACTTTTTAAAATTCCACATAACTGAAAGTAAACTCAATTGTACAAATGTGTAATGGATAAACTTAGATTTCAGTGAAATGGAGACCCGGTAATGGAGCAGAATCAGACAGACTGGGTCTGAATCTTGGATTCAGCAATTAGGAGCTGTGTCATCGTGGGCAAAACACTTATCTCATTTGTAAGATGAGGAAGGTGTTAATGTAACTTCAAAGAGTTTTTGTGAGGATGAAATGAGATAATCCATATAAGTGTCTGACACATAGTAAGTGCTCAATAAATAGCACCATTATCGTTGCTTTTTACTGGTGGGTTTGGGTTTTCCTTTCCAAGACAAATTTCCTTCTTTGGTATTTCTGAAAGACTTCAGTATTTCTTCAGTATTTCTGAAAAACTAAGTACAAAAGAAAGTGACAGAATGTTCGATCCTTGCATGTTGTGTGTTAAGTGGAACTGGGCACAGCAGGAATCAAATCTCAGCTGTGTGACTTTAAGCAAATTACTTAATATCTCCAGTTTGATTCTAATATGTAAAAAGACAATAATAACACCTGAAAGTGTCCAAGGATTTAGAGAAATAAGGCATATAAAGGGCTGAGAACAGTGACTGAAATGCAGCTACAAAAGAGTATTCCTAGAAAATAAAAATTTTGTTTTCCTGTAGTTTAGTGATCCCATTATGTTAAATACTAAAAGTGCCAAATAGTAACAAATTCTGAAAAACTTCTATAAAATTGTTTTGCATTAAAAATATAAATGACAAGGTATTCAAATATTAATGGAGGCACATTCAAACTTGAAAATAAATTTCCAAATCATTTCACTTTTATCTTATTGGATCACACTATATATTTAAGTTGAAATAATCATTTAAAGGGAAAAATAATATTACTCCTATATCCTCAACACAATCAGAATTTGGTGTATATATATGTTATGGAACAATTCTAAGCTTAGGATATCATTACTCAAAACTGGGTTATAAAACCATGGAAGTAAAATTATGAGAAGCTTCACAGAACTTCTACTTTTTTCTGTCTCAATAGAAATATATAGTTTCAATAATCACCCTTGTAAAGACTACCAGAATTATCCCTAAAAAATAACTGACTTCATTTTTACTGAAATGTTTAACTTAGAATTTGAGGTTCAATTTTAAAAAGTGGATTTGTCTGATGAAAGACTAGGCCAATAAACAACTCTAGAAACAATAATACCTATCACTACAATTTATTTAAGAATTAACAACTTGCCTTCTCTTGATCAGTTAAACCCTTTACAAACCAAAGTCCCAGCAAGAGTAAATGCACATGACATTTCAATGTACCAGAGTGAAGATGGAATACAAAGATTCTGTCTCATTCATGAAACCCATTTCTTAGACCTCTGCTCTCATTAGAAAACAAAAGTATGTAGCCTTACCAAGATACGTCATTTTTTATTAGGTAAGAGTATTTTTTTCCATAAACTATCCTTGCCTTTCTTTTGTAATAAATTAAATACATGTCAAATTCTAAATGACATAATTAAAACCCAACAAATATCTTTTATTTTCTTTAAATTTAATAATTTTCTCTTGCTTAGAAGCTGCATGAATCTTGGCTAGTTTGTAGTTTTGCTTTCAAGGATGTAATGTAAAAACTGGAGCTGTTACATCATGTAAATAAATTTCAAAGATGGTATTAATATAAAAACTATATCACATAACCCTAAAATTTTAAGATAGCTGCCATAGTAATAACCAGCTCATTTTTCCAAACAAATATATATTTCACCATGTCATTTTGAACTTTTTCTGAACTTTTTTTTTTTTAAAGAAAGAAAACTACAATTGAGACCAAATGTTTTGTGAAAGAAAATACAGACAAGTCGATTTGGCGAAGCACAGATAATTTCAGATTAAAGATATTACTGTATCTTAGAACATAACCCATTTTTCCATAAGCCACGGTAATTATTATATAATTATGACATAATTATGATCTGAAGTTATGATGTCACTTAGGAAGTCTATGAGCTTACAGTAGTGCTTAGAAAATTTTTGAATGGTTTGATATCAGCTATAAACTACCAATTACACAATTCCTTTTTTTAAAAAAACATCGCATGCAGGGCAAACTGCAGTTTGCGATAAGGGCTACTAATATGTCAGCATCTTTTTCCCAAATTGTAAAAACAAAGTCAATTATTTTTTAGGGTTAATTCTGGTAGGTGTTACAAGGGTGATAATAGAAATTAAGCATTTCTATTGAGGTTGAGAAAAGTACAAAGGCTGTCTAGCTTCTCATGATGGTACATCCTTGGTTGTGTAATTCAGTTTTGAATAATTGTATCATACGAAGGCCATTCCGGCAGCATCCTCTGTGCTACCCATCCTGCCTCCTTCCAGGTCATGCTCCCCCATCACCCATCTCAACCCTCATCCTCCTCTCTCCTACTTAATTCAACTCATGTGGTTCCAGAATCTCTGTCTTTTTTCAATTCAACTCCGTGCCTATAATAAACCAAAAGTTTCCATAGCCCCCTGTTTTAAGCACTGGCTGGATCAGTCAATAGAATCAAAACAGTAGATATAGTGATTTTATAGAAATAAGTCACCAGGGTCCAACACAGCCTGCACAACACTGAGTGAAGCTGGGTCACCAAAACTAGGTTCGGCATATGCCAATAGGGAAACGATTCTCCAACGACCCTTTCAAGAACAGCAAAGACGCTATGACCCCCACTGTTCACATCCTCCTCTCGCTCAAGCTCACCATGCCAAAAACAAAATTGCAAAAAACAAAATTGGGGGGAAAAAAAAAAAAAGGGATGCTAATTTAATCAATACAATCATAACATCACAATCATAACAAGGCATAACTTTCACTAAATATTATCTATAAATTACAGGCTGTACTCCTTCTGATTGACCACATGAGAAGATCGGTTCACAGACCATCTGGAAAAGGAGGCTTTAAAAAATTCCATCAAGAATTCCATCAAGGCTTTAAGAAATTCTTATCAAGAAATTCCATTATTATACTTTAAAACTGATTTGGGCCAGACTAAATCCCTAGTTTGAGGTAAAATCAACAACCTCTCTTTTTTCTTATTTGTCCAAGAACTGCAAATTTAATGTTTGAATTTTTATTTACTTAAAAAATGACCTAGTGTACTTTAAAAAGTGGGGGGAGGGGTCAGGGGTCAGTAAGAGAGCAGCACACATGTCCAACGGCTTCCCTCCATGCCTTCAAAAACAACCAACAGCACAAACAACTGAAACAACGCCAAACACTTGTTAGCCAATATGCCCCAATTTTGAACATTCTGATTAGTCTGCTATGTGTTAAGCAAATGTGACATATAAAACCGAAGTTCCAAGAGAGAAACGAGTGCTTTTTCTTGAAAAAGGCTTAACTAGTTTTCCTTAAAACATCCAACTTCCTCAGAGCTCTAAAGTATGATTCGAATAACACAAATTCCAAGTATTTATAACATTTCAAAAATATAGCTACTGTGTGAAGTAGGGTTTACCTGTGTGTACACACAGATAAAGAGAGATGACATAGGGCCTGAACCATCTTGGCGGAAAGTGAATGAGTAAATGTTCGTATGCATGTGATAAGATAACCCGCCCGCTATCAGAACCATTCCTGACATTTTGGTTTTCATATCTGCCTTTTCCCTCTAAAGTGCGTTTCACACTTCCCCCAACGTGGTGCAACTGCCAACAACTACTGCTTCTTTCTACAATTAGGATTCCAGAACAGTATGTCACATGGCTAACCAATATTCACTTGTGCTCTGATTTTTTTTTTTCAAGTTACTAGAATAGAAAAAACTCAGGCCTAAGAAGTTCCTTATCTTTGGACATAGGCATAATCATAAATTTAAAAAATATCTTAAATTATAGAAAAGCATGTGGGCTCTCAAGCCGAAAGGGATCTGGAGAACCTGGAATAGGCCGGATACCCCATAACTTAGTATTAGTACTGATGATTTTTACTTTATCTTTACACTATCTGTACCATCATGTACTTAATATTCTTCTTTAAATGACTTTAAATCTATTTTTCACATTAGCCTCACCATAACCAATAATATTTATAAAATTGTGGGTTTGATGTACTAGATGCAAGTAATTGCAAGCTCTGTGGATCTCCTGGTTTGCTCATGCATGAGTAAAATGTCAGGGTAATGTCAAGTCTCTTCTAAATTCAAAATTTTGATGATCCCAGGACTCCTACAGTGATTTGCAGAGTCACCTCGTCCAGTAAATCAGAGCCGAACCAGATCCAGACTTTGGGTTTCTGGACCCGCAATTTAGTGCTCCTTCGTCCTCATCCTACTGTGCACACAAAAGTGCAAGTGACTGGGCAATGAGCATGCTGGGAAATGACAGCAAACGTGTATCTAGTGGTTACCTTGTGCCAGAGACAGTTCCAAGGATGCACGATATTATACCTTAATGCTCACAACCATCCATTCACGTATTTCACAGATAAGAAACTGAGGCATGAAGAGAAGTAACTGGCACAAGATTATACGATTGGTTAGAAAGTGACGTAGCTGGGAATTGGAGTCCCAGGAGACTGGCTGCAGAGTGTGGGCTTTGTCACAACACCATTCTACAAATTTGGGGTGCCTCTCAGCTGCTATGGTTCCCATGCACATTTTGCTGGCAACACTCTGAGTATGTGAAGAGACAGTGGGACGGACGGAGAGAGAGAATGCCAAAAAAATAGTATCAAAGTGAATGACGGCTGGAAAATGATAAGAAAACTGAAAAGAAGTACACAGCAACATGTATTCTTTTGCCTAAATTCAGCATACATAAGATCAGCAATATTAAACATTTTAACAGTACCACGAGTAACAACAACGACAAAAAAATCCAAATAACATTGCGTCCCAGCCTCTTCCCTCCCAAAAAAGGATTACAATTAAAAAGAAACATTGTGGCCAAAATGTCACAAAATAAAGTCAAATGTACTAAAATATATGTGTAACCTGCTATGTTTTACTAGCTACTTAAATAGCTTCTAATTTGGTTATTTTTTTTTCTTTTCACATTTTCATTCTTGCTACAAAATAATAGAAAATAACAATTAGAAACACTTTAATTTCCCTCTTGGGTATCCACTTTGTAAAACAGTCTACTGAATTCGGTTAATAACATCGTATACTTCACTGCCATTCTGGACCATCATGAACCCCATAAACACATTAAAACAGGGCAGAAATAAGAAGTGGTGTGATTCACTTTAGACCTACGTAGTTCATGTTACACCATACAACGTGCCAAAAAATACATTCAAAATTGTAGTCATATGATCATAGCCTTAAAACTTGTAAATGGAATGATTTCCAAAAGGAGATAAAAGTCTGAGTTCAGAGTGGGACAGAGCTGGCAACAATAGCCATATAATTTAAATCTTCCCTGAAACTCTCACCAGAAACCTAGTTAATCGCACTTCACAGAGACCTCTGCAAAACGCATACATGTCTAGCAGACCAGTGAGATTTTGCCAAACAAGGAAGTTCCATTTTTATTGTAAGATCTTAGACCACCTGCAAATATAATTTTAGTACTTTAATTTCCTTTACTTAGTAAGAGTGAAAAATAAAATTTTTTAAAAAATATCCGAAGGCAGTGTGACAGTTAACAAAACAAACGAATGAAACTCTAAAATAATGATGTTGAACTCTGCTGTCCAAATAGATGGGTCTGGTTATTTTAGTATTTATGTAACATGAATAAATATGTGTGTTTGGGGGGGGGGTGAAATGTGTATGAATAGATTCTTAGGAATTTGAAAATTCATCCCAAATTCAGCAGCTTGAGATGACTTAACGAGTTGGATAACGGGATACAGAAACTTTAATTCTTAAATTATTTGTTTTATTTCAAAGCAGTCAGGAGCGATTAACCAGCTTTAGATGTAGTTTAGTGGCTTAGAAGTGGTTCCTGGGGAGCTGGCCTAGGGAGTCGAAGGTGGTCTGGGGTAACGTTGCATTACCTACGCCCTGTCTATAGCAGCCATTAATGGACACAGCCGAAAGTTGTATTAAATCCATAGGTCTTTAATCCGAAGCTGAACCACAGCCCATGGACATGCACAGAGAAGAGCCACCTTAGGGGAGACATCCCTACGTTCACTCCTACAGCCAAGGATGCCTTTGTATTTTATTTTTGTTTTGGGGGACGAGGCTTAGCTTTTTCAGCATGGTGAGTTTCACAATCCTATCTCTATTTCCTTAAAGATTTTCCCCTAACACTTTTTTCTGAGTTGCTGATTTCTAAGCAAGCTTTCCTCGGATAGGAGGAGCAAAAGGTTTTAAATGCACACAGGCCAGGGTGGTTTCATTCCCGTTCATAGGAAAACACTTTGCACATGTGTAAGACTTTATTGTTTTCACAATACTTTCAGATATTTTATCTCACTATGGTTTCCAGCCTATGTAAACCATCTAACAATTGCTAATTCTAGGCTGACCATGATCTTCTAAATCAAGAACAATCATAGAGAGGTGTTTTCAACAAAAGCTTTGAATTACTTAAGGAGAACAGGGATTGATTTTCTTTTCTTAAAGAATATTTTTGCCCCTTTTATGCATTTATTTTGATAAGATCTGGTTATCCTTATTGCCTGTAGAGGCTAAATGTGGAAATCACTGCAAGTTAAACGTCCTTGCATTGCAATGTGATTAGTTTCTTAATACACTGATGTCTTATATAACGTTCTCTCACACATCTCTGCAGAGTGAGTAGTAACTGGAGATGAACCAATTAATTGAAATATATTCAAAGAATTCATTCCTGGGTGATAAACTACATATAGTTTAGCAGAAATTTTATGCAGGACATGATTGGTGGAGATAATGAAATAAATATTTTTTTGTCTGTTTACAATTATTCTGGCTTAATTTCATTTAATCAATCCATTTTATGACAAACACAAAAAGTTCAGTTCCTTTGAAAAATAAATTCAAATGTGCCCATAAATTAACTTTCTGTGTCTGCTACTATAACTTAAAATACATAATAATTAAAATGCTTTCTAAGTAGATGGTGAGGATGTAACATCTAAATCCATCTACTTACACTAATTCATATTTTGTTAACAGACCATACTAACACTCTTCATTAAAATTAACTTAATCTATTACCTTGAAATTAATCTATTACCTTAAAATTAACACGTACAATTTTTATTCCACTTCTTCTAGATATCGATTTGAAGTACTAAAGATCTCAACTGAAAAACTTAACTGATTTTGAATGAATCCACATTCTTTTAGAGTTAAAGTCTCCAATAATTAAGGCCAGTACAATCGTTAAGAAAAAGAGAACAAGGAACCCAAATGCAGTGGTAAAATCATGCTAGGAAAAATATTATGTAAACCCCACATTTATTTTTCAGATACACTTTGAGTTTTTACAAGGGGAAAAGAACTACAACTTGGCTGACAATTAGAGAAAGATATTTGGTAAAAGGACAAAGTGACTTTGAGTTGTTGGAACTATTTATACAGAAGTAACCCAAAAAATTGTAAAGTGATCCTTTACTGGTTTGATTAAAACAGGGTAATTAATAAATGATAAGACAGAATGAAAAGTTCGTTGTGGCATTAGATAAACCACCCAAGAAGTTAAATCAATGCTTTTCTGTTGAATTTCACTATTTGTTTTTCCATTTGAGCTGCCAATTTTTTTAACATGCACGAAAGGAAGAGAAACTTTCTTTTTTTTCTTTTCTTTTCTTTTTTTTTTTGATTATAAACATCACAGATTTTTGTTTCAAATCAATTGAAGTTTTTCAAGATGATCCATGCATTTGCTGTCACACTTGTGGTGAAGCCATTATTCCATCAAAACTGTTTAAATACTCCCCCCCTTTTTTCGCTACTTTGACAAGAACACCATAAACAGTTCAAATCACCCTTGACCTTCAGGGTGTAGATCATCTTGTCAACATATAAACAAACACACTATTGGTTGTATTTTAATAGATTTTGTAAATATCAAGATCCAATTTATCAAAAGGTTCACCCTAGTGACAGCTCTGGAGTTCTGGATTCTATTTGCCATACTAATTCTGACTTTTAATGAAAAGGGATATTTTAGTTTTGTCTTGTTTTTTTGTGTTTTTCAAGAAAGTGTAATAAACTACCAAACCTTTTTTGTTGTTGTTGTTGTCTTCCCTTTTCTATGATGGAAGCTTTGACTCTGATTCCATTTCAAAAGGAGAAGACTACTAGTACTGTGAAAGGTCATTATTTCTCTCAGTGGTATGAGAAGCACACATCTGTACAGAAAGAATTTTTATGAGATTCCTACTACTCTCTCCTTAGTTTGGCAAAATGCATCACCTATGATAGTAAGAAGCTTTGTTTTAAATGGAAAAGGAAATTATGAGAAAGAAGGTAAACACTATTTTTGCAATCAAGCAATTATTTTCTTTTGACTCCCATATTCATAGCCATCTCACACCAGGTATGACTGACTTTGCATCTTCTTTCCAAAACATGAAATGTGTTATCAATATTAATGTGTCCTCTCTCCTTTCAAGGACCTTTATTAGGGAGATAATTATAGGAACATTGCACACTTCATGGTCTCGGAGAATTGGATGGACAAAATGTCCTGTTCATCAGAAAGCAGCCTTCTAGATAATATTTGTTAAAGATAACATGTGAGAGTTTATCAAACTTCAACAACTGTAAAAATGTAGTATCTATATCTTGGCAAAATCGAAAAAGAAAACCCAAAAAGTTAATACTATATTTGGGAGCTAATTTTTAAAATAAATAATTAAAGCCTCTAAAATAACAAGAAAATGCCAAGGGTCTGTTGACCTGTGCAGACACATATGTGTGTACAACCACAATTCTATCATTAGAAATCATCCTTGGAAACTATCTTGAGTAGGCAGATTTCTCTGAGTCTGAGCCAACCACTCAGCTACAAACTCTGATGCATTTAGAAACATTCAAAGCTTCCTGAAATGTCAACACACTTTGAGAGTGCTCAACCAGAGATATGGGGATGATATACCTACTCTTGTGAAAAACTAAACAAGGAAACCCATTAGAAGGTACTTACAGAACATCCAAGATTTGGAAACTTCTCTTTGATAAGTTAGGAAGAGGAAACAAACAAACAAAAAAAAACCCCACAGAACTCATTGTTATTTGGACAGAGGAATTTGTTTAGCCTGCTTATGTGAAGGTTGAGCCAGCAAAAATTCTAATTCTGAGAGGCCTGAGGTGTTTCTCCACATTTATGTACCCCACGTGTTAATGGATGAGATTCTTAGCCCTGAAAAGACCACAATGTTGGAAGTTAGCTCAAATAACAGAGAAAGGAAATCTGGCTCTCTCTACACGAACATTTTTAAGTATGATATCAAGAAAGCTCACGTACACACATGATGACTGTACTTCATAATACTGTATTGAACACTGAGATTTCAGGTCTGCTCATTACACACAAAAAAAAATGGTAACTGAAGAAATGATACATGAATGAGTTTGACTATAGTAATCATTTCACTATGTGTATGTATATCAAATTATCATGTTGTACATATTTATACAATTTTTATTTTAAAATACGCAAATAAAATTTTAAAAAGAAAGATAGGTATTATGAAAAGAGCACATACTTTGGAAGGAGACATTTAATCCTTAACTGCCTTATGGAAAAGATAGCATTATTATGCCCATTTTGCCTTTGAGGCATCTGAGACACAGAAAGGCTAAGCAACTCACCCAAGGACACACTTCTATTAGGGGACAAAGCTGAGACGCAAACCTAAGTCATCTTACATGCAAAACATCTGACACTGAACCAAGCACATAACAAGCACTCAATATGGATAAATAACTCCCATCATCATTGTTCATTCAGCAAATATTTATTAAAACTTCAGGATATACATTTGAGTCAGATACGACCTTTGACCTCAAGTTGCTTTTATTCAGTCTACGGAGAAAGACAGATATTAAAATTTATGACTAGATATAGCCTCTTAGGGACTCTGTTTTTGATGTATAAAATGGAAGTAATTAAAACTACCCTCAAAGGAATGATTCAAGGATTAAGATGGATAATGTGTACAAAGTGTACAGAACAATGCCTGGCACACAGTACACACTGTTAATATTGATAATAATTTTTTAACATAATGAACAGAGTATAGTAGCCAGGAATATTGTGTTATTAAGAATGAAAAAATTCAAGTGCAATTACAGCTGTGAAACTTCTCAGACGATCTCTTGAGAGAATTAGTAACTGCTTATTGACTATCTTTTGGCTCTAATGCAATTTTTAATCTCTTAATACTATAAACACTTTAATGGAGCACATGTACTATATCATTTAAGAAATATCCCTAAAAAAATGAGAGAATTTAAAGCCACTACAAAAAAAGATCCTCTGTGCCTGATTCTAATCCAAAAGCATACGTGCACTTCCACGTGTATTAAGAAATTAGTTATTCCCCATGCTTGAGGATGTCCTGGTTCTTCAAAATGTGTTTCAGGGCTAAGTTCTGTTGACAAAGAGATGAAGGGGGTGGGGGAGGGCGACAGGGAAGAAGGAAAGAAGCAAGGAAGGAAGGAAGGAAGGAAGGAAGGAAGGAAGGAAGGAAGGAAGGAAAAAAGGAAGGCAGGAAGGAAGGAGGGAGGCAGGGAGGGAGGAAGGGAAGGAAGGAAGGAAGGAAGGAAGGAAGGAAGGAAGGAAGGAAGGAAGGAAGGAAGGAAGGAAAGATGGAAGGAAGGAAGGAAAAGAGGTTGGCTGCCAGCCAGTTCAGAGGCTATTTTTATAAACTGGAATTGCTTAGGTTTGAAATACTGGGTTTTCTGATTCTCTCTGGCTTAGATCCTAAGTGGAACAGAACTTCATACTCAAAAAAATTGTTTTAACACAATGAAGGGAAGAAAACGTTTACAGAGAACCTACTACGTGTGGACCAACATGCTATGAAATTTATGTAACTTCGTTTTATTTAATTGTTATCAAAGTTAGGTAAGATTGGTATTCCTCATTTTACAAATGACAAAACTGAAGCTAAGAAAAGTTAAAAGTGACTTGCCTAAGTCACACCAAGCACAGTCAGGATTTGAACCCATATAATTGCGAAGGCCTTATTCATTCTATTATCCCATGCAGCTCCTTTCTCAAAAAGGTTTATTCTTGACATAGCACTAGAAGGAAGAAAGGTGCTTGGAAAGACCACACGATAACCTTTACTATAAATGCCCTCAAATCGTGCGTGTGTACAATACAAGGTGTTTTCCAGACACCGGACTCAGTGGCTGCAGGGCAGGCCTACAGCCTTACTGAACACCTCAGGAGATTCCTGCTGCAGTTAGAATGGGAAGGTCTTGTTTCGTAATGATACTCTGTATACCAAGTCCTGGATTTGATAGGATCCTAAATTCCTTCATAGTAACATATCACCTGAGAAAGCTCTTAGAATATCATTTCGTTAGAAGGTCTCTTTTAGGATCAAAATGTTTTGCCTTATTTTCATCCACAGATCTTTCCAGACATAGATTTTAAAAGTTAACAAACCTTGAAAAGGGTTAAGTCTCATAATTAACAGTGTTTTCATTTTCTCAACCCCGAATAAGCAGTCACCTCTCCATTTACTCTCTCAATGACGCTACATAGAGACCAGATCTTTTACCCTCCAACGTACAGTTCTAAGAATCAGAAACAAGAACTTTTCCCCAACCTCTTGATTTTTTTTTTCCTTCCACTTCAACTGTCAGATTTGCCAAGTGTTTCTTGAGAAAAGCATAAAAGAAAGCAAGTGTTGGGAGTAGACTGAGGTTTTTGTCTAAATTTTGAAAGTCAGAGTTTTCAGTTCAATTTACCGCTAAGTCATTTGTACCAAAACAATAAACATTTGTCAACTTGCATTCCATCAACAGGAGAAACCACTTTGTGTCACATTATAACACACAAGAAGTGTTGTCTTAATGATCATGATAGTAACTCGGGGGAGGCTAAAATCAGGTTAGTAGGTGGAAGATTTCTTTTTTGGAAACAAAGGTAGGGACTGGTACAAAACCTTTGGAAATTCTTGTTATTGGCTAGAAATATTCTCCTTAAAATTAATCCTATTTCCTATATTCCAAGAAAATGTGGAAATATGTATCATCTGTTGTCAAGGATACATATCTTGCTTAACCAGACAAAACTTGGTTAAAATGAAATCTGAGAAAATGATCTTTTAACCCCCATCTTAAAAGAACTGGGTTGGTTCTTGACAGTGTGTCACAACCTAGATATGGCGGTGGCTGGCAGGGGACCATTTCCATAACGAATTAGCTAAACCCAGAGAAAAAGCTCATCCAAACAGTACTGGTCCACTGGTTACTGCCAGGGGTCTCGGCCCTTACAGAGATGCTACATTGGAAACTTCACCAGAAAAATCATGATCAATTAGTACTGACAACTCCCTGTTTTTAGACTTTTAAGGAGTCACCTATCTCCTTTGACATTTCACACCAAGCAAAAAATATAATGACTGCCACAAATATGACATAACTCATGAAATCCTGGTCCCTCTTTCTGCCTTTATTGATACTACCCTACACCATTTCCGATTAATGAGAAAGATTGGGCCTAGTTATACATGAACAAGAGTGAGAAGCTGAAATGAATTAGTGAGAATTCCTTGCATATTGGTTCCTCATTCCCAGAACTTGTCTGCTGTGCCAACTTAGTCCCTACTTCCTAACTACTGAAATGTAAGTAATTACGACCTTAAAGCAGTGTCTGTCCAGCCGTAAATGAACTAAAACCCTCCCCCCCGCCCACACACACACACACACACACACACACACACACACAAGCACAACAGAATAAATATACAGGGTTAGGGACAGGACCCTAGTGTCCTGACAAGGTCCTGAAAATGAGCATACATATGCTGTTCTCCAAGATCTCTGAGAAAGAACATTCACAATTTCTCTCTGGAGTCTCAATATCCTTCAGAGCATGAAACCTTCTCTCTCTTCAATGAGACCACTTTGGGAAACTGCTTCTTTTTCTGATAACGGAGACCAAAGAAAAAATTGTTTTCTAACTTTCAAGTCTCTTCTACTGGAAGCCATAAAAAAAGGCCAAAGAAATGAAGGAGGAAGTGTTGCATTCTGAATATCAGGTAACTTCTTTCCTAAACCAAGTTAAAATTTCCCCCAATCAAGGGTATTCATCCAGCTTATATTTTGCTTTAAGCCTATTAAGCACATAGAAGGAGTAACATTGGAGGAGGGACCATGTCAAGTAGGCTTTGAATTTCTGGCAAATGGCTCACTGTATATTTCATTTCAAAGGCCTAATTATGTCTGCATAAATAAACTGTGCTACGCAGCTTGATGCATGGCCATTTGTCATACTAAAACAATGGCATCCAAAGTAAATCCCCATTAACATTGTTTAACTTTAATGCTTTGGGGTGTTTGCTACTCAAATGATTAAAAAATGGAGTGATTTATGATACCACAATTTAAATGAGGCAACAAAACAAATAGACTGTGAGTCACCAAGACCTAAAATGTACTACAAGCCCAGCTGGGTTAGCAGTGCAAAAGACACCCACCCACAGCTGAAGAATCCCTGGTTGGATGCATGTGTGTAGTTATAAGGATTGAGCAGTGTACTGGGAGAGTTTTCAGGAAAATGCAATACAAGGTTTAAAAAAAAAAAAAATGTTTTATAAGTTGCCCTCACTCGGTCTCCAGGGAAATATCTGTAATGAAGAGGTTCTAACATCAAGCCTTTGGGGTACATAAAAGGGGAACAGAGAAAAAAGCAAAAATTTTTTTCACAGATCTGGATCTCATGGATCTTTTTCACCCCTTTATTTTAATTTTCTCTTTTAGAATACTGTAAGTAGAATATCTTTATTTTATATGAAGAAAAAAAATACAGAGCTTGAAGACATATCCTTTCAGAGGTCATGGATCAGCTTTCACAAGGAAAACATGTTGCACAGGCCAGTAAATTAATAAATGACAGAGTTGTCCAACTCTCCCGACTTCCCTGGTTTTAACCATAAATTTTCCAGCAATGTCTTGGTTTTCACTGCAGACCAACTTGTCTACGTCTCTCCTGAGTAGAGCCCTTTTAATCCCTGATCCCTGTCCCACCTAAATCAAGGCAGCGTGATTGCCAACAACAGCAAAGTTCCTGAATTAGACACTGTATCTATGAAAGACCCGAATCATTCCATAGTTAATGCCAGCTCTAAATTAGGCTATTGTCTTCAAACGCAGATTGGGATTAATCCATTTACCAAAGGAGTAATAATATTTTTGCCTTAGCCCTCGAGAACCAAACTTCCTGTAAATGCTTCCATAAAAATACTTTGAGGTCTTTTAAAACAAAGCACCATATGAAGTGTGTCTAAACAGCACAAAAGTAAACCGAAGTTTGGCAACGTTTATCCTACCAATGTGGTTGGCTAAAGTGAACAATCTAAGATAAAATCATTTCCATTTAAGTCTGAATTATCCTGCTGGCCATCTACACTGAGATAATTATTTAGAAAATCACCAGATCAGCTCTTCCTGTTGTGCTGCAGAAACAGTCACAAACGCAAAGAATTTTGGTGTGGCTCTGCAGGACAATTGCAGTACCAAACACAGATGCACAACCCAACCGACCTTTCACACAGAAGGAACAGCTGCCACGCCTGCCGGGTCAGTCACCAAGGCTGGCCCACCTGGGGCCAGGTCCACAATTGCCCGGATCCTGTATTCCTTTGCTCATTCCACTCTGGTGAGCTTTGCTTAAAGGCTATAATGCCCTCCAAACCATGGATGTCTCCAGTTTTTCAAAATATTCAAATATCACAGCTCTCTCCTTCCCCATCCAGACCTCAGCTGTCTCTCCCTTTCTTTTCCATGTTATTCCTTTCTCGGTCACTCTGTAATGATATCCCATCTGAGACAAGAGACTAAAGGCAGCTGAAAAAGCCAGATAAGAAAACAGGGGGCACATCTAAGGGTCTGTATCAAATGGGCCTAAAGTTTCAAACTTTATCACAATGGTATCAGAGGTTACATGGAAAGACAGAGAGAACATATGCCTATTACAACATCAGTATATGCGTGGGGAGAGAACAAAGAGCAATAAAAATTAAATAATACAACCAATTAAAAAATATTTTTTCTGCAATCTTGGACACCAAGGAGCTTAAAAATAATTGGCAAATTATTTATTTTGAATTCATTTGGCTCACCCAGGAAACCTAATCACCTGTAGAACCCAGAGATTTCATAATCTCTGCCAATAATGCAATATCTAAAATGCTCCAACTAAATGAAACAAATTCAGTAATCAGATACATGGTTCCAATGATCCTTTATCCCTGTAATAGGAACTGAGGGCTTCTGAGCTGACCACAGGGAGTGTCCCAGACCTCCAAAGCATGTTTTCCTAACACTTAGAGAGTCAAAAGGGCCAAATACTTAATATTCAGGTGTGATGTGCCTCAGAAAGCATAACTGAGGTCCTATATTGAAAACCATTAATATGAAAGAGGGAGGGACACTTAAATGTTTTATAATAGAAAAGACGACAGTGTAGACAAGGGATTAGGGAAACTCATCCACTCAAAGGAATGTAAACTGATACTGAAGGCAAATTAGACCTAAAATAAAAGCTGTATAAACATTTTAACTCAGAAATATAAAAATTAAACCAGGTAAACAGTCATAGATTAAAAACAAAACAAAACAAACAATCAAACAAACCAAAAAACCTATAGAGATTCTAATAGAATGTTATCCATCCCAGGGAAAAATTTAAACAAGGCAAATACCAAAATCAGCGCATAGCCCGTATGCTGAACAAGTAGGCAGCCACTAAACTTACAGTGAAAAGTGTTTAGTCATTGAAAAAACCATTTACAATATGTTAAGTTAGAGAGTTACAAAAATGTTCGTAGTGGGAATTTTAGACATTGTCTTTTTAAAAGTTTACTGTCGCACAAAAAGAATAGGATGAAATACAGTGAAAATACTAATAGTGACTACCCCTAAACAGAGAGATTATAGGTAATTTCTTCCTACTTTCCCTACATATTCTCCATTTTAAAAATGTTTTTGCCAAGGAAAGAAAGGTAACTACAGATAGGATGCTAACAGAGAAATTTGAGTACAAGAGTTCTCAACATAAAGCAGTGAAAACATCCATTACGGAACAATCACTGGGAGAAAAAGAAGCAATCGTAGAAAGAAGCCTTCCATCATCTCAGTCGTCATCCGTAAGAAGTGAGTCCCATTTGGGAGAAAATCCAATCAATAAAGGGTTCACATTTATAAAATAAATAAACTAGGAAACTAGAGGGTGATTATTGATATTTCAAAAAGTTTGTTCCTCTTCTAAAAAACTCATTCCAAAGGTGCCATAAGTATGCTCCTTTGTACAAAGGTTCTCAAAACTGTCCATCAGAATCTGCACTAGGAGCTTTTATTAAATGCAGACCGTCAGACTACATCTCTGATGATTCTGATTTAGTAGGAAAGCGGTGAGACTCAGGAATTCTCGTTAAAATAAAAACCCTCCCCAATTATTGAACTGTTCTGGATTTTAAAAGACCTAAGAGATACTTCAACAAAATGCAATATAAAGGTTTTATTTTGATTGTTATTCAAACAAATCAATTGTTAAAAGACTTTGGGGGCGGGAGGACATGAAGTGATATAGAAATTAGATGATATTACCATTGTTAGTAGTACTGGGTGTGACGATGGTGTTGTGGTTATGTGGTATGTTTTTAATCTATAGTATTTATAGATAAAATGTTATAGTATCTGAGGTTTACTTTAAAATAGTCCAACAGCAACAAAAATACAACACAACATAAACACAAAGCAAAAAAAAAAAAAGCAGGAGAGCACAGAAGAAACAAAAATGAAAAAAAAGTTCTTCAAAATGCATGCTGGATATAAGAGGATTTATTATACTATTTCTATCTACTTATTTTACTCTACTGCTTATATTTTAAATTCCATATACAATTAGAAAAACATATCCCAGTGGTTTGGAAACTCCTGTCTTAGCAGTTGAAAGATATTCATTCACTTTGTAAAACTGGACCTGAAGCAACTTATCAGGACCTTCTCTCTTACATAAAGAAAGGAATTTCACATTTTCAGAATTATCAAAACATCAGTGAATTAACATTTATATGAGTAAACATCAACTCACAGATACTTAAAACATCCCTATTAAGACCAAAGGTAAAGAAAACTGGGCCCATATTCAATAAACACCTACTGTTCATCATATATTACCTTATTATTACCATAACCCTTATGAGAGGAGTAATTCCCAATATATAGAAGCCATAAAATTATGGCTCCAAATGAGAGTTAACGTGTTTAAATATGTTTATTAAAATAATGAAAAGCTATAAGCAACATAGACGCTAAATATCTAATAATAAGGAAACAAACTGAAGCAAATTCTGATTCATTCGATGGATAATAAATAGAATGATTACAAAAAATATTAATGATACTAGGACATGTTTAGGCAATAATTTTAAGCAAAGAAAAAAAACCTTCAGCATAATACACACATAGATACATGTAATTTTTTTATAAAATAGCACATATAACATTTTAGAGTTTGTCTCCAGGTGGTGGCCTATGACAATTTTTTTTTTCTGTACTTTCTGAATTTTTGGTCATATACAACAATTACTTATTTAATAAGAAAAAACAATTTATTAAAGAAACCCAGCATGCCACCACTAGTCGGCGCCCCCCACAGATGGAGTCTGTGGCCTGCCCACTCTGCCCATTGTGCGACACTGCCTTCAGACAATGGAGCAAAACATCACATCATGGTAACATTGCATCCATTCTACAAACGACAGAACACCTGGAGGAATACATTCGGTAACCGTGTCAAGACAACATTAATTGGACATACCATATTCCAATACCAGAACAGTATCTAGAGTATTTTTTAAATAACGCATATTTGTTTCTATTTAGAATTTTCATCTTCTCAAAACATGTATCCACCTCTAAACTTAAACTTTCTAAGAGCTACTTTTTCTGGAACAAGGTGAACTGAGAATAAATAAACCCCTTTAATAAAATGAAAGATATTCAAAACTAACCACTAACTCTTTCAAGATATCTAATGTGTATTGGCATTGTCGAAGAAATGGTGAGGGAAAACCCTTTAATAATAATTTTTAACTCAACTTAAAATTTTAAAATTAAAAAAAAAATGAAATATAAATTAAACTATAATTTTTAACCTTGTATAAAGCTCAGGAATAAAACTGAGCTGACTTAACTTGGTAGTATAACCATAGATACATTTTAATTTAAATGTCCTTACTTAGCTTGCCCCTTAAATTCCTTTCTGTTGCTTAATTTCCAAACAAGAGATATTATTGCTGGTCTTAAATGGATGAATCTCTGACACCACTGACAATGTAGTTCTAAAAACAGAAAATTATAGATTATCAGAGAAGGAAGTTTAGGGTCTGAAGCATATCTTGGGAGGCCACCCAAAAAGACAGCTTTCCTTGTAGTCCCCCTGCCTGCAACTCTAATCTCCAGCCCACAAACAGATGCATTCCTCTAATTCCAAGAGGGGGCAGGGCTAGGCATCACCGGCAGAAGCTTCTGGTCATTGTAGCAGTTGAGATGTTGCAGCTGAGGAAGCAGCATGGTGGCCCTGAAGGTGGCAGAACTATAAACCCCACCTGTAACTGCAACTACTCTCAGTGCCTCTCTCCCCTCGCCGTTCTTTCTCCACCATCTCATATACTGCCATGTCATCTTTTTTGCTCAGGTCCTCTCTTCTTCTCAACTCCCAAACTTTATCGCCCGTTTTATTCTTATTTTTATTTATCTATTTATTTATTTATAACTCTCTCATCTTGTTTTTTCCTACCCTAATCTCAACTCGAAAGTTTGCATTCCTTACTGTTCTTGTTAGTTTGGAGGTTAGTTTAGATTTTAGGTTACCTTCTCCCTCTTTTTTTTGTCTGTTGGTGTATAGGAAATAAGAGTTAATGCTACCCACCACCCTTTAACCACTAGGTACACTATCCATATTTTTCTGGAAGTGTCAGATGAACACCCACCACTACTGCCACCACCACCACCATCTTTCAACTCTGTGCTCCTAGATAGCTGGGCTTTCTAGTTTTCTGTTGGTATTTTTTCTCTATATTTGCACATCTCATTGCTGTTTTTTGAAGAACTAACAATGGCAGAGACAATTAGATCCTGACTACAAAATGCATTCGTCACAAACTATAAGATACTCCTCTTTGCTCTAACAGAAGATCATACACCTATGCGTAACCTTACCATCAGAATAAAAAGCTGCTCACACAGAGAATTGTTATCTACCTTCAAAAGGTTCTTATTCCCCTTTTGAGCCCCATTCTGTTCCTACACATTCCTCCTCTACTCCTTGGCCCATCTAATTACATGTTAATGGGAGTTACATACCAAACCTAAGACATTATAACATTCAAGTGCCCTAAAAAAGTGCTGTGCCCCATTTCTGACAGCTCATGTGTAAGATAAACTGTGCTTCAGCCACTGAAGTCCTCTGGGGTTCAGGATATCCCTAGCTTTATCATAATCTTTATCAGTCCGAATGAAGGGAAGATCTCAGATGTCGGTGACACTTCCATTACCTGTAGTTGAAATACTACGTTGAGTCAAACCCACTTCCCCTTTATCTGCTCCCAGCGCTGCTCAAGTCACCCTCCTGAAGACTGTTGTAGTTTCCTATTCACACCTCGACTCTCCACTCTCCAACCAGTTTTCAGGAAGCTCACTGATGTGTCTTCCTGGTTCTTCAGCCTCTTTTCTTACTATCACTCCACTGAGAGAGACCCGTGGACCAAGTCAACCTTTTAAACAAAAATGACTTGCTTACTCCTCTTCTGCACTTTTGCACTTGCTCTTCTTCCCATCTTAAATTCCATCTCTCCTGTTGATCACTATTCCACGTACACTCACCCCTGAAAAACTTGAGTGCAAACCCACCTCTAGGAGCTTTAGGTGACCCCCCCACCACTGGTCCTTCATTCGCTCCTCAGTTATCCGTCTGGATTTGCGCAACCAGGGGTTCTATTGTTCTCACCTTGCCTGATCTGTTTCATTTAAATATCTTTCTCCAATATTTGATGTCTTCCGTATGGATTGTAAATACCTGGCAGGCACTGACTATGCCTTTCTAACACAACGCTATCCTCCCACCCCCCTGTATAGTGCTTGGCACACAGGAGAAGCTCATCAAATATATGTTGAATGATTACATGAATGGCTCTCCTCACTCACACCGCACACACTTCCAGAACTGCGACTGCCTCCATTAATACTTTACACATCTCTGCAATGTCTGGTCCAGTTCTGTTTGATAGTCACCACACATGCAAAGCAAATGCTGCTAGTACTTTACGTTCATCCCTACGCAACACACTCCACAGTTGCTTTGAATGACACTCTTTCCTCTGGCAACTTCAGCAAGATTTAAATAGAACTTCTATCATTAAAGATCTTACATCAGCAGGGTGACGGAGAAATATCCATCCTTTAGCCAAACAGGAAAGGTGAGGGGACACCCAAATGAAACCTACCGTATTTCCTACTGGTTATTTAGTGCTTTCTAATGTGTCCCTAAAGCACCCATTTTAAACTTTCCAGACACAAACTTGCTACCATCCACCCAAAGTCAAAAGCATGAACATTTCCATCGTGCCAGGCCACTTATCAGAGTTTTCAAAAGTAGAAGTCACTGCCACTCCTCTCGCGTGGCCAGGAAAATAGATACCAAATGCCAAAGATACCTCGAATGACAAATTGCCTTTTAGGGGAGCCCAACCTTGGCTGTACCCACTTTAGCCACAGCTCCCCAGCAGAGCCTGGGTGTATTTATTGCTCTCTCCTAGTCCTCACCCCTTTACTGGGAGCCTAAGACTGTTGTTTAAAATTGCACAACTCTAAAGTTACTCTGGACCTGGGTCCAACATGAAATCAACTGTTGGGATAGTGGGAATCCCTGGAGGCTTCATGGAACGTCATCAGAAAGCCCATAGCCCTTTCAGGGTATCCGAGCTCCCTGGCTGGGGGGCGAGAACCAGTGGTGCCTAAAAGCCGGGGCAAGACGAGTCTCACTTCAGAGCATGGTAGCTGGGAAGCCAGTTGGTTTGAGGTACGGAACACAGGAATTGCCAGCTCCAAAGGAGTGAAGTAAATTAGGGAGAACAAGGAAATTACTGGCTGGGAGACAGAGTTATTATGAAAAGCTGATTTCACTGTCCAAAAATGTTAGCCTGCATTTATTCTCAAAATTATCCAAATATTTCAACAATTATCTATTTATATGGTTGTTTTCTGGACATTTCCTTCCTGTTTCTTTCCAGTCTTTTATCCAGTGTGAAAGTCATTTGCTTTTAAAACCATTTCCTCCCTTTCATCACAACCTGCAAGGCCTAATCTATCTGACCCTCTAGATCCAGGAAGATCTGCACTTGGAGAAGGGTTTGGGCTGCCCCGAAGCAAAATGTCCTAGAATAGGAAAAAAAATTGTGTTTCACTTTGCTACATAATTAAGTTTGATTTGCATAGTTATCCCCTCCAATAGTCACTGTGGACAGTGGTCCAAACACGCTTTTCAAAGATATTTCCATTGTTTTGTGGAACTCCAGATCTGGAATACGAGACGTGCAAGGATACGAAACAAATTTCTCAGTTGGAAACCAGTTCGGTATTATTACCTTGGCTATGCACAGTTTGCACACCAGCTTCTCTCTGTTTTGTACATTTTCGAAAACAAAGCTCATAATAACGAGTGGATGAGTCATTCGCACGGAGGTGACTTTTAATTCAAATTGAATTAACTGTAAATGCAAGCAATTGGAAAAAAATTAAGGCCTTATGTTCAGTGTTGTCACTACATTTGTTCGGGATTTCATCACTGTGTGGAGGCGTTTAGTTCCAGGCTAACATTTGGACAGATGGAAAGCTCCCCTGGAGCATGCAGGTCAAAAGAGCCAGCTCCGGGCCTTGTGCGGAAGAGCAGGCAGCCTCCCCATCCAGCTTCCCCATCTCACACGCACCAGGCAGGACGGAGCGCGCCCTGCATCTGAGAGGCTGCAGCCACCAAATTAGTGAGCTGGTTGTGAAATCTCTTACAAATTAGAAAGTGATGGACAAATGTTTGCTGTTCTTTTTAGTATTGTTGTTGTTAGTACAATGGGAGTTTCTCTGTGTGTGCTTTTTTCTGCAGGTATTTTGGCAAGCATGATCCAACACACTCAGAATATCAAATATCAAAGTATCAAATATCAAATATTCACACTCAGAATATCAAAGTAACATTTTCAAAGTAAGAAGAGAGGGAGGGAAGGAGGGAAGATCAACATAAACATCCAACAATTGGATTCAACCATATAAAGAGTATATAGCCAATATATTTTTAATAGTATATAGCCAGTAATTTTTATTGGCTACATACACAAAGAGTTTTCAACAGGAGGTAAATGTTTATAATTTTACAAGAGTCAAACAGCATGTTTTCAACTATATATTAAGAGAAAATGCTAACTGCAATAAGAACGACACCAAATTAATTATAGTTCATTTTTCTTTTCCATTTACAATATTTTTCTGCATTTTCCAAATTCCCTTTCATAGATATATTTAGCGCTTGTAATCTTCAGAAAATAAAGACTTCAGAAGAAGCATTGTGAAAAATGCAAGAGAACACGTGAGATGCCGCACTCTTGAGTAGAGGAGATAAATGAGATTTTCGGTACAAGATTTACGAGTCAGATTAAGCATCCCTCTCTTTGGGGAAAGATTCCGGTATAGACTTCAACTGGAACACGTGATGGCCTCATGGTTCACAGGAGTGGTGACACAATACTGCCTCATTGTCACGTCAACCATACAGGCAACAGCAAGGAATGTTCCCGCTACTAGCAGAGGAGGGAAATGAGATGAGGCATCGACACTGTGCCGAACTACGTGGTTCTTAGTCCACATTCAACCTACACATCCAGATCCAATGCACAAGGATTCGTAGGGCGCCATCTTAGCTCTCCTCTAGTCAAAGCTCTGCCTACCCAAACACCCCAGCTGACCTCAAGTGGTCCTCTGGATTCAAGGAACAGCTACAGGCTCACAGCTCCTCATTTGTTTCTCCAGCACATCCTGTCTTCTGAGTTCCTCCAAACAGCCTCCCCCTTTGCCCCACCACAGACTATTCTCCACCCAGCACCCAGAGCGATCAGTTTGTACTTCTCCTCACTCATGCTCTACTTCATTCAAAATAAACGCAGTCTTTCCCACAGTCTAATTTATCTGACCCCAGCTACCTGCGACCTTATATCCTACCACATTTCTCTGAACTCACTGGGCTTCCAGCACACTGACTTCCGTGACAGTCACCAGGTTCATTCCTATTTCCATCAGGACTCTCTTCAATTGTCCCCTTAATAGGATTAGCAAATTGAGCAAAGAAAAATACAGGACACCCACTCAACGTTGAATTATACATAAATAACAAATAGCCTTTTTAGTCTACGTATGTCCTCAAGATGAGCTTATCGACGTAACTGACACTGCAGTATCGGTTAATAAAGCAAAACGTCCACAATTGTCAAGCGGATGGTTGGAGAAAAGAGCATGTGGAAACGTGGGATTAGCCCAGAATGAATTCTTGGGAGATGTGACTCCAAAAAAGTAAAAGATACAGGTTGACCAGAATAAGAAGGGAGAGCCTTCCAGCTGAAGAAACAGCTTGGGCTAAATAACAGCAGTGGAAATTAGTAAAACTTTAGTAAAGAGCAGGAAGCAGTTAGAATGAAGGAGCAGAGGGGCCTAAAGCTGGGTTTGCAAGGACTGTGGAGCTCCACTGACGAGGGGCTGATCCCTGTCTTTCCACCCTAGCCCTGACTCCCCGTATTCACCATTTATGTCCCCAGGTCAAAGTCCTCCTCCTTCCCTGACCGTCGCCGCAGTAAGTCACCCCTTCCTCTCACGCACTGCACAAAGCACTTCTGCACACTCTTTCCAACTGGACTTCCTTGTGGTCCTACAACTCCACAGTGTTTGAGGGCAGCGTTGGTCGTGCCCAGCTCTGTGACCTGCATGATGCCTCATGCACAGTGGTTTCTCAATAAATGGGCTTCTCTGAAGGCTGGGAGAATTTTACATTTCTGGGAGAATAAATGTGGAGCCCACAGTCCTGGAACACAGAGTGTTTGTCTAATCTCGTCAAGAGCCTGAGCTTTGGGCCTCTGTGAAGCTCTATGTGGGGTGCTGTGTCTGAGAAACCAAAGCAGGGTCCACCAAGGAGGGAGAGCTCACACCCAGGTACAGAGGCCAGGTTCAACTGCATGGAGAAGTCTGTGGCAGATACTGGTGGCCCATAATATAATGGGAGTTCAGGTCTGATAGTGGCGGGGCTGGGCGGGGGGGAGGGGAGCACATCCACAGACTGGGCCATAGCAAGGACTCTACAGCCCCTAACACCTCTGTGGAAATCCTACTTTTACTGCATACATTTTTGGGCAAGTTACTTAACTTCTATGTGCTTTCATCTGAAAAGTTTCTTTATCTGAAAAATAGTCATTGCCTCACTGGGTTATTCTCAAGATGAGTTAAGATAACCCCGGTAAAACTCTTAGCAGAGTACCTGGCACAGTCTCAGCTTAATTGTGTTAGCTCTTATTACTGCTATCAGATCAACAGTGTTTATTAAGTGCCTTTTATGTGCTAGATACCCTGTTAGTGGCTGGGATAAAACTATTTTAAAAAGCCATTACAGTAACTCTAAAATGTTGGGCTCATAGGCCAAAAAGGACTATGCGAGCACTGTAAGTTAAGGATAAAGAGACGCCTATTTGAGGAGATGTGGGGTGGGGTCAGTTAGTGAACTCAATTTGAAACAATATCAGGATATCCACATGGAGATGTCCAACAGACAACGGAGGAGATAAGATTTAAGAGAGATCAGTGCAGGAAATGGAGTCTGAGAGCCACCCCTCCCAGGGAGCAATTAAAACAATAAGAACAGGTGAGCTGCCTGAGTGTGAGAAGAGAGTATAACGCTAAGTGAAATAAGTCAGACAGAAAAAGCAGAGAACCCTATGATTTCACTGATATGTGGTATATAAACCAAAAACAACAAAGGAACAAGACAAACAAATGAGAAAGAAAAACTCATAGACACAGACAATAATTTAGCGGTTACCAGAGGGTAAGGGGGTGGGGGGTGGGAGATGAGGGTAAGGGGGATCAAATATATGGTGATGGAAGGAGAACTGACTCTGGGTGGTGAACACACAATGGGATTTATAGATGATGTAATACAGAATTGTACACCTGAAATGTATGTAAATTTACTAACAATTGTCACCCCAATAAATTTAATAAAAAAAAAAAAAGAAAACGTGCTGCATGCTCACAAATTACCTCCATCAATGGCAGAAATGGGAAGCCCGGGAGGAAAACAGAAAAAGATCAGCAAATTTGCAGATAAAGTTGGCATATGGAAAATTTACAGACTGCAAATGCAAATGTCATGCAAGGAGCATATGGCCTCTCTATATGATATAGGACTACACAGAAGGGGCTGGCAGGAGAAACAGAGAGGACTGTGCAGTGGGATGTAGCACTGATAAGAGCTGAGGGAATTAAGGTGTCTGCTCGCAGTCACATAGATCAGACCCAGAGAGAGCTGGAACTCAGGCCCTGTGAAGACTCCCAAATGCCTTCGAGTAGGCCACCTCCTCCTGAAGCACACCGTGATTACTCAGGGCTAATTACACGCTCCAGTTTACCCGCTGTGTAAAGCTTTCTGCCTTTCTGGCTGCCTCCTTACGCCAGGCCTGGTAAACTTCCAAAATACAGAAAAGATGAAAGTCATGGGAGTCAATTTTACTGTCTGTTAGTAGTTCTTTAATCTATCTCTATCTATATATCTATCTATGTGGAAGGGGGGTAGCAAGGGAAGACAGTAGAAATGGGCAGAGATTAGACAAAGTGTAGCAGGGATGAAAGCATGGTTGAGACTAGAATTAACACAGTAACAAGACTAGATCAGGTATGGAACTGAAGCAGAAGAGAAGCCAGGTGAGCTTGAGTAGCCAGACAAGGGAAGAAGTAGGAAAGAAAGCCGACAATCACCAAAGTAAGGTAGAGAAAGGTGGAGACTGGCGTCCTGTTTCTCCAAGTGTAGCTCGAGGACCACAGGAGACATCTGTTAAGAAAATAGATTCCTGGGCCCCAATGCAGCACTACAAACCAGAATCTTTTAGGGGCAGGTCCCCAGACTGAATTTTGCTCGGCTCCCTGCACCTATACGTTAGACTTGAAGAATTACTGAGCTAGAGGGGGGAAAAAAATCACTGATAATATTAATTATTATTCTTTTTTTAAATTGTGATAAAATACACGTAACATAACATTTATCATTTTAACCATGTTTAAGTGTATTGTTTAATAGCGTTAAGTACATTCACACTGTTGTGCAACCAATTTCCAGAACTTTCTCATCTCTCAAAACTGAAACTTCATACCCATTATAGATTATTATTCTTACTGTTTATTTGTTTAATAGCTTTGCTAAACCTTAACTAGCTGTCCTAGAGTTGGAGCTGACATGTTGCCTGTGGAGTACAGAAACGACGGCAGGCATCCAGATTTATGGCGCAGGGTCTAAGCTCAATTGTTTGTCAAATATTTTGAATATCACCCCTGCTTACATTCCCATCTAAATAAAAGCTTCAGATACCGTAACAGAAATGATTAATATGAAACAAATACATATTAGAAAAAAATATTAAGTTTAGTCTAAACTTTTGTTTTTTATGACATGTTTCGGTATTTGTTTCTTTTTCCAACCAAAATTTTCCAAATGCAGACTCACTTGAAATTCTTGCTTTTCATTGGGTCAACACTGACACATTCATATTTTGTACGATGCGCATCGGTTTTCACTGGTTCACACGCCGCTGCACACACCTTTTGGTGGGCAGTGGCAAATGTGCCATTACGTTGATTTGTTGTCATTTAATATTTATTGACAAGCCACAATATGCCAGGCGTTGAGATGTTTTTCTATTCAGAATTCAAAATCCAGTATCAATCCTACCTAATGATTTGCTCCTGATGTGCGGTCCTCCTGATTTTTCTCCCTGTTACTAAGTCATTCCCCTCACATTTTCATATTGCGAGTCAGTTCTCTGTTATGCAGATTCAGAGAGATTTCACTTACTGAAATCATGTACATCTAAGAAGTGTTCTTTTTGACTTGGGAATAAATTTGGTGTATTTAAAAAGAATCACCAGAACAACGGTAATTGGGATTTTTAAGGAAATTCTAAGCAGAGAAACCTGGAAAAGTTGCTGCTTTCTAACTAGCACGTGCAGAACCGTGCAGTGACAGACCAATGTGGTCTACTCTATGATAACAAGAGGTAAAAAGTAAAATATGTGGTGTTTGAAAAGGATTTAGAGCAGTTTTTCTATCTTTATTGAGATACAATTGAAATATAGCATTGTGTAAGTTTAAGGTGTACAAAGTGATGATTTGATACATGTACATATTGTGAAATGATCACCACAATAAAGTTAATTAACACACCCATAAAAAACAAAACAAAACAAAAAAGAAATGTTCTTTAGGTGCCCCATATTTGTAGTTCCCCTTTTTGCCCCCCATTAGAAGGATAGTTTTAGAAATTAAAGCCATCTAATGTTTTGGTTGCTTTTTTTCACATCCATGTTTTATGGTATCCCTTTAACATGTAATTTTTTTCTTACTTATAAGCAGCACTAAAAAAAAATTGCGTTTAAATATTATTTAAGCCTGATTTTGTAGTAATTAAATCTGAACTGTGTGTCCACTGTATATAATCTCTTTTAACTGACTAATAATGAAACTCTTTATAACGACTCTGTGCAGAGTCCACTAGAGACTTAAAATTTACTATTGATATCCTAATTGAAAAAGGGAAAAATCTTTTTTGTTATGCAAGAGTCATAAATATTGTCTCTCTGACTCACTTAACAGTCCAGTATGACTCTCTTTTACACATGGAGAAATAGAGGTACAAAGAAATTAAGAAGTTTCACATACAGCTAGATAAATTAGTCTTCCTACTTAGCAAAGCATTTCAAAGAGATCTGATCCTTTTTATTTTTTTTTTTTTTGCTAACACCTTCATGTGTCAAAAGAAAAACAGAAAATTTCTCCTTCCTCTCTGAAGAACATTAAAATCTCCCTATAGACCCCAAAAGGCTCTGGTCTTATTAAAGACATGTGCTATAAAACATAGGAATATTATTGGTAGAAGTGTTTCTATAATATCAGTAGGCTCTGCAGATTGCTAATGAAATTTCCCACTAGGAAAGATACAGAGAGGGGAGAACGGGACTAGACACAAAATCAAAATCTGTTCATGGTTGAGCCAAATTTAAACATTTTGTAGGAGAGCCTATGAAAACAGTGCCATTGGTTGCTGCTTTAAAAAAATGTTTTGAAAAAAAAAAGGGGGGGTTTTGCAGCACCAAGGAGATAGTGCAAGTATCTTTTGCCAACACTGTGATTCAATGAAATAAATGTGTATTATATTACTTAGTCATCTCTTAAAAGGCCATTATAAAAAATCATCAACAACAGTTACCACTGTTTTATACTTTTATATATTTTTTAATGTCTTGTGAAAAGCATTAATTATTTTTAATAGAAAAGATCATTTCTGCTACTTTAAAGCTTAATGATTATAGAGTTTCCACTTTGTAGATTATCCAGGTCAAATCTTAAATTGCAATTAATTGCAATACATTGAAATTAAGTGCTTTCCTCAGTAGCCCAGTATGTTTCAGGACTCTCTACCCCAGGAGCTATAGTGTGCATTTTTTTATATCACAAATGCATTTTAATATTAGTTTGGGACAGACACAACAGGTTCTGAAAGCACCGTACTCTAACCTAAAATTTATTTATGGGCTATCTACTATTTTGGAGTTTGCATGAATATCTGAGAATTTAGTGCTGTTCCTTTTGTGATAAACATTAATATTCCCAAGTGTGCTAACAACACTTAGGTTTTGTTGCTTTACAAGACACTGAAAACATGATTTGATTACATTTAATTTGATTCCAATTAAAAAGCACTTAAGAAGTTTCCACAGAATTAGATTACACTGAATGTTTCTATACAAGACACTTCATTATCTGAGGCAGCTTCAATTTAAAATGATCACAGAGAGTGAAAAGCACTGTTCATTTTAATAAAATGGGCTTAATCCCATATCGTTATTTCACAATTGCATGCAGTAGAGTTTGGTTTATTAAATAAATGTACAAGGACACTGGCAAAAACATCTGTAATACTGAGTGCCTCATTCACAGCTCACCCAAGACAGATCCAGTCACATAGCTTTTAAGTCTTAACAGAAACCAGAAACACTGCAAAATTTTTAAATAAAAATGAGATAATATCGAGACAAGTGAAAATATTGCCTTTTCACTGAATTTGGAAATTGTGATTTTAAAACCAATTAAAAATACAAATGAACTTCTGACTTGTTAAGCAGCCATAGCCAAATGAACATGCAAGGAGCCACGAAGCCACAGAATTTCCTGAAACATAACATTTCCCCTTTTACCAAAGAACTACCTTGAGATCAAATTATTATATGTTCAAGTCAGGACAAACTAAAAATTTTTGGCCTTCCCAACAGCGTTAAACAACTTTCTAAAGTGTTATTATTTCAAGCTCCAGTTTGTGTGAGAGCTCCAAAAAGGGAAAATTATGATTCAAAACAAAATGATGATTAAAAATAAATGTCTAACGTCTGTTATTTTGTATAATAGTAAGCTTGAACCGCAAGGCTAACTTTCCCTGGATAGCGCTCTGCAGCCACTTTTGGCATGCCCATATCTGATATTTCAAGAATAAAGGTAAATTTGTGGTTTGTGGTTAGTGATTAAGGCACCAAGTGGACTTGTTGTGTGCGTTCTTGTATAGGAAAATTTGTAGCATTTTGAGCATTTCACACTTGTAACAATGTCTTTATTATGGCTTCCAGAATTAATTGACCTAAAATCCAGTGATTGGAAGATATATCTATTAGATAATTAGAACTCTAAGGACCAAAATAAAACACATTATTGACTTTTAGATCTTCAATCAAACAAATATTTATAGCTTCAATTTGCAAAAATTATCCCCTCTTAAGTTGGCATCCTCTCAAAATCTGTGCTACGAGCTGAAGCATATCAGCATCATCAACACCTTCCTCCAAAATTAGGATTAAAATGTAAAAACAATGGCACAATCTTTAGAACAACCTGCACCTACCCTCACAGCCTAGGTGGGTCTCCTCTGAAGACAACTGAAACATCATAATTACAAAAGTCTGCCTGACCTTGAGACAAGAACAGCAGGGAGCATAAGGAACAATGACATGGTTTAGTGTCCAGCAGCTACGTATAGAGATCACAGAATGTGCTTGTTGTCAATGATCGTTGCTGAAATCTGTCTATACCACACTGGAACAATCAATTTTGTAAATGATTGCAATAATCAAGGAAATTGCCTAATTTATAAACCCTTGCATACAGCATCTTAATGGATTCTTCCATTTTAATGCTGATGCCTTCAGAGCTAAATGAATTGTTGTCCAGGCTGTCATTACACAAAATGATAAAAACATTCCGTCTGGTGGGGAAACCACATCTCATGGATATTCAGACCCTCAGCCTATAATGACTCGTTAGTGACTTCCATGAAAGTCACACTGCTAAGCCTTAGAAGAAGAGCAAAAGAATGGGTTTATTTGTGTCTGTGCCTTCATGTAAATAAATCCCTGTTTCAGTTTTGGAATTTGAACAAATTACCTTCCATTGAACTGTAATGCACTGGATGTGTCCCCAGTCCTGGCATACTGTAATAGTTTTTCTCTTTCCTTTCTAATGCTGGGCCATTTTTTACCACCAAGGCTCAGAGTCAGCAGGCTCAGCCACTCTCACCTCCCAGGTCAGAAAGCACATCAACACGGATGATTCTGGATGCATGAAAGCAAATGGGTGACGTCCCAAGCCTTCTGCTCCCACTACCAGATAAATCTGCAGACTCCACATGGAAACCAAGGCTGCACACTTAGCTCTTTCCCTAAGCCCGCCACACGTAGATTGTTCTTCTCAGTTAAACCTTGGCCAATTGATTCCAGCCAATAGTGTGCTGTCAGTACTTTACTTACTGCTCAATCTCACTAACCTGACATTTATGGTGCACTGATTGGCCTCTGTCAGTGGTGCTGGTTGTAAATTCACTTTGAAAAGCTTTGTGTTAACAGCCTTCAACCAGGCTCCAAGAAGAGTACGAACAGGCAGCCTGACAATTGCTCGACCTCCTGCCCTTATTACAGTGAGTAAATCAGGGTTTGAGCCATTAGGCTGGAGCCTGGGGCCTACACAAAAAGGATTGACATGACGAAAGGTCAACCTCTGTCACACATGTGTAACAATTTGGATAATGGAATTCTGTAACTTATCTGAGTGAGGTGGCAAATGCTTACAAGGAAAAGTATATTCTGCTCTGGCTTTTATGCTAAGTAGTTATAGCGGAGTCTGTATTTCTTGTGTAAATACACAAGGAATGTCTGAACTCATGAAATCGTGGCGTATATATGATTCTAAAAAAGAAAGAAAAAAAGAGAGCAAGGCAGACTCAAAGTGGTTCTATGCACGACATTCTTTAAAATGGCAAAATGTTTTTCCCACATTACAAACGTATCACATCCATCCTCTGAGAAGAGAGGATTTTTGATATTGTGGGACATGATTCCTCAGCTAAATAACAGTTTTCATACACCAATTTTTAAAACCCCTAGTATTATACCACAACTATAAGTGATTTCTGAGCGATACGATAAATTTACTGAAATAATTAAAACTGCCTTAATTGACACAGCGAAATAAAAAGGCTGCGCTGTTCTCAGGTTCTCAGGCCCAGTGTTACCATAATCACATTTTCATCAGCTCACTTGCTGCCATGCAGTAATTGGGGTGGGGGGATTTCATCTGTCCAGGAACCTCTTTGAGATTCTGATTTGAATTTCTCTACCCCACTTTTAAGTCAGCATGAAAAAATAAAAAAATAAAAATATGATGTAAGAAAATATGCAGTTATGGAATACTTTGAATTATTTTCTTTATATGGATAAATGCTATCAATAAAAGAAGAAACCTGTAAACAAGATAAATTGAACTGACTAATGAGAATAATAGTCCTGCAGATACAGAACACATCACTCTTTACAAAGTATTTGCAACTAAAGCACTGTACTGTCACATGCATATTTGGATTAAACCTCGCTAACATGAGAATTTCCAAATGGCTATTACAATTTTTTTTAAAGCAGAGTCATTTTTGGACTTAGAACTCCAGGGTGGCACTGTGCAGGGGACTCATAAGCCAAAAGGACCAAGACTTTAAATGGACCTTTTCAAAGCCAACTTTAAATACTAAGTTTTGATTTTCAACACAATGCTGGAAACCATTCCAAGAGGCAGCAGATGGTTTTACAGTTTATGTAAAACTACAAAATGCTCACACTCTATCAAATGGGCACCACTATAAAAGACATCTTCAAATCAAATGAGGCAAAGCCAAAGAGCTACACCAGCTGTTACTCTGCATAATTTAAAACGTAATAGTAACATTACTATGGCTTATTTTAAAGGAGAAATTATTTGTATTTCATAAAATCGGCATACTAGAAACCAAGCTGACAATCAGTCCAGTATATTAAATGATAAATTACTAAGAAACACAATTTTTACTTCAACATAACTGTGACAGCCACATAATTCTATCGCCTGGTGTTCTGATAAATCAAGCCAAAATGAGCCAAACTCTGTATAGCAAAATATGGAGCATATTGTTACAGTACTATCACTGTAACAATTTTTTAAATGATTTTAACTTAATCTAAAAATTACTTTAGTTTAAAATAACTTTAAATGATTTTTTTCAACATCTAAATAGATACAAATGGGTACAATATTATAAATGGAATTGGGTCATTTATAGAAACATCCATAATACATTTAAAATATAAAATAAATTTATTTCCTTCTAGTACCAATTACCTGTGATGGTTTTGAAATATAAACATTTAGCCACGTGTAATATATTTTTCATATTGGTTTTCATTACTGTCTTTTGACCTAAGCTAAATGGTAATGATGAAAAATAGACCATTTGCTTAAAAGAAAAACTCTTATTACATCTAAAATATTATGGCACAAAATCAAACCACAAAAAGGACCATATTATCCCCCTTGATTTTCTGAAGAAAAATAATGAAAGTTTCCACATAGTGCAAGTGAAAATGAGACACTCAAATTTACTCAGGCAAAGAGAAGAAAGGTTCTGTAAAATTAAATCCCTTTCTAGTACCTTGACTGTAATCCTAACAAGTCACTACATTATTTCAATTAGCAGAATAATTTTTTCTCGGGTGACAATAAGTGCAATTTATTTTGTCACTGTTGCTAAAATTTCTTGTCAAATCAGACTTTGAGTTGAAAGACCTGAGTAATTCTAGCCTATCTTAAACTGTAACTTTATTTTAAACTTCCGTATTTTATTCCAGTAGAATTTCAAGTATACACTGTGTACATTCCTCAGGTCCAGTCATATTAAATTCTGATGTTAAGCAGAAAGGGGAAACATGTGCAACTAGATTAATTTATCTCAAGGGAAAAGAACACATTAATAATTGAGATAATGTTTTCATAAATGTCGGAATAAATGTGCCTTTTCACTTCTTTATTAGAAAACACATTAGGATAAAATTATCTCACTCTCATCAACAAGACCTAATTGCTGAGAAAGACTAGGTTTTCTTTGCAAAACATTCAGAAAGATTTTTCCCATTATGTCCAAAGAGCTAGAACTATATCATACATCCAAGTCTTGTTAGAATAAATGTATGTAAGCAAGGCAAGTGATTATTTAATCCACCCTGTAATGTTTTTGTTTTAAACTATCTCCTAATCTCAAAGTACAAAACAAGTTACCTTAGCTTATTGCTAAAAAAAATAAAATAAAATAGAAAAACTCTTGGAACTTCTCAAAAACACCCAAAAGAGTCAAAACATATTGAAGGTAATATAATGATATTTAACTTTCTTTAAATTGCTATATTTTTAAGAACCAGGATTATACACAAAGAAAATGTTAACTAAAAGATGATAGCACAGTTACAAACCATCAAACAAGCTCTCCAGAGCTGATGTATGTTAAATATTAAAAAGTCATTTTTCTACAAAGAAAATAGTTTTTAATTTTTAAACAGAAGGAGTAACTAAGGTGAATCTGATTTTTTTTCTGTAATAAGCCTTCATGTGTATAATAAAGTACAACCATACTAAAAACAATGAACTGTAAACCGAAACAAAAATCCATCATCTACTTGGAAACAGTGACGGGAAAAAGATTAGCAATCCATTTATTGTACTGAAATAAAGATAAGTAACCCTGGTAAGATCCATCAGGACCTGAGTATTGAACTCTAAATATAAAGACATTTCTTCATCAGCAAGTGACTTGAAAAAAATGTGAGGAAGAGAAACGATTACAGTTGACTTTTAAAATGAAATAGTCACGATTCAACTGCTTTTAATTTTTTAAAGATCTGCTTCATGTCAATCTGATATTCTGGAAGATATCTAAAAGAGTATGTTTTCAAAGTGGATAATTTTTACATGAGTCATTAAATAATTATTGCCAAAAGTTTCCTATAGACCTACAATGTATTCCAATTACTGATTCTTTCTAAGATAAACAATATAATGATTAAAATTTTTTCACAGTAGAATTTAGGTTTAAAAGGAAAGACTAAAATTTAAAGAACGATCCAACATTTAGAATCTTGTTATGAATATAACTTAATTCAAATAGTCATGTTTCATAAAATAATAAATCATAATGCTTACAAATAAACTCATACTTCATATCTTAAAAATAATTTTACTAACAAAAATCTGAAACCTATTAAAGTAAGTGTTTTATCTCATAAATAGACATCGGCACTAAGTTACCTGGCCCTGGTCAGTCAAATTTTATGTAGTCTCCCAGGAGACGGATACATTTTGCATGAGTGCATTTTAATATCCCTTCAATCTAATCATACATTATTCCAACGGTTCTTACAGATGATAAAAACAAATAGACTGTCCTGAACTAGGACAAGGGACCTGTAGATCGTTCAAGCATATACCATTACCCCCAACACACTCAACATACCCACTCAACAAACAGGTAAAACTCACTTTATGTGTACTGAAGTATCAGTCACAGCAACAAAAAACTAAATAAACTCCCCAGTCTCTTTACTACAAGAGAATTTTAACTTCATCAAGTATGTGTAAAGGTGTAAAAGAAAAGTTCCATAGTTTTCAGTATTAATATATAGAGAATCATATTCTATATGTGTAGTGGTCTCTTGACAGCATCCCAATCATCCAAGGCCATGTAGAAAAACAAACAAACAATAAACAATGGGATTTTTTTTCATGTGTGGGGCTTTCTCCCCTGGCACTCTAACCCAGAGGCATCGGAGGGCAATAGTGTTCAGTTTCAACAGTTTCAGATTGATTAAATCTGTACCAATGAACAATTGCTTTACGATTTCCTCTGAAAAGTATTGGCAGACCTTTAAATGTAAGGTATTAGAGTTCCTAATAATATCACTAGAACATGAAAAGTGCCTGAAAGTGTTTTATAAACTTTAAACCACATGGAAGCTTACAGCTAATTAGTCAGAAACAAAAACCAACTAGGAAATATTTCAAAACCACACGTTTGATTTCCCACTTGTCATTTTTTTTTCTATCCAAACGTTCTAACTGCGAACCTGCCTCTATTTACCAAGGCATTTTCTCCTGCTGTTTTCCTATGAAAATTCCTGTTTAAAAAAAATAAATAAATAAAAGCACTATCTGGTAAAATAAACATGCCTCACTCAAGAATCCTATCTCGAAAGACTAAAGATGTAAAATTGTTTTCCAACAATAGTTTAGGAATGAAATGGAACCTGGGAGCCTGGGTACAGGGCATGTAGCCCATATGCACCACTGGTCACCTAGGCTGTGATCTTATACACTTAACCTACCCCCCATCCCCCCAATCAAAGGACGCTTTGCAGACACAGGCCACAGCACCCCACTGCCAATAGTCATGTAAGGGTTCTGGAGACAGAGTCTGTTTTTCAAAACACAACACTGTCTCCAAGGCCTAAGATAGGGCTGGCCAGATGGAGTGCTCAGCAAAAATACGAGTGGATTACTGAGTCCCATGAGTTTTAGGCAGTGAATATGAGGAAGCTCATGGTGAAAATGATCACCTTGACAGGTCACTGAGCCAAGTGTAAGGCACGAGCTACAGAAATGACCCATTATCGGAGCCCGAAGGTCTATGACAACTTGACTGCTGGCATTTCAGAAACTTTCTTTTCTGGCTATTGCCACTCTATTATATTGTCTCAGTCAGATTTACCTATTGTCCTAAAGGGCAATTCTAGAATCTTATATTTCATAAATAACTCCACGGGTTGGAGGAGGCTAATTGGTGGGGGCATTATCTATGGCCAACGGTCTATCTCTTCAGTAGTGGACCTCAATAATCAACCATGCAGCTTTGGGAGAAATTTCAGGTTAACGTTTTTTCAAGTAGGTTGTTTAGTTTTAAATAACAGTGTCAGGTAAGATTATGCCATTGAAATATCGTCAATTGGGTTATGTCAAAGAGCTCAGAGTTTTTCTATGCTTTGATTTTGTCTTCTTGAAGACTGCATCATTGTACCTTGTTAGAGAAGAACCAGAATTTGTGGTTTCTGGTTCATACCACTATAATTTGCTTACTTCGGGCACTCTGAAAGTTATGAAACGTTGCAGTCTCTCAGATTCAGTGTTTGCAAAAATTGCTTTTATCTGACAAAACGAGCCTGACTCTCTGCTATGTATGCTTATGTTCCTTCTTGCCCAGTATACGAAAACAAACAAACATATTGGAAGAGTTTAGATTGGGACACAAAGTTCACCTAGCGCACATCCCCAGTGCCCAACCACTTCTGCTTCGTCTCTTCAGCTGTTTTCTCTTTTTCTCAAGATGCTGGGATATCAAAGATCAAATCCATTCCAGCTGGAATAGAGACTCATTAAAGTGATTCCTTACACCTTCAGAAACTTGCAGGCCCTGCCTTCCCAGCTGGGTTGCTGTTGTCAGGCCAGACTCTGTACCTGCTTACTGCAGGTGTTGCAGACACCAGAGAAATCTATCTCCACTAGTACTCTCTAGGAAACAAGGGAGGCTCTCCCCGAAGTTGCCACCTTCCATGGGCCAGGCTCTTTGCCCGCCAAAGCTCTGGCTGGGTGGCAAGGTGCTGGGTGGCAAGGTGCTGGGCGGCGGGTGACTTACCTCCCAGAGATGCTGCGTGTTCCTCACGGCGCCGGCCTGCACCTTCTCCGGGGGCAGGAGTACGCCCTGGAAAGGCCCAATCCAGGTGCCCTGCTGGATCCTCTGCGCCGCGCAAATGCCGTAGGCCAGGCCTGGCACGGTGCTGGTACACAGGCACACCTCTCGCGGCAGGTCCCGCAGCCACTCGGGCAGCTCCGGCGGGGGCGCGGCGGCGGTGGCGCTGCTGGTGCCCACAAGCCTACGCAGCGAGTGCAGCGGCCCGTGCATGGGGCACTCTCCGTTGCGGTTGTCTGCGCACATGTCACAACCTGCCGGGGACACGCGGGAGGGAGGGAAGGCAGACGGTTAACCCGGTTCTGGCGGCTCATCCTCGGGTAAACCCCCAAGACAATAGCATCCCTGCCCAGATGAGCCACCTGCAAGGGCAGTTATGCCCGGAGGGGCCCCGAGGCCACTGGGAGTCGGGGGAGAGGTGAACCTGAACCCCTCCCTCGGAATTCACCGTACCCAAATCTGGCTAGTACTAGGTCGGGACCCCCGGGTGCCCCCAAAGCCTTCCGAGCTAGGTGCGGATGGCCTCGTCCTTGTCGCTGAGGAACCCACGGCTCGCAGCTTCTCCTCCCAGTCTGTCTGTCTGTCTCCCTCGTCCGTCTGTCTCTATTTCCCTGTTCCTCTCCCGGATTCCCGCGGGTTCACTCTCTGTTGGGAGTTTCAAAGGGTATTTATCGTTGTACCCTGAAGACAGCGCCACAAAGAAAGCCCATTTCTTGCCCAATATCGGAGAAATTCTACATTGGTTGCCTGAGTATATTTTTGGTTTTGCTCTTTTTTTTACAATTATAGTAGAGATTTTTAAAATCACCAGGTCAGGTGGGTGACCTGTCTGAGAGCGCCATTCCCAGTCCTGTGGACCCACGCCCCCACCCCCGGCACCCAGAGACAGTCCGCGCCAGAGGGTGGAGCCCGGAGCCCCAGATACCAGCGACCAGGGAGCGCGTGTGGGGGGTCCCCTCTCTGATGGCCCTGCAGTGCCCATCCTGGGCACTCCAGCCAGGTAGGGATGGGTGGGGAAAGGGGAGCTGTTCTGGCGGGCTAGCGGTGTCTATGCTTGCGTGCCATCTCTTTCCAGAAGCCAAAAAGAAACGAAGAGCAAATTTAACGAGGGGGTAATGGGTCTTTAACGATCTGGATAATGGTTCAATGGAGAGGGCCCCAACTCCTGCCCAAACGGTTGGTCCCCAGGCTAAATGCGATTATCTTGTGTTATAAACAGTTCTGAAGCCCTCTCTCTCGGCTATGCTCCAGAGCAGCCAGCGTTCGAGGGCACCCCCAGGTCCAGGCCGGGCCTTGGACGCCCAGCGTCTCTCGACTCAAAGGGTAAGAGACCAGGCGGCCGCGGGAAGCAGGGCCTGCGGCGACTGCGCTGTCGGATCTCAGCGCCCTCCGGGTTATTAATGGGCCTGGCGGAGCCGCCGTGTCTGTGCCGGCAGACCTGCCTCAGGGAGATGGCCTCGGCGCCTGCCGGCGCGACCCGGCCTCCCTGGCCCAGCCTCCCTGGGGAGCAGCGGCGCCCCAGCACCACGGAGCCCTGTGGCACTGGGCCTGATACCGAGAGTCCCCACAGGAGGAGATGGTGAGAGCTGGGCATCAGCAGATGTGCCAGTGCTTGGGTTGGGGATGGGGGTCGCCCTCGGGTCTCCAGGCACCTGTACCGGGCCTTGCACGCAACCAGTCCTGGTGGGTCACCTTGGATGTACCCTCTTCATGCTGAAACAGAGGAAACGCCCAAGGAAGTAGTGACAAAGTACGTCATTGAAGAACCTTCGGTGAAGGAACCCCTCATCTCAACCCCACCTTTTGCTATTTGCTTCACAGCGGCTGAGGGTTGACTATGTGAGCGTCCTATCTCTATCTCAGAAGAGGGCTCCAACCTGCTCTGTCTCCCTGGCCAGCTACTCCTCACGCCTGCCAGAGAGCTCAGGGAATGAGGGGACCTTCGGACTGCAGCTCCTTGGACGTGTCCCCAGACTTTTCAAGTGAAAAGCAACAACCTGTTTCTGCAGGTAGTGAAGTGTCTATGCCTCTGGACCTGGATCACACAAAGGCCCCCTCTTCCAGAATCACAAACTAATGTAAAAACTGTATCAGGCTCTGCTTTTGAGCCTAGGGCCTAGATGGAAGGTATGTCTACCGTTATCCACATGTCAACCCTTCCCGAACACATGCACTTCATACACCGTCTCAAACTTCTGACTGTGAAAAAAACTTCAAGACAAAGGGGGAATGGAAAGACGATAATAACTCAATTACCAAGTGCCAACTATGTGCCAGGCACTTATCTTGACCCAAACAATCACCCTATTATCTAAACGTCATGATTCCCATTTTGCAGATGAAGCAATTGAGGTTTTGTGAGCAATATAACTTGACCAAGGCCTAGAAACTAGAAAGTGGTAGAGAAAGATTCAGTCAGTTGCCTGACTCCAAAGACTCCAAACATAGAGATCTAGGAAAACTAATGAGAGCTGGGAGAATTCTATATCCAAATTTATAACTCAATTAATAGAATTAAAATATTTCATTGAAGTCACTATTTGGGGAGCACAAAAATGCTGTAGCAGGATTGAATTACAATGATCTCTCCCTCCCTCCCACCCTTATTTGGAGTTAAAGAGGATGAATTCAAAAGTAAATACCATGTTTCCCCGAAAATAAGACCTAACTGGAAAATAAGCCCTAGCATGACTTTTTCAGGATGACATCCCCTGAACATAAGCCCTAATGCGTCTTTTGGGGCAAAAATTAATATAAGACGAGGTCTCATTTTCAAGGAGATAATGTCCATACCCGAATTTTAGTGCCCAACTTCAGAGTTGACCTTTCAGCACCTTAGCAAAAATAGCTTAAAACAGATGACAATAAGTAAAGGCTATATGTGCATAAAATAAAAAATAAATCACCCCAGGTTTCAGTTTAACTACCTTTCCATTTCTGGTTGGCTCAATGAAACAAAGGGTGAGAAGCAAAAGTGTTTAGTATTCACTCCCATAACAGTTCATACCAGAGATTCAAGTTCCAACATTTCCACAACATAGAACATCACATCAACTACATCACTAATAAAATGAGGAGCGAAAGCACCAACTTCAACCACTCCTCCCGCCCCCCAGACAGCAAGCACACTCCCGATATTTGCTAGGCACACTAGCACTATGGATAGTCCTTTCTCGAAGATGTTCTCTACAGCTCTCTTCAACTTAAGTTTCACTTGTCTCTAAGAAGTTGTTGGAAAAAACTTAATGAGTAGCATTTTGCAGAGTGAAAAAGCTGAGGCTCTCCCAAAATCGTGAAGACTACATGCATGTTAGGTCCACAGCAGACGAGGCAAGGCCAATCCACTTTAATCAGTCCACCCAACATGAGTCGTCTTAATTTACAAACCACTTCATGCTATATCAAAATATTCTGTTAGGACAGTTGACCAATTACATCAAAATACGTGTTATATCCTAATGTTATTATTTTTTATTACACAAAGCCTCCATCACAGAAGAAAATTTGGCTTCCGACTTATGTACTCGAGTCCCAAAGGAGTGTGAGGATGTTTAAAACAAGTAACTGATTACTCGGGGTTGACAAATGTGGCACAAGCAGACAAACATTCTAACAGAGTGTTTTCTAGACAGCAAGCAATAAACACCTACAGGAAAAGGTTTGAAGGAGAAGTGGGCTAGATTCCCAAACTACACATATATGAGATATAATACATACATTACACACAGCATTCCATGCCAAGCAATACATAGTACACGTCTATTTGTAGTCATAAAGAGGAGGCAAATAAATGTTCCTACTTTCTCTTTAAGTCAGGGTAAGTTTTTGAACAAGTTCATAATTATTATTCATAAAGGTGTTTCTATGTCTGTGAGAAATGCTATATTCTCCAAGCAAGATACTTCGAACTGTCAGGGAACATACGAGACCATGGTCCCTTTTCTATCTTGAATAGATCTGTTAATGTTCCTGTTTATGGGTCCCTGAATAAGGGAAGGAGGCAGCAAGTTAGACGTGTTCACCCACTGGCTTCGGCAGACCCCGCCAAGTGGGGTGAAGAGCAGACTTTCACTCTTCATTTCACATCCTTCTGTATGGTTTGAATGTTTGTACAGGTGCCTGTATTACTTCTGTAATTGAAAATGGACCTAAAATAGATAAGGGGACAAAACAGGCCATGGTTTTTTCTGGTATTTTGGTTTGTCGTTCTAGGAAAGGCAAACGATAAAACGTTTCAGGGCTTGTAGGTGTCTGGAGAGGCCGACAGGTGTGTGTGGGCACAGGCGGAGCTGCGACCCAGGGAAGCACTCGGCACCCGCACGCCAGGCCTTGGGTTCTCAATGCCTCTTTGCGGCCTTCGCCTGCCCTCACCCATCCTCTGGCAAGGGAACCAAAGAGCAGCTGAAAAGCCTGCCTCCCTGCTTGGACAGCGGTAACGGCTGGACTATAAATCCTCCCCAAGCGCTGCTGAGGTCACGGCCCTCAGTCCCGAAGGCCGAGCCCCGCGGAGCCAGCGTGCATTGATCTCTGCCCGGTGTGCTGCCCCAGGAGTGCCGCCTGCTGGCAGCGCCACGTGCGCTCCGGGTGCCGGCGACCGAGGCCCCGGCGGCAGGGTGGAAGGCGGCTGGCCGAAGGGGCAGAGGGCAGGCGGAGCTCTGTGGCTGGGAGGCTCCAGCACCCGGGGTCACACAGCACCCTCCTCCCCAGCTGCTCCCGCCTGTCCTCCCGGCACTCTCCCCCAGCCGTACCAGCGCAACGGGCTAGATGGGGTGGCGATGGGCGAAGCACAGGGTGGGCGGTGCGGCTGCCGGCTGGAGTCCCCCGGCACCCAGTCTGCTTCACCCCCTTCCTGCCAGCGAAGGGCTTTCTTACAGTGCCACACGTGGCCCGCGCCACCTGACTCCGGAGCCCCAGCTGCGCCCTGCCACCCACCAGGCCGGCGTCTTCCACCTGGCAGCGGTCTTCTAGGCTCCTCGGATAGGGTCTAGAAGCAGATCCGGAGGCGAAGAGGTTTAGCCTGGCCACCGGGAAAGGAAGCCCAGAAGCTTCCTTTGTGGTCGGGCCCCCGCGGGAGGCTCAGCTCCAGCGGAACCTTCTCGAGGACTCTCTTTAGGCGAGTTTAAAGCTCCTGGCAAATCGCGGAGGCGCGGGGTTTTCCCTGCTCAGCCGGGCTGCCTGCTGGGCCCTGGGACCAAGAGGGAGAGACAAAAGGGGGAGGGGGAAAAAGAGGGGGGAGGAAATGTGTATTTTATTTGTCTCCCAATCACTGTATTAATAAATTAAATGGGAGTGCCCGCGTGTGCTGGTGAGAGAATATTGCGCTGAGATAAACCTCGCCGGCCCTGCCCCTGCGAGGCCCGCCATATACAATGTGGAGATGATGAATAGGAGACTGCCGAGCAGATCGAAACGGGTCTGGGCTGGCTCCACTCGCTCCTACGAAACTATAGGGCAATTAATTGTGGCTTGTCCCCTCATCCTTCATCTCCTAGTGGCACATATCGATGGAGATTACTGCTGATGGACCATTTTATCACCTTAAATAAACAGTCGCCACCTCTTCTAACCCTCAATCTAATATATGGCTCTATGTTCAGTTTCAGGGCGCTAGATAAAGAATGATGTAAAATAACTAAATCATGTGTGTTATGGGATGGGGCTGGGCTTGCACACGGAAAAGAGAGAAAAGAGAAAAAGAAAAATAGAACAACACAAAAGCCCACACACTGACGCTTAGCCTGCCTCCCACTAGGGACCCCGTCTGAAGTCTATGTCACTCCATTGCCATTGACAGCAGACAGTGGTCTGGAGGAGTGAAGAGAGCATGCAGCAAAGCCCATTGGTGGGTCACTGGGCTCACGAGCTTCCCAAACAGAATCTGTGTTTTCCAACTGAGTGGGAAGAGATTAGAAAGTCAGAAAATACTTGCTCTCTTCTAGCTCTCTCCCTGACCACTTAACCCGTCATACCAACATTGGGGCCAGATTTCCTTCTCTCCCCTGGCCACTCTCCCCAAACCCTTGGGAAGGGCTGGTTCTACCAACTAGAAAGCGTCAGCCCATACTCGTATACCTGGGTACGTGTAGCAGGGCTTCCCTAAACCGGGAGGAGACAGGGACCTCCAGCGGGGAAAGTGGCTGAGTGACCTGACTCTCGGCAGAGACTTGGTGCGGGCTTAGCTCCTGCCTCCCTGCCAGATACCAGGGGAGGAACAGCTTCACAAAAAAAGGTATTAAAAGCTAATTGGCTCTGACTTCTCTGTACAAACACAAAAGTCAGGTGCACCCCCTCATGGCCATCTCTCCCTACCTTCTAAGAGTACTGACAGGGTCTCAAACAACGCACCAGAACCAGAGAAGAGGCCACTGCCACGGAGCCTGACGGGAATCAATGGCTTCAGGCAACCCAGCAGCAAATGAGGACAGTAATACAAGAAGAGAAAGAAAGGGCCCTATCCCCCAATTATATTACACACCTCCCCACCCAACTTTAAAGAGGTGAAAGAAGAGGCAGCTAAGCATTTAGAGCTTCAGTAGAAAGCGTACTTCAATCATAGAATAAATTGAATACATGAAGTTAGATAACAGAAATACATTGGAACAGCTCACTCGGGGTAGCCTGTATAGTTTCCGCTGTTTTTAAATATTTTTGTGGTAAAGAGAGCTACAAGACCCTTCACTATAGCACTCGCCATCGATGCCAATAAAGTTTCAAGGTAAAACTACTGTTACTGATTCAGTGTTACTGGCTTGGTGATCCCAGACAAAAGTTACTGTTCAACAGGGAACAGAGAATTAAGGAGGCACCTTTCTTTGCCTTGTAAGAAAAAGAAAATGACTCAATACAAAGTAACAAAATGAAACAATGCTGAGTGGTCACTTCCTCCAGGTTTTTTTTAGAAAGAGATGGCAAAACTCTGAAAGGGAATCTAGGGGAATATATATGTAATAAATGAATAGGTGCTTCCCTTCTGCCTGCCTCTCACACCTCCTTCCCCCAAAAGGTGGGGAGAAGCTCTGTTTTTCAGTTTCTTTCAAGTAACAAACATAACAACTTTCTCTGCCTAAGGAAACAGTTTCCCATCCTGTGCATTTGATTTGTTTTGAGCGCTTAGTTACATTACCCTCAATCACTTCTCTCTTCATCTTTGTAACACACATCCTATGGTTTAAAATGAGTGTACATATGCTTGCCCAGAGAATTTCCTGAAAAAACGGGAGACCTGTTCTCCTACCCCACCCCTGCTTTCTAGTTTCCTTCTCCATTGCCCTTTAATTAGGGAACAATGTGAAGTGAAACTCTAATAGGACACTGTGACTTCCTTTCCTTTACTGTCTTTTCTCCTGAACTTTGCACATTTGAAGCAGTCCATTCATCGACTCAAAAAGGAGATACCAGAAGATATACACAATAGGAATAATTTAAATAAATCATACTTCATTTCTTCTAGCTAGAGAAAAAAGTTACCTAGACAATAAATTGGTTCAAATAGCCATATATTAATTAGGAATCTATCCCAATTCTTTCTCTGATTAGTCTACGTTTTTCTCTGGTGAAAATATACTGAACCTCAAGACTGCATTGTAAACAGTATAGGGAGCTCAACACAGCCAAGGCTTTGGGGGGGGGTGCACTGCTGATTTATTTTCCAGCACTGATTTCATTCAGAAGAGAAACTGCAAGCTTGATGAAGCATTCTCAGCCCATAGTGACTACACTTATACTTAGCAGTAAGAAACGCCTTTTCCAAAGTGTTTATCTTTTTATTTCACATTTTTACAGAACTGCTTTGAAAGCAACACATTCAAGGAATTCATTAGGAGATAAGTATTTTTTGAAATCCACTAAGACAACATAATTTTAAAATTTTTGCTGAAACTGTGAAATACAACTGTCTTCTTAACTGCAGAACAAATTCAAGTGGAAACCTTCATTTTAAGATAGTACATTACTCTCAAATTATAGAAAGGAAAAAAGTAAATATCCCTGCTCTTTTTATTAGTAATAATTAGCTTCATTAGAACAATTTTCTCCTACCTTATGAAAAGATTAATACACCTTAATCACTAGGCTCATGCCCAGTGTTTTTTCATCAAAGTAACAACTTTGGGAGTCCTTCAAATAACTATAACTAGAAGGCATTTTGCTTTTAAACGAATTAAGTAGTTCACGGAATGGCAGACATTCTGACAGAAGGGACTTATTCAAAATAGAATAATAATAAGCATTTATGATCAGTGTTTCTCACACAGAAGCTAGATGAAAGAATAAGAGGAAGAAAATGGTGAGTGCTTGACTTTTCAAATCATGTATTGCTTTCAACCTGACTCTTAACCTGGTTTAATTTTCTTTCCAGAGGTCTCTGGAACTATATTTAGTACTTACCCCGACACGCTAGGTGTAAACATATCTTAAGTTCTGAAATTACCAAAAAAGATGATGATATAAAGCAACAGACATTCTTGGTCTTCATTTAGCGTCGTGCTTCAAAACCTCAAGATGGTACTGTACTTGTGAAGAGCGTTTGAAATTATGAATATAGGAACCGAAGCTAGATGAGACCTGACGTTTACTTAGGTATTTGCCACTGGCGTGCGGGACAAGGCGGGTAAGTTTCTTATACTAAATTACTGTCATCCAATTTTTAAATATAAGTAAGCCATCAAGCGTGGCTACGGATTGCCAACGTTTGCAGGGTCGAGGGTGCACAAAGAATGTGGGAACCGCAGGGAACGACCCTACCCTGAAAACGGATTTTTTTTCTTACTAATTAGATGACATTTTTCTTTTCTAAATAAGTAGTAGACCTAAGAATAATGCCTGCCTGCAGGGAGAAACTGACCCAGTATCATCCAAAACTCCTACTCCCGCGAGGCCAGGCCAGCCAGCAGCTCCGGGCCGTTCCACCAGACAACTCCGAGGCCCAAACAGGAGCTGACGCAGTTGATTCCAGAAGTAAGGCAGAGATAAGGAGAAACAAGCCCTTGAATCCAAGCTCCCCATAAACTCTGATCCCCTCTCAGGTCTCCCCTTTGGCCAGACCAGCCCGTTCTGCGGTCTCCCCGTCGCGCCCTGCAGGTAGCTGACCCGCCCGGGCCCCTGTCCCGCGGGAGAGAGGAGATCTGAAAGTCCCAGCCCAGGAGCAAATCTTGTCCCAAAGACTTGGGGGTGGGAAGCAGAGGATAAGGGAGGGAAGCGGTAACCCCAAGGTGCCACCCGGCCACCCCATCCGTTCTCCTCCCTTCTCTAACGCCGGGAAACTTTTGCCACCGTGCCCTAGGACGTGCGGGCCCGCAGCCTGGACCAGCCCACCACCAACCCGGGTCCCCCTCGTCTGACCCGCCTCCCCGACGGGCGCCCGCCCGGGACGGCGCCGGCGCCACAGGAGCGAGCGCGCGGGCAGCGGCTACGTACGGTTGTTGGGGTCGCTGGTGTGCTGGTTCAGCGGGATGATCTCCATGCGCTGCTGGCCGTACAGGTAATAGTCCAGCTCCTCGGCGCTGCAGCGGAACCGCGGCGCGCCCCGGCCCTCCCCGCCGCCGCCGCCGCCGCACTTGGAGGGCCCCGGGCCCGAGGCGGCGCCGAGGCACAGGTCCTTGGGGGGCAGCGGCTCTGCGGCGACGGCGGCAGCGGCCAGAGGCGCGAACACCGGCAGTTGCGCCACGGGCAGGGCCGAGAGGCCGGCCAGCGCGGCGGCGGCGGCGGCGCAGGAGGAGGCGGAGGAGGCCGAGGCGGAGGAGGCGGAGGAGAGCGAGGCGGGCCGCGGGCGCAGGCTGTCCGGCGGGGGCTCGGCGCGCTCCGGGGGCGGCGGCGGCGGCGGCTGGAGAGGCTGCGGCGCGCCCAGGGGACCCGCGTTGCCGCCGCCCTTCAGCGGGCCGCCGCCGCCGTGCGGGAAGAGTTGCTGCCAGTGCTGCAGATAAGCTGGGTCCACTTTGAGAAAAGCCGAGCCGCCGGGATCTCCGGGCTTCAGCATGTCCGACGCCTCACGCTGGGGGGGCAGAGGGCCGAGAGGAGGGTGCGCGTGAGCCGGGCCCGGGGCCTGGGCAGCGTGGGGCGGACCGGACGGCCGCCGAGACCCTGCGGCCGGAGCCCTGGGCTTCGCCAGCGGCAGCCCGGCGCGGCGGCTCCCTCCCCACCACTCCGCCGGGGCGCAAAGTTTACTCTGCAGCCGCGGCGCGGCGCGGGGAGAGCTGTGTGCACGCTGTCTGGCGTCTCAGCCGGGACGGCCAGCTCCACCCGGCACTGTCGAAGCCCGGAGCGAGGGCGCTTCCCGCAGACCTGGGCTGCAGGACACAGCTCCCGCCCCCAGCCGGCGCCCGGAGCCGACCCGCGCCGGAGTGGCGCTGCGCCCGAGCTGCGTTGGCCTCCCGCGATAGGAGGCGGGTCAGACTCGCCCCCCGCCCCCCGCCCCTAGCCTGGGATCTCCAGCCTCCTGTCCCGGGGGCCCAGGACCCACAGCCCCAGGCGGACGAGCCTCGCCTTACCTGAAAACTCGGAGCCTCCGGCGGGTGCGCGCCTACGTGTGTCTCACGGAGTTTGCGGGAGCGTGTGCGCCCCAGGTGCGCTACATGCCCTCGGGTAGCGCGGGAGGAGAGCCCTGGAGATCCGGCCTCCCGGAACCCTGCCGCGCACAAGGGCTACGGAGGCCCGCGGAGGGCGCGAGAGCCGTGCCGCGAAGCGCGCGGGGGCGCGGGCGGACCGGGGCTCCGGACGGAGCCGCCGTGGGTTGCTGCGCTCGGGCCGTGTCCAGGCTTCTCGGCTCCACGCTCTGGCAGCCTCCCGGCTGGACACGTGGGTTTTACGACAGCACAAAATACAAGTGTGTGTGTGTGTGTGTGTGTGTGTGTGTGTGTGTGAGAGAGAGAGAGAGAGAGAGAGAGAGAGATGGGGGAGAGAGATGGGGGAGGGGGAGCGGGAGGCAGGCCCGAAGAACCGAGGGGAGGGGAGAGGGAAGAAGGAAGTTCTAACTCGGCTGGGTGCACAAACTGCCCGCGCGCCGCTCCCGCACAAATACCTCCTTCGCTGTCCCACCTCCCACTTTTTTTTGTTTTTTTTTTTTTTTTTGTGGCGTGACGTCTCGCCTGTTGTCTCTTTCTGTCCCATGATATGCCTTTTCTAGGTGCCGGCTCACTGTCCTGATCCTGAAAGCAGGATCCTGAAAGCAGTGGAAATGCGGAATGCATCCTCGCACGCGCTCGGTGTCCGCATCCGGGCAGGCGCGCGCGGCCGAGACAGTGGACCAAGTCTCGGCACCGGGCTTGCGCTTTTGCCCCGCTCGGTTTTTCTAGGAGTACTGCTGGGTACCAGAGGCAACTAGCCCGCCACGCAACTTCTAAGATGAATCCGGGGGTTGGGGGATCGCGTGACTGGAGGGAGGGGGGGTGACGAGTTGCGCGCTGGAATGAAACCTTCAATCCACTGCGGAGGAAGCAGGCTTTGTCCAGATGGTAGACCTGAGACAGGAGGGTCTCTAAAGAGCGGCTGGTCCTGGCAAGACTCAAGCCTGGCCGCGGGGCTGGGAGGCGGCTGCAATGGAGTCTCACCCACACCACGCAGCGCTCAGCCCTCTCATTCTCGAGTTGTCTTCCTGGGGGGCTCGCTGCTTCTCCTTGTTGGCATCCGAGGCGAGTACTCAGAGCTACGTCTGGTAGTGTAATACAACTATTCCCAGACACGGCGAGGCTTGTTTGCCTTTGGCTGCCCGGGGCTGCCCCGGAGGGGTCATGTATAAGCCTTTCTCCCCAAAACCCGGCGTCGGAGGAGCAGGGCGAGCGCGCAGCCCCACCCGCCACGTTGCCCACTCTGGCAGTTTGGGCCATGCCCACCCTTTCATGCGTGGCCTCGGCGAATGAGGAACCCGCCCCCAGCTCTTGCAGGTAGAGACTGTACTCCGTCGGGGAGGGCACAGACAGGGAGTGTGAAAACTGACCGGCTCAGGCGCTGTCTCCTCGGAGTTCTGTCCACACATCAAAGAAAAGAAGTGACATTCGTCTTTGCCCAAACAAACCAACTTATTTAGCACCCGCCACTCTGAACAATTACTAGCCATTCTTTCCTGATTTCTGTGTGTTTCTTTTTGTCTTCCCCCCACTCGTTTCGTCTGAGCCTGGGAAACGCGCAGTTTAGACTTCCTCCGGGTCTCACGCAGGACGCCTCAGTGCTGCTTGGAACAGAGTTGGACCGAAAATGTTTTGACTGGCTTCGTTGTGACAAGGTCATCAGTCTTCCCTGGATAGATTGATAGTACCAAGTTTAAGGCAGACGCCACGAGGGAAAACCCACGATGCTGTGGACCTCGAGGCTATCCAGGCAGGCTCCTCGGGCTTTGAACAATTCCATCGGGAGGAGAGGACGAAGTTCTAGGCCCGTTTCAATTAATCTGCACGCAGAACTGCCCAAGAGTGGCTATTAGACCACGAGAGAAGGGCCAAACTCTCTTTCTCACACTCTCCAGGTTCATTGCTGAGAAACGAAGAGACTTCGGTGTTCTCAGAGAGAAACGGAGCACCGGGGACGCAATCCCGTACACCGTGAAAACGGTTCCGCTGCCTTCTTGTTTTTGCCAAAGCTGGCTACTTATAAGCAGTTGGTCCTCAGGACTGGTCGTCCCCCAAACACACTTGAAAATCTCCAGACGCTAGTTACAACTGCTCCTCAGGCCTCATGCCGCCCACACTCTGGGAAGCCCGGGGGTGGGGGGTACAGGGGGCAGGGAATAGGGATGAGGGGCTCATCGTAATAAGATTAGCTGACCAGTTAGTGAGCGCTTTCTACATGCCAGGCGCAGGTAGGCGCTTTAAGTACATTTAGTCCCCTGAGCAGCCACTCGGAGAAGGCATTATCATTAACCCCATGTAACAGATGGGGACACTGAGGCTCAGAAAAGTTAGGTAGGTTGCCTAAAGTCAAGCCGTTAATGAGTCAGATTTAAACCCCAGTCAGTGAGGCACCAAGTCATTTTCCTGCTCACCCTAGCCAAACCTCTACCCTCACCGCCAGGCTGACGCCAGAAGGGTGTGGGGGCACCGTGGGGGAGATGTGGTTCCCATTGCTCCTGGGGCCTGGGAGAGAAAAAGAGACAGTAACTGAACCCCCATTTCTCCCTTATGCGTATGTGAGTGAGTGTGTGGTGTCCCAGACCCACCAGACTCCAGGACTCCCCAGGGTCTCCCGGTGTACTCCAGAGTCAAGAGTCGTGGTGATGGGACTCTAGGCCCAGAGGCCTTAGGGAACTCGCAAGTAGGAGGAGGGCGAAAGTTTAGTGGGGCGTTCAGAGGCCCCAGAGTCCAGGAGCGCAGGAACAAAGTCTCAAGGGGAGTGCAATGGCTGGCTGTTCGAGCACCCCCAGAGCCTCCCTAGTGGACCCAGGACGCGGGGCGGGGGCCCCTGTTGCGACCGTAACCTCCAGGAGGCAGTCGAGGCTTGGGTGAGGTAGGGGTCAGCCCGGTGCTCCAAGCCCCCTCGGTTGAAGCGCAGCGAGCTCCGTAATTGAGACAGCGGGAGCTCCCCGGACGCCACAGACGCTGCGGAGGCCGCTTCTCACTCAGCTGATTCCGGACCCGCTTGGTCACCGCTACCCTGGCAAGTCACAGGGGTTTTTAGAAAGGGAGCCCAGCAACCTGTACCCATCAAATCCGCTCCCATCTTCTTCATTACTTAGAGGAAGACCGCGGAAACAAATCACTTCGACCACTTAGAAAGCGATCAAACCTTTATAAAAATCCATCGCTTCCAAATCGATGGGTGAATATTTGCTGGGAATTTGTTCCAGAGGAATAAATAAGGAGCGTGAGTGTATTAAATGCAATCGGGGGGACACGGTGGTGTTTTTCTTCATTGATTAATGACCTCGAAAATAAAACAAGTGGGAAGAGGAGCTGGGATCGATAAATTAACTACCCAAATTCATCATTTTCTCGAGCAATTTTTTTCCCCGAAAATTTTCCTTAGGAAGCCCATTGTACCCTTATCTGGGAGGGAAGAAGGGAGCTGGGGGCCAGAGCAGAGAGGGAGTGACAGGAAGGGGCAGGAAAGCAAGAAGAGGATTCTGTCCGCGATACCCTCTATCTGATTTCGTTTGACATACAATTTTCACGTTTGCCTTTCATATTAATTTTTTTTTTCCTGATGAAGGAGGGGAACAAATGGTCGGTTGCCTTTGACAGGACTCCAATAAAGGATTCAACAACTCTCCTCTCTGCCCTCAGAGCTCCTGCTTCTAGGTTTAAGGTCATGGGTGGCTGAGTTAATAATTCATTAATATAGACATTTATTCAGAAGGGTTCTCTGAGATCCACTCTCCCAGCATCCTCCCAGAGATTTATTTTCCTGAGAAATGGATTGGGGTGGAGTGGGGGTGGTTAGGCTGCAAGTGAAAGGAGGGGAGAAGGAGTAAAAGGAAAATGAAGAGAGGCTGATTATCACTAGGAATAATCTTTTCTTACCCAGAATAGTGGACAGGTCCCTCTCGCCTGCCCTCAAAAACTTGGTTGAAAAATGTGGCATCTAAACTGTACAAGGACCCTGGCCTTCAGTAGTCAATTTCCCTACTTCTACATCTTTTCATTCACACTTATTCAGAAAGCTCCTTTACTCCACACTTTTCCACAAGAAGAGCCATCTAACTGAGGACCTGGGAACACAGGCAAAAGAGGAAATCTCTGGAAAAAGGCTACCCTCCACCCCTCATGAAGTTCCCAAAGGAGGAGCTTTGTAACTTGCCAGACCTGAAATCTAAAGGAAGCTCCACTCCTAAGGGCACAGGCAGTTTCTGGTGGATGCTCTATCCCCTCAGAAAGGGACTAAGGTGGCATTAAAACAAAACAAAACCAAAAAGTCCACATCCTGATGAAGTTTACAGGGTGGTGGTGGTGGGGAACAAAAAGTAAACAATAAACAAGTAATGGTCAGATAGTAATAAGTGCTACAGAGAGCAATAAAGAGAGGATAAGGGGAAAAGAGAATAGTAGTGGAGGGTGTTACTATTTTAAATGTAGTGGTCAGAGAAGTCTTGACTTATGAGCTGAAATTTGAATAGGGACTCACAACAAGAGGATCCCAGTTTTGCGCCTAGAGTAGGGCATTCCCTGTCCTAACCTATGGCCCAGGGACGAACACAGTCCAAGGGGGTTCTTAAAGATCCCCCAAGGCCCTGGGTAAGGATTCTGCCTCATCAGGTCAGCCCCTGGCCACACTTGGCTCCCTTTGCTCCTCTTCCCACTTGGTTCCCACGAGATGCTGTGAGCTACTTGATATCCTTTCAAATACTGTTTACTGTTACTGTTCACTGTTTACATCAGCTGAGGTTGCCTCTGTGGCTGGCAACTCATAACTTTACACAGTGAACCTACTCCCAACTGTCTGGGCCTGTGTCTTCCACAGTTAAATGATGGGACTAACTTGGCTTCCTATATTAAGCTTTTTATGAAGCAGCTACCAAATTCTCTACCACCCATACTATGCCCCACCTCCCAGAAGTCATGAGTCTAAGGTGTATGGTGTGGAAGATGTATTGAGTAACTGAAAACAAGAAAATCCACGTCACATATTTTAATCGCTGCCATCTTCCCATTGATCTTTTTGCATCTTCACTCTTTTGCCCTTACTTAGTGACAGAAAACAGTGCCAGCTACCATGGGAAAGAAAGGGTATGAGAAGTAGGAAGCATGAGGTGGAAGGCACTGGAAAGCATAGCAGGCAGAAGTCAGCTCTTTCCTCAGATGGTACAGCATGAGCCTCACCATTCTTCGGAGGCCTTGGCCCTTTATCCATGTCATCTCCTTAGCTTTCCTCCGGTCACAACAATACCAGGAAGCCAAGCTCCTCACTTTGCCAGGTCAGAGACAGCCTCTGGGGCTGAGAGACCGAGCTCAGCCCATTTCTGACCACTGTCTTTCATCCTCTGCCAGGATAACCGCAGACAACACCTGTTCACTTCACTTGAAATGCAGCTGAACCCTCCAGCTCCTTTCATTCTGATCACCCAACAGCTGTCACTCAAACAATGCCTCTCAGCCACCCCAGGCCTGATTTGGATTTGACCTGCTGACCTCGAGGTGAAAGGCTCTGCAGTCCATTACCAATCCCTGGGGCCAGTTCATTCTCCCAGGAAAGCCTCTAAATATATCCTTTCCGTTTCTAGGGAAATCAGCTATTATTATATGCAAAGGCCTTGTGAGTTTAAAACATATCGGGGCTGTTCAGTCCCATAAAGATTTCATGAATAGACATTGAGTGAAAAACAGCTGTTCTTTTTTCTTTATGTCTTGACAAGTAAAGAGAAATAATTAAACAAGGAGAGCTATCCCTTCAGAAACTCATGTATTCCCTTCATATCTCCTTTACATCTACCCTTCCCCTAGGAATTTACTCTTCCATTTCTCTAAGAATCTGTAAGAATAGATAAGGCCAATTGAAGTTACCTGCAAATTAACAGCTATACATAATATCAAATGTGTACCTACTGTGTGCAAGAGAGTATTGGTAGGTATCTTTGGGATGATCTCCTTTGAAGCTCTTCCAGCAAATGCTACCTAGTTCTAACAGTCTTCCTTTAGTTACCAGATTGTTGTAAATTAGGTGAAGCCTATAGGCCTTAGGTTGTAATCAGGATGAGGCAAGCATATTGCAGCACATCTGTTTGAAATTAGGAACATATGCTATGGTTGATTCACATTCTGAGGGTTGGTGGTTCCTACTGCATGGTGGATTCCCCTGAGTGCCTGGACACTACCTCTAGGATCCAGGATGGCTTCCAGCAGCCCCATGATTGAGGTGGCCCTGAGGTCTTTACCCCCAGGCCAGCCTGAGGTCACAGGACCTATATGCTCCCACAGGGGTTCTTACATACACCTGTGGGACCCTGGGCAGCCTGTTTGCCCCTCCAGCCTGCACCCTCCTGGTTGCATTGGTGCCTGCCCTTACCTCCCTATGAATTAGGGAGTCAGAAGATGACACTAAGCCTTGTTTTTATTGTATTCTTTCCGGTGAATGTATGTTCTCTGTGTAAGAGTGTGGGGACAAAGCCCCAAAAAGCAGTTTCCAGGCTCTCGGCCTCACATAGAAAGGTGCTGGCTCGGGTAGTAAATGGCCATCAACTGTGATCAGATGGCCATCAGCTGTGGCTAGTTGGCTGTCAGCTGTAACCTGTAAGCCATTGGCCACTAACATAACTGCTGTGGCTACGCTAGCAAAAAGAATGGGGGCTAGCAAGAGCGGATTGCAGAGAGGCGGATGCCACCGGTGAGAATATAGTGATATGACTCCCCTACCTATGGCTCCGTGGGTGTTCCTTTTTGGCCTCACCATGTCCTGTGTTCTTATGTGGGGAGCGGGAGCTGAGACCCCACCTGCCGCCCTGCACGACAAATGGCACAGCGAGCAGAGTTCCCTGCGGACAAAGAGCCTCTCAGTTAAAAAAAAAAAAAAAAAAAAAGAACTACCCTCAGTTTCCTCTTTGGAACCGGAAAACTTGCCTTTAGACCAAAAGAAAGACACCTGCATGTTGCTGGGCGGAACATCAATTGAGTGAATTGCAGTGCCCCGCCTTCAGTCATCTTATGGTGGGGAAATCTTTCAGAGACTCAGCCTTTCCTCTCCACCAGAAGAATTCCCTCTTCTGAACTCTTTTGCCACTTACTGGCTCCATCAGGATCTGGAGCCAGTAAATGGCAAAAGAGTTCAGAAGAGGAAGCTATTGGGCTTTAGGCTAGGAGACAAACATGCAAAGCTTCACAAAGAAGATGGGCCATAGAGATTTTCTGCATTCCGGTGGGTAGAGAGGAACTGAAGAAAGGCACTCCAGGACCAGGAAGGGCCTGAGCAAAGACCCAAAGACATGACCCTACACAAATAAACTGGGAGGCCTGGGTGACTTTTCTTCATCCATTCATGAGAATAACAATTAGATGGCTGGCTGCCCTACAGCCATAGCTCAATCTCCATGGGGTCCATTCAGTCATATTCCATAGGTTTAGAAAGACATTTTTATGAGAATATCCTGAGCGAACATGCTCAAGTTCAGGTCTGAAAAGCAACTTACTATTAAGATAACTAAAAAACTGTTGAGGGCTCCAAAATGAAGCCATCAGCACAGCAGAAACTGCACTGGACCACAATTTGATAAGCTTGACAATGCCATTTCCTGCCTCTGGATGGCACAAGCTATAATGCTCTGACCTGCTCTTTTTAAACTGTAAGTAACTATGAAATATACACATACATTTCGTATGGAATATGGAATAAAACTGAGAGAAGTTTAAAAGACTAGTGATCCAGATCCTTCTGAAGTACAAACTGTATAGGAAAATGTTTTAGAATAGGCAGATACGTTTCCTATATGGTTTTTAATTACAGACTAACTATGGTTAATCTCCCTTCAAAAGAAATTACAGAGAAATGACAAGATTCTGTAGACTCAAAGGAAAAAAAGTAATTTTTTCATTGATAGGATTGCCAGATTCTAAAAAAGAACTTAAAAAAAAAATCTCATGATCATACAATACATTCTTAGTCCATTTTTATAATACAGTAATTGACAAATGAAACTGGAACATTGATTGGAAAATCAACATTTTGTAAAGTCGGTAATTAACAATTTGGCTTTTTAAAATATTGTTAAGCTTGACCATGTTTGGGGCATTTTCTTTTTCTCTGTCTACATTGGCAAGCATTATTCAGTTGAAACATATGTTTGGGTGGACAAGTATTTTATTTGGCAGCAACCTAATAGTTTAAGTATAGATTTCAAAATCAAGTGTTTGCTCCATAAGCAAATGTTTTCAAACAGAAGCATTTCTCACAATTGTTTCCTCAAAAAATGTTTATCTTGGAACCAGTAGACAAGGCGAAACATTCCAATAAACTTTTTCCGTAAGTCCATCACCACTATTCTGTCACCTTCAAGATTTTCTATTGGTCACATTCTCTTAACAGATTTCCATGCGTTGCTTTACTAGGCTAGCCCCCAACAATCTTTTGTAAAATAAATTCAAGCATGTTCAAAATGATTTTGTTCTTGGTAAAAATGGATCAGAAGTACATGCACGTGTACCAATGTTTCATTTCATTTGTATAGATGTCATTTTACTTATGATTTGATTATTGGCGCTATTTTCTTCTCATTTCCAGTTGTAGAGCTGTGCAAGTGAGTGGCAGGAGCCCCTCTACTTCCTTCTCCCTGACAAAGAGACAATCAAATGAGTGTGAGTCTCTGAATGACTGTGGATGTGTATGTGTGAAGATAGAGAACCACTATGATTTGTCCCCGAAACCTGAGAAGACTGTTAAGAAGAATCAGGGATAAGATCATCTGGTTATATTACTGAGAACTCTTTCAACTACAGGTGACAAAAATTAAATTAAACTGGTAATAGCTTTTAAAAAAAGGATTCAATGGCTTATGTATGAAAAACCAGGTTATGGGGTTTCAGGTATACAAGATGGATGGATTCAGAGGTTCAAACAACTTCATGAAGTGTCAGTCTTTCTCTTCATGTCTCAGTTCTCCCTTCCTCTGCTCTGACTTTAATCTCAGGCAAAATCTACCCAGCAGCTCCGAGTGTTCCTTATTCTAGATAGCAATCCCAGGGAAAAGATCACTCTTTCCCAATGGTTTCAACAAAAATTCTGGAGCTGAGTCTTAACAGGCTATTTTGAGTCACCCAGCTATCCCTGAACTAATCATTGCACCCAAGGAAATGGAGTGATTGACTGACCAGGCTTGGGCATTTGTCCTAACCAAACCACATAGACTGAGATTGGGCAGGAAAAGTTTTCCAAAAGAAAACCAGGGTGCTATTACTAGAAAAGTGGGAATGAATACTGACAAGGGAATAGAAGATGTCCCCTCCCATACAAAGGTTTTGCCTGCTAACAACTACAAGTCCCTTTTTATAGGGAATATTGCTATTGGCAAGCCCCAGGCTGGCCATAGCAAATTTCTATCCATTTCTTGTATAATGGGCACAATACTTGGCCTTCCCTTCTGAAGCCACTATAAGTATCTCTTTGGAGCATACTTGTATGGAGCAAAATTGTAACTAACAATTTTGGCTCCGAGAGCAAATCATCCTATGACACACACCGAAAGTTGAACGATGCAGCTCCCATTTGCAACCCTCTTTTCCCTACTCACGTTCTAGGATTGATTTAGAAGTAGCCAATAAAATCTAAGTAGAAGTTCTTGGGTGAAACTTCTAAAAAAAGATTTTTGGAAAAGATAACTTCAGCTGCCATGTCCTTTAGACTTTTGATTTTTGTCCTTTGCCTCTTCCCATTTCTTCCATCCTGGAACACAAACACAGCAAGGGGAGGTATAGAAGTTATCTTGCAATGCTGAAGAATAAAGCTACAGGCTAAAGAGGGAAGAGCCAGAATATAAAAGGAGCCCAGGTCCCTTGTGGAATCATTGAGCTACAATCCTAGCCTTGGACTTTTTACCCTTAGACCTCTTATTGAGCAAGGCAAATAAACACTCTGCTGGCAGCCAAATGCAATATTAACCAATATACAAACATCTAAATCATCTATGTAATTCATGATGTGGTTTACAGAAGAATTTTATTAATTAGGAACACCACCTGGTGGCTCCCTATTTTTATGAATAATTCTTGCTAACTAGGTGCTAAGCTCATAGTTTCTATGCTTTGGGAAGATGTATACCATTACCGTGTTTCCCCTAAAATAAGACCTAGCCAGACCATCAGCTTTAATGCATTTTTTTGAAGCAAAAATTAATATAATACCTGGTCTTATTTTGCTATAATATAAGACTGGGTCTTTAATATCATATCATATCATATCATATCATATATCATATCATATCATATCATATCATAGGTCTGTACCCCCACAGACCTCATCTGTAAACCCCTGGTGTCGTCATGAGTATTCACTGTGTTTAGTTCTGTTAAAATAGTCATAGAAAGCCCTATCTATATGTTATCATATTACATAGATTACCTTTTAAAAATTGTTTTAAGATTTATGTCCCCTACATTTTGGTATCTTAGAGGTAATTCCAGTTAACACATATGGCTCAGCAGTGAGCATATAGCATGTAGACACAGATGGTTACTTGTTCCAGTTTCCTGTTTTCCCCTCCCACTTCCATAGGGTGGGGACAGTTGGCTCCAAGGACAGTTGGTACTTCCAAAATTATGCCACGAGTTTCCTCATTCAACTCTAGCTGAAACCCAAGGTTGCTTATATTTTTACCTCTGAGTGTTTATGAATTGCAAATATACTATATCGAGATAGAGAGAATGAGACTGTGCTGTTGCGACAGTCAGTGTGCCATCTCCAAGTTCCCCTTGAGCATATACCTCATCCTTCCTCTTGCAACTTGATTCCAGCCATTTTCAAGATATTCTTTTCGATGTTTGGACTGATCTCTTAAATGCACATTTATTTGCTTTGGCTGAATATATTTGCTCTTTGACTGTAAGAAAAAGCTGGGTATGAAATCAATAGTTATGATTGAGAACATATATATTTCACACGAAAAGAAATGCCTTGGGAGAAATATATGCCATTCAGAGTCCATAACAAGTAGGTTAAGTAGCAGGCCACTGTCTTAATCATTAGGACTCTCTTCTTGGAGTTAACTGGTTAACTTAACCCCCCTTCACCCCCAACCCAAGCCCATGCTGTTTGCCAGGAAATGGACTGGGTTTAAGGATAAAGATAAATACTTTTAACTAAAATTTATTGAGTATAGGCTGTGTGCCAAGTCATGGGTTAAGTGCTTTTAATGTATTATTTCATGTAATATTCACTTTGATATGAGTTGCCTTCTAGGAAAACATTTAGGTTTTTTCCTTTATAGTTTTACTACCTAAGATTGTATCTCTAAATAACATACTTCATTTCACCTGTTTTTGAATATGATGAATAGAATCATACTGAATGCTTTCTTTAAAATCTTGCTTCTTTTGCTCAAAATTATATTTGTAAGGTTTATCCACATGGTTGTATGTGACTCAGTTCATTCATGTTTAATGTTCCTTTTTGTAAGAATATACCATCATTTATCCATTGTACTGCTGATGGACATTTGAATTGTTTTCATTATTTGGTTATTATGAAAATTTCTGCTATGAACCTTGTGAAACCTATATCTTGTTACATATACATACGCATGAAGTTCTGTATGGTATAGACCCATGAACGTAGCTGCTGGATCATGAGATTTATGTATCTTAAACTTTACTAGAAACTGCCAAACTGTTTTCCAAAATAGTTACATTAATTTGTACTCCCATAAGTCAGGAAGAGAGTTCTTCCTATACCATATTTCTTCAGCACTTCAAATTATGAGTTTGCAACATTTTTTTCTATCTGGTGGCAAATTTTGACATTACTGTAATTTGCATTTCCCTGATTACTAATAAGTTGAACAGCACTTCATATGGTCGTTGGCTATTTAGAGTTTTCCTTCTGTGTGGTACCAATTAATGACTACATGATTTTTATCTTGGGTTGTCTGTTTTTTAGAACTTGATTCACAGAGGGGTCTTTTGTGCTCATATAGTCTCTTTATAAGAAGTTTGTCAATTATATGCATTGCATAGGATTCTCCCCTTCGGTGATTATATTTTCACTCTTTTCATGGGGTCTCAATTTTAATATAAAATGTTAATCAATTTTGTATCATCAATGTTCAATGCTTCAGTAGGAAATCTTTATCCTGAGGACATGAATATATTGTATCTAATTATTTTTCTAGAAAATGTATTGTACATCCATTTCTAGCCAACATGGAATAACACATATTTTAGGGTCCTGCTCAAGTCTTACTTTCTCCAGGTAGTCTCCACTGCTCATGATCACGTTTCAGGGAGCTCCAATAGCTCTTAGTATCTGGGTCCCTTTTTTGGTACGGACATTCTGAACTGTAATGTATTACACTAAACTCTAAAATATGTGCTAGATTTGTCTCTCTAATATAATGATAAACTTCTGGAGACTAGGAATTGTGACTTTACTTTTATATACCTCTCAGGACCTGACATGCCACAAGGCATATAGAGGCTCTCATTAAATATTTGTTGAATCATTGTCAAATGAGTGCATGAATGAACAAGAGTACACATCAGTAAACATACAAAGGAATGAATGAATTGTCCTCAAGCCCCCACCACATGAAGGCTTGTTAGAGACAAAACCAGAAGGGTCGAAGCCAACAAGTGGCTCATCATGGTCAGAGACCATGGCAGGGGTAGAAGATGGGGCTGGCAGATCTAGAGAGAGACAGAGTCTGAGGCCAGCTCCTCTCTCTGCATTAGGAGAGTGTGTTTTCTTGTGCTCTAAGTATACAGAGATCACACTCTTTCATAATGCCTGGCATAAATCACTGCAAACTGAATTATCTCCCCCTTAGTATCTGTTTTTACTCCTAAATCTTTCTTGAAAAAGAGGATCTGTGCCCCTGAAATCCCCCATTGGGCCCTTACACAGCCCTCTGGACTTGTTGAACTTCACCTTCATAAACAGTTCTCCCAAAGAAAGAAGGAAAATTAAGGGATTCCTCCCTTCCAATGGAATAACTGATGAAATGATTACATTACCATTATCTCTTACAAATCTTCCCTATGGTCTAATAATTTCCATTTAAGACCTGATAAGCACAAGCAAGAAGTGTGTGGTCCATTTTCTTTTAAATAGGAAATGCCAGCACACGTTGGTGGATTGGCAGAATGCACTCATCTCTCACACACAAGTGATGCCGCAACATTCTAAATGAGGTCCACTGGGTGTAATAATGGTGTGGAGAAACCTAAATATAAAACATTATGTGATCTAATCGACACAGAGGAAAGAATCAGGAACTTGGCCAGTCCTAGCAAAGCTCCAAATAATCTGAAAGAGTAATCTAATTTTGAACTACATGGCTTTCATGAATTCTACATGGAATACAGAGGTTGGAAATATCAAGAGACATCAGCTCCTAGAAGAATAAGGAAAACTTTCTTTAATTATCTATACCAAATTTCCAGATTTCTGAATGAAAAGTGAGCAAATATACACACTCAGAAGGAAAACCCTGCACAGTTGAATTGTCTGGTATTAGGGTGGAGTGGGGAATGTGGTAGGCTGGTATAGATGGAGGTCTAATAAAGAAAAAAGAGGTGAGGGTGAAGAATAGAGAAGTCCTCTCACTTCTCTGAAGGAACAGAATGCCAGGGGCTGGAAAAATTAAGTTAGGAGTCTTCTGGGAAACTTTCACTGTGCCAGGCATTTCAGTGCTTTTCCTGTGAAGATTTTATTCCAGTAGATGTAACACATATTATGTCTGACAATTAACTTCGCGAACTCATCCTAGAAAAAGTGCTACATACCTCATTGCTGAATATCACTAGGGTCACCCTCAAAGTACTCTCCTTGGGAAGCTATGCACCGATGTCAGCACCTTGTCCACCCTTCAAAGCAATTTTGGAACTCTTACTGGAAGGAGCTGTCATTGTATTACCCTTGATGTCCTGAATGTCATCAAAATGTCTTCCTTTCAATACTTCCTTTATCTTTGGGTAAAGAAAGAAGTCATTGGGGGCCAGATCAGGTGAGTAGGGAGGGTGTTCCAATACAGTTATTTGTTTACTGGCTAAAAACTCCCTCACAGACAGTGCCGTGTGAGCTGGTGCGTTGTCGTGATGCAAGAGCCATGAATTGTTGGCGAAAGTTCAGGTCATCTAACTTTTTCACGCAGCATTTTCAGCACTTCCAAATAGTCAACTTGGTTAACTGTCCTGTTGGTACAAATTCATAATGAATAATCCTTCTGATATTGAAAAAGGTTAGCAACATCATTGCAACCAGTTCACAAACTTCATTGTCAGACCTCGTACATGTATCATGTGGAACCAGTGCCTTAGTCACAGCTAATTGGACCAGGAATGGGAGACTGACCCCATTATAGCTTCTCTGTACATGAGAGGTGGCCTTGTCCATGATCTCTGCCCAGAGACACAGAGCTGGAGGAGATTGGCTGACCAGTTAGATCTTTTCTCTTGGGTAGTATGCATTTGAGATAGAGTCTTTGGGTCTATAAGGGCAAGTTCTTTGGAAGAAGAAAGCAAGAACCTGAGTTTCCCCATAGTAGCATAGTTCAAAAGTGAGGAATAGAAAGATGAAAGTTGTTGAAGGAACAATGTGACCCATTCCTAAAGCTGCATTGGTTCTTAAAGGACGTCATAGCCTTAGTGGAGCGGGGCTCTTTAAGTCATTCTGAGTGAGGCTCCTACTTTTCCACCTGAATTGCTCACAACATACTACATACTGATTTCCTACCTGGAGTCTTTGGGGTGCACAGAGGCTGTTCAAGCATTTCTTGTGCTTATTTCGCCACAGATGAAAACGCGGCCCCAACACCTGAAGAGTATATCCTTTACTGATGGTAGGCATATAAGTTCCTTGGGCACAGGGGTAAGAGTGTCTCTTCCTAGCTAGCAGTGCCTGGCACATAGTAGGACTTCAACAGATAATTGTTCAATAAACAAAAATTGGATAAAAAAAACTTGCCTATAATGTTTTCCTCTCCATTGGGGTAAAAAAAAAAAAAAAAAAAAAAAATCTCAACTCTGCCATCTCACTAGCAGCTGGCTGACAGCTGTGAAAGGTGAGTCCACGGGCAAGGCAGATGGAAGATATGTCTCAGAGAAGATGCCAAGGTTCATCCTGGGCAGGTCAGTTCCCTGTGAGCTTCTAAATGTCCTTGATAGATCCAGCTGCAGTGGGCAGAAGGGGTCTGATACAGAGATTTTGGTAGGGGATGGGAGAGGGCCTGGGAAAGCCAGGCTGGGCTGGCCAAGCTTGCTCCTTCTTTGTTCTTTCCTCTACTTTCCTCTTACGCTTGCCACCTTCTTCTTTGAACATTCTTGCTCTTGAGCTAAGAAAAGGAAACTTGATGGAATCAATGGCAAAGTCACATTTTTTTTTTTCCATCAAATAGTTTACAATTCTTTTTTTCCTAATGCTGGAAATAAAAATTTCCTTAGGAATGCTAAATGCATTACTATTGAACTCTTTGAAAGACCTCATCACCACTACAGTCCTTGCCAACTGAACTTGAGCTACACTGGCCTCTTCACTGTTCCTCCAAACAAACCGGTACATTCCCAACTCAAGCCCTTTTCACTTGCTCTTTCTTCTTCCTGGAATTCCCTTCCCTTCTGTTCCCCCCATACTCCTATCCTCATGGTTCAATCTCTTTTCCCTTTCTGGCCTTTATGAAACTCACCTGCTCAGTGAGGCCTGCCTTGATTACTTCCTTCCTTGTTTATTCACCTCCTTTGCTTCATTTTTCTCCATGGTATATATAACTATTTTATATCGTGATGCTTTACTTAGCTATCGCGTTTAGTGTCTGTCTCCCACAATAAACCGTAAGCTCCTTGAGAACCAGAGCCACCAGGTGATCGTGGGATGTCTGCACAGTGAGAAAGGCCACATGCACACGTGATTGCATTTATTTCAATGAAATGAGATCAAAACTGAGTGGAAAGTTCCTCAAATTAGGTGAAGTGATCAGTTATGTTCTAAAGCCTTAGCAATACAGTTTGATACAAATTTGGAAAATATGGTAAAGAGGAAAATGGCAGCCATGACAGAAGATGTCAATCTTTGGTGTTTGAATTCCAGTGAAGTCTCTTTAGACATTTGTGACATAGGATTAAGGAGGGACTCTCGATAGATACAATACCAAAGTTACTCCGTCACATCAATCTTGCCATGTTACTTACCATGAGGAAAATGGAAGGAGGAAGTTAGATAGCTCCTTTGATTTTCTATGGGCTGAAAATCTTCATCTTCATCTCTTTGTCTGTATTGAATGTAATATATGTTATATAATGTTCAGGATAGCCCTCTACCATCAAACTTAAATTAATGGTAGGCAAAATGAGAGAGATTTGACAAAGGAAAATAAGCATTAATGTTTCTCTAGACTAGACACCTAGCAAAGTTAGTAGAGTGTTTTCTATGAACAATGCCTCGAATGATCTAGAATTTGAAATGGTCAAAGTGTGCCTGCCATCATTTTCGTCATGACAATGCAAGATTTGTAATTCCAAAGTTGTTGAAAACGTTATTGAGGTAGGCTGGTTTTAACGGTCCATATGTTGTACTAGAATTGGATCATGAATTACCCATGATTTCTCTTCATGGAACACATGTATACTCTTCATGGAGCACGATCTTCTTTAGACTATTTTCTTACAGTAAAAACCAGGGCAATTTTCCGAGACAGAAGGGCAGTGTTCCAGTTCCGCATGGAATCTGAGCAGAATCTCATCTGGTGCGTGTCACGACATCTCCTTTACATGTCTATGAGGTGCTTTACATCTGAATATGTACCTGGGATGAAATCACATGCTAACATATTAGCAGAGGTACAAGCAGAGGCTACTGGGCAGTAACAGAAAAAAATGTGTAATTCTATCTGGCTGCCTAGAGAGAAGAGGGAAACATTCATAGGTAGACTAGCACATCCAATTAGCAGAGGAGGTAAAATTTGTCTGTTTCTCACGTATAATATTTGCTCATTCAATAAACATGTGGCTTTTTTCTTTTAAGGAGGGCACAGCTCACAGTGGCCCATGTGGGGATCGAACCAGCAACCTTGGTGCTACCAGCACCATGCTCTAACCAACTGAGCTAACCGGTCACTCCTAACATATAGTTGAATACCATCTCCATGCCAGGTCTGCTGTAAAATATATGGGGTGCAAACATGAATAGGGACAGTACCAGAGCACAAGACATGGCTATCGAGGGTACGTTGCACAAAGGTACCTGGCAGTTTCCTTCAGAGGCACTGAAGCAAGTCAGGAAAACTAAGTGATATACAAGGTATTTAGCCCATGACAAGGTGATAGCTTGTGACAAGAATGTGACAAGAATATATCACATTTAAGAAAATGTAAAATAAAAAAGGGAAGGAAAAGGTGTAAGAGAAGACTCCACAGTTCTGACATAAACAATTTGAGAGCAAAATGTACAAAGAGGGACTTTGCAAATTCCTTAGCTCTAAAAATCAAATTGCTCAAATAATGTCTATCCAATTTCACCTGTTTGTTTAAAGATTGGCTTTTAAAAACATGATAATAATTTCTTCTTTTTAAAGATCTCTCCTGATAGCGGTGATAGCAAGAAGTGGTTCTGGATAGTTTTAAGGCTCCCAAATTTCAGAACCTCCTTCCCTTTAACCCCTATTCATTGGAAAAGACATGGACTTTCCTCCAGTCTCATAAAAAGAGCTATGTAAACATAGCTTCAAAACAAGTCCCCAGTCCTTCCCCACCCCTTCTTTTATCACCAGAATGTGGCACCCAAGACTCTTCCCATATGGGTATTCTGGTGATGTTCAACTCTTGATCATGCCTTAGCAGGAGCACAGAAGTGGTGGTTTTATGAGAAGCAAAGGGGGGTTGTGCTGAGTTGAATAGTGTCCCCCCAAAATTCATGTCCACTTGAAATGTCAGAATGTGATCGTATTTGGAAATGGGGTCTTTGAAGATGTTAGTATTTAAGTTAAGATAAGGTCCTATTGGAATAAGGTCCTAAATCTAATGACTGGTGTCCTTATAAGAAGGCCACGTGTTGATACCGACATGCAGGAATGAGGCTACAGAAGATGGAGGGAGAGATTGTAGTTATGTTACCAGAAGTCAAGGAATACCAGGTGCCCCCAGAAGCTGGAGGAGCCAAGGAAGGATTCTCCCTAAGAAAACTTGAAGAGAACATGACCCTGCTGACATCTTGATTTCAGATTCTTGGCCCATGAATATGAGAGAATAAATTTCTGTTGTTTTAAGCCACCCTGTTTGTGGTACTTATTGTTACAGCAGCCTGAGGACACTCACATAGGGGTCATGAAAAGAATCACCGTTACAAGCAAAAAGCAATAAATATCAGTTGAAAGAGTTAATTAATTAATTAATGACTTCATCAGTGGAATGACTGTGTCCCACCTCCCCTGCTGCAGTAAATGTACCAAAGAAGACCCACACCCTCCAGATGAAGGACCATTCAAATTGGCCCGTATTTGAAAATCAGCACCGGAGGTTGTGAGTTAGGGAACTGGAGGGAAGCGTTGCCCTTGGCCTCCCTAGGCCTGCTGTAGGGCTAGAACAATTTCTCTGGAGTCTCAGAAAATGGGTACAAGGCTAAAGTCTGAAATCACTTACCAAAACCACAGGATGAAGCATACAGAGCTAGCTTTGAATTCCCATTCAGAAATTACTGTGTGACCTTGGGCAAGTGCTTACTCTCTGAATCCTGGTTACTCTTGTCTGAAAAACTAAAATAAGGAAACACTGAACTCTTACTATCCAAGTATTTACCACAAAACCTGCAAAATCCTTCCTCCAAATCGCAGAACTGCTCTAAGTAGAATGGCGAAGCGTATGTCCCACTTTGCCCCCCAGAGTTCTAGTTTCAGCTATTATCCCAATGTACTTATTAGCAGCTCCCTTTTCAGTCACAAAAACTGTCCCAACTTGATCATGAGTTATATGGCCACCCAAGTTTGAGGAATTCTCATGGACACGGCAGGGGAAAAGTTACGTTGCACACCTGAGCCTAGACTTGCGCAATTAGAGAGCACAGCAGTCATACCTCAGCCACCACCTTAGAGGATTGCAGTTTCTGTTATTTGCATTCATTGTGTGTCTTTAACAGATATGCACATTGCTTATTTTCATTCCTGTTCATTTCAGTGTAGAAGGACAATGTAGTTGGCGTGTAATACTGTATCGTATTGTATCAAACACAAAATACCCACTGATGGGTTTAATGATTAGATGAGTGGTGCTTGTCATGCTTTAGATGGTACGGAAATCCTCGATGGATTGTTATATAAACAAACGTTTAAGATGTTTGGGGATAGTTGAATCAAATTGATTGACATTTTTGGATAACCCTGAAAGGTATCATTGTTTATATTTAAAATAACACAATATAGTCTCTCCCATTTCCCAAAATCCTGTCTCTGGCACACTTTCGGGAGCAAACTAAAGTGATACTGAGGGGTACCTACTTTGTTGGGTTGTGAAAAGTAACCGGGACATATATATATAAAGCACCTGGCACACAGTGGATGCTCTGTCCCCTCGACTTGAAATAAAAACATTAGGTAGAGAATAGAATTTCAGCCCCCAAGCTCAGTGTGCAGAACCGATCACTTCCTTTATGTATATTGTCAGTGCCCATTTAGGCCAGGTGACAGAAATGTAGTGTCAGTTGGAGGATGCTTCCAGCCTTCCTCAGGCTTGTGACAGGACATCCTGGGTTGCGCCCGTCATGCCAGGGCACTGGGTGTGAGACACCACCGGCTCCGGCTCCTTGGTCACCAGTTCACAACGACAGAGTCTGGGCTGCCCTCGTCCCAGCATGTGGTTCCTTAAGCTCTCCTGCTGATTCCTGCTGGGCACTACTTGGGGTCCAGGGGCTGCACGAAACAGCCTCCGGTCATCCCTGCCTCCTCCCTGCTTAGTTCCCAAATGCTGCTGTAACACATGACCACAAACTCAGTGGATTAAAACACAAATGTATTATCTTACAGTTCTGGAAGTCAGAAATCCGACTAAAATCAAGGTGTCAACAGAGCTGGTTCCTCCTGGCAGCTCTCAGGGAGAATCCATTTACTTACTTTTGCCACTTTCTTCAGACAACCTGCATTTCTCAACTCGTGGCCCTTCCCCCATCTTCAAAGCCAGCAGCGTAAGGTCATCACACTTCCTTCACTGATTCCCTCTAGTAAGGCTCTGAGGTTTATTGCGTCCACCTGGGTACTCCAGGCTAATTTTCCCCATCTCAAGATCCTTAACTTAATCCTAGCTGCAAAGTCCTTTTTGCCATGGAAGGTAAGATATCCATAGATTCTGAGCTTAGAATGTGTAAATTTGGGGGGAGGTATTATTCGGCCTCTCACACTCCACACAATTGTTCCCTCCCTGGGGCCTCCCAGGCTCTCCTGGAAGGCAGGACACAGTCTCCTCTCCTCTGCAACCCACAGTCCTCTGGGTTCACACCCACCTTAGCTCTCCCCATCCCCACCCCAGACCAGTAAATCTTAGGAAAAAAATCTTTTTTTCAAGAAGGTGAAAGGTAAGCCTCTCCCTAACTCAAGCATTTTGTTCAAACCTAGAATCTCCTATGCTCCCCTAAATATGAGCTTTTGGATCTCAAAAGCAAGTAACTTATACGAGCTCTTGCTTTTTGGCCAGTCACCCCCTTTTCCTGAGATTATGTATCGGAGTGAACCAACTGATTAAAAGGAGGGAGGTAAAACGGGGAAATGTGAGGAAAGTCTGTAAATTAATATGTCAAAGTATTATTCAGTCACATTTGCAAAAGAACATAGACCCTTCTGAGGGATATACACAGAGACACATCGAGGAGAGGTCCCAGAGGAAACCCGCCCGAACTGCCACTGAACCTCTATCTCCTCTCGTGTCTTCTCACCCTGATTTTCACTGCAGCCAACACCTCACTTGGCTCTGGGAGCACCCTGCTTCCCCTTCAAAATATTGGCCTATATTTGCACAAAACCTTTGCCCATGTTTTGCTTAGCACACCTGAGACAGGCTGGCACATTCATAAAGAACTGGACTCAGTACCGAGACAGACAAAAAGGAAATAGCTACACAAAATACAAACAGTATAAAAATTATCATGACTCCCTGGGGCAACTGTCTGACCATGATATTCCCCTCTCGCTCGGGAGACTGCTATACCCAGCTAAGAAGAGTGTCTGGCCTTCTCCCTTCATGCCCACCCTCGCTGCCACCCCTGTCCTCACCTCTCATTCCAGAGCAGGTCTCACACCATCCTCTGACACAGGGCAGCCAACCGAGCACCTCCCCTTCTTCCTATTCCAAGTTCAGTGGAAGTCATGCTCCCAAATCTGCCACCCACCCTACCACTCAGCCCTGGCTCCGCATCTGAGGGGCACCCCAGACTGAGGACAGCACCAGGGTGACTGACAAATCGAGAATCTCACCACCTGTGGAGAATTTTATATCTTATTCATAGGTAAGGATGACCCCTGTCACATACAGACACAGAGCTCTACAATATGAGAATAATCTCGAGAACATGTAACTATATTTTCCCTACATAATTACACACCTATGGAGCAGGGAGGTAAATTTTCCAAAGGAGCAAACATGGAATTCTAGGGGAGAAAGCATAATTTACATTTTGAAAAGAGAAATACAGAAGCAAACCGACTTTTAAAAGTGGGCAAAGGACAGATATTTCTCTAATGCAAATGAGCAAGCACATAAAGAGATGCTCAACATTATTTTTTAGTTATTAAGGAAATGCAAATCAAAACTATGATAAGATACCACTTCATATCCATCAGGATGGCTATAATTAAAAAATGAATACACATAGAGGAAATAAAAACTGTCAGTGAAGATGTAGGTAAATTCAAACCTTCATACATTTCTGATGGCAATGTAAAATGGTGCAGCCGTTGTGAATACAGTTTGGCAGTTCCTCAAAAAGTTAGTCATAGAATTATCATATGACCCAGTATTTCCACTCTTAGATATATACACAAGAGAATTGAAAACATATGCCTACACAAAAATCTGTACATGAATGTTCATAGCAGCATTATTTGTAATGGCCCCCAAATTAAAACAATCCACTTTCCATTAGCAATAATTAGTATTATTTGAACAAATGTCCAAATGTTCTTAGCAGCACTGATGACAAAAACCAAAAAGTGGAAACAATCCAAATATCCATCAATGGATAAAAAAATTGTAGTATATGCATAAAAGGCAATATTACTCATCCATGAAAAGGAATGAAGTACGGGTTACAGGCTACAATGTGGATGAACCTCAAAAACATTATGCTAAGTGAAAGAAGCCAGACACAAAAGGTCACATAAGGTATGACTTAATTTCTATGAATTATCCAGAATAGGTAAACCCACAGAGACACAAAACAGATTGGTGGTTATCAGGGATTGGGAATGACTGCCTAATGCGTATGGAGTTTTCTTTTGGGGTGATGAAAATGTTTTGAAACTAGATGGAGGTGATGATTGCACAGTATTGTGAATGCACTAAATGCCACTGAATTGTACACTTCAAAATTGTTAATTTTGTGGTATATATATGTGTGTGTATATATATATATACACACACATATATATGTATATATACACACACACACACACACATATATATATATGTATATATGTATATATATATATATATATATATATATATATAGAGAGAGAGAGAGAGAGAGAGAGAGAGAGAGAGAAAGAGAGAGAGAGAGAGAGAGAGAACCAAAAAATGTACACACATTTTAAGAAAGGAAAAAAACTGTATTAAAATTATGCTGATGGTAACCACTTTGAGCACCTCTTGTAATTGCAGAAGTCAAACATGACTTGTATTCATCTTTTGTTATCAATATATAATGATTATTACAATTTAATACAGTTTTTTCCTTTATTAGAATGTGTATATATATATATTTTTGGTACCCTTTGTGTGTGTGTGTGTATAATGGAATATTATTTGGCATAAAAGGAGAAAATCCTGTAATTTGTGACAACATGGATGGACCTTGAAGGCATTATGATAAGTGAAATAATTCAGACAGAGAAAGACAAATACCATATGATCTCACTTGTATGTGGAATCTAAAAAAAAAAAAAATTAAGCTCATAGACTCAGAGAACAGATTGGTGTTTGGGGCTGGGCAAAATGGCTGAAGGGAATCAAAAGGTACAAACTTCCAATTATAAAATAAATGTCATGGGGATGTAAACAAACAAAAATGTTAATTTTCACGTTATGTAAATTTGATCTCATTTTTTTCCTAAAAAAATAAAGGAAAAGAACACAGAAGTAGGGGAAGAGGACAAGAGATGGAATCCTGATTCCAATGCTTATTAGCCCTTTCACTATGAGCAAGTAACTTAAACTCCTCTGAGCCTCAGTTTCCTCATCTGTAAAGGGAGATACTTGTACCAATATTTGTACCTCCTATTTAATAGGATTATTGTAGGAACAAAATGAGATGTTGTTTATGACATTTCTGTATTGTTTTGAGGTAATAGTCATGAAAATGTACACTCCGTGAGAAAATCCTAAGCTTCCCTTCATATTTTTTACAAGACCCAAGTTGCAGTAAATGTACTCACAACGTTCTACTTTTAATTAATTTGTATTTTACAAAGGATTAAAACAGACCATTCTTATCCAAATAAGTAGGCAATATCTTAAAAATTTACTCTAGAATATCAAATCTCATTATAGGATTGACCTGGGGAAGTGGATAAAACACATCACAGATTCTTTAGGGGCAGGTGACAGAAATGTGAGTCACTTTATATGCCCAACAGGCACAAATGACACATGGTTACTTGTTGTATATTAATGTCCCTCGGAGCAGGTTTTCACAATATTTTCAATTGAGTAATGACAAAAATATGGGAGGGAGGAGTAAAAACATCTTTAGTGTAAGAAAACATAAATAGGACTTATCTCACTTATCTCATTATTGCAATGGCTTAATGTTTAGTTGCTCTGAGAGTAAAAAAATGTGTTCTCCCCCAAAATTCAATCTGGCTTTAGTCTAGTCCAAATCAGGATAATAGGACATTTGACTTAAAAATACAAAATAACATAAGAATCATCCACATATTAAAGGAATTAGGAAATACTATCAAAAGATCAAAAGAGCTCTTTCTTTCATACATAAGCAGTCTCATAGGCATTTGGTAATAAGCAAGTGAAGTTGGATGAAATCATTGGGATTTTTATAGCATATTTATGAGGCTGGCAAATAGTTACTTTTCTCTGAGTTTACATCTCTGTACTTTCTCCCCAATCTCTTAAAACATAGGATTTCACAAATAATCTGGACTATTTAAATATAACTGCTTTACTTTAGAATGCCATAGTCATTTCATGCCACTGTGAGATTCACCATTTAATAATAAAAGCCTGTGCTAAAATTATTCATTATCCACTACTTAGTAATTTACAATAAAATCCTCTAACACAAACCAGACTTATGAGTACACAATTGTTATGAACATAAGCAAAATTACAATAGTTTCATGTAACCAGAATATGTACTCTTATTGTGAAATTGGTTTATTTTTATTACTAAACACAAAGTGTCCAGCAGCAATCATTTCAGTCCCCCAAATTCTGTAAGCCCTTCTGCAATTGTGATCCAAGCCCAAAACAGGTGGTTCTGAATAACCAAGGGTCCATTGTAGTTGCAACCAACCAAGGAGACCTCGTAAACTCCATATTTTGAGTTTCTATCTATTAAGTTTCATATATGAATAGTTCATTTTTAATTAATCCTAGACATGTACATACTAAGAAACATTGCTGAGTAGCATGAGACAGTAAGTTGATACATTTCTCAAAAGAGCTTAACATTTTAGTTAATATTATAATAAGTAAATATAACAATCCCATTAGCCTTTTTAAACTATTAAAAATAGTTTGCAGCTCCTTATTACTACTTTCAAGGAATGCTACACATTAATAACTTGGGCTGTGAACAGAAAAGATCTAACAGTATTCTGTGCTTATGATGTACTAGGTTCTATCCTAGACAGAGGTGTACACACACACACAATCCCATTGAACTCTCACCAAAATCTTGAGAAGAAGGTGTTACCGTGTTTCCCCGAAAGTAAGACCTACCCAGACAATCAGCTCTGTTGCATCTTTTGGAGCAAAAATTAATGTAAGACCTGGTTTTACTTTACTATAATATAAGACCAGGTCATATGATGATATGATATGATATGATATGATATGATATGATATGATATGATACCGGGTCTTACATTAATTTGGGGGTCTTACATTAATTTTTGCTCCAAAAGACCTGATTGTCTGGCTAGGTCTTATTTTTAGGGAAACACAGTATTATCACCTTCTTTTTAGAGGTTAAGATACTGGAGCTCAGAGAGATTAAGTAAATTGTCTGACATCCCATAGTTAATAGGTTAAATTGGGGCTCAAACCCAGGGTCTTTGGACTCTAAAGACAAGGCTTAAGAGTTAACTAAAGAACCGAGCATCCTGACTTCAAACAAACCTCCTGGATATTGAGAAGAGAAAACCAGAACCAAACCTGTTCCTATAACAACCATGTTCCTAGCCCCTGCTATATGCCTTGCATCGTGAGGGGTGAATGAGACACATGGTCACTGCTTTCACAGAGTTAACATCCTAGAAGTGAGTTAAGACACGGCCGGTGTGACTCAAAAGAAGTATGGAAGTGGCACTGATAACATGTTGTAGAAGGGCCTCTGGCTCCCAAGCGGGCTCTCAGGATGCCGAGGAGGAGACAAAAATAAACCTTGTAATTGTCTCAAACATCATAAGTTCAACATGAGACCTTCAATTGGTTGAAAAAGCATTGATAGAGCACCAAACTAAGTGCAAGGAACCGAGCTGGGCCCTTCTTTTCATTAGATATTTCAATATTTCATGCAGCTCCTATTTCACACATACAGGCATCTCCTAAGAGAAATCTATACTTCCATTGAAAGATCACAGGGATTTATTCAAGATCTCACTGATTATTCTAAGAGAGGTCTGGAGATAAGAGTCTCTTCCACGTGGGGAGTCTGCTTGGACTTGAGGCCATAGGTGCGGGGTGTTCCTGAGCAGACCGCATGCAGGCAATGACCACAGACAGAATTGGGGCATTCAGACCGTGTCTCCCGTTGATGCATCAAACCGTGGAAACTCAATCAGGTCCAGAAATGAATCAATTTCCTTTGCCTGTGTCCTTAAATTTGATGAATAGAGTCTTTGCTTAGAGCTACTGAAGCTGCTATTCATCTCAGTTAGTTGCTAAATAAAACGTTGTTCTTGGATGTAATTCTGGTGAATATGACTTTGGAGATTTTTCATTTAACTATGTAAGTCCAAATTATTCCCCCAAGTGATTCTACATTTGAGCTATTTTTGTTCCACATGCTCCATATTTTTTTCCACGTTAGAGACTAGGAATCTAGAAAGACCAGGTTTGCTTGTTGAGTGTGAAGAGGATAAACCTGAGTACAAGTGCAGATTTTTGTGACAACACAGCTAAATTCCGCCTTGCTAAGATTTACTTTCCTATTCAATGCAACTTGATATCCAGAAAGTTTTGGGTCTTTAATGAAGAAAGACAAACTTTAAATAAACAAATAGGCCTATGTCTGATGAGAGAATCAGCAATTTTGACTTGAAGTAGAGGGTCTAGTTGAACCTTCTTCACATAACAGCTTAGCACCTTATGCTGTTCTGTGGTTCATTGAACGACTTGCCCCTAGTCAACCATGCAAGTAGTAAAGGTAGAATGTCATCGGATCACGAGTCCTTTCTCTCCCCACTTTCTTGGCATTTCTACATACATTTTAATTTTTATCTAGGTGAGGCAAGCTCAGAGTTTAGAAATCAAAAAGTAACAACTAAAAGTCTTCTCACAAAAATACCAGTCCTTCACCGACCATTCACACCACCCCTGTGGTCTCCATTTCAGGGGGTACCACTTCTGCGCGGGTACTTCCAGCATTTACACATAGTTGTTTTTCTGGATCATATTTTAATCCATAAGTTTTATTATGAAAAATTTCAAAAAGCATATACAGATAACACAGAGAATTATACACACATTTTTGATGAATTCTTGAAAAAGTAAGCTGCAAACATCATGACACTTTACTCCTGCCTACTACCTAGTAATACTCAATATAAAACGATGCTGCTTTGTTTTCTCTTTTACACATTATCCTGTGGCTTTCTGTGAAGGAGTTGAGATTTATTATAGTTTTCATACACTACCATCCATCAGTTTCACACACCCCTCATCCTCCCAGCACCGTTATAGTACAATTTGGGGTTAAATAGATTCAATGTCATATACTTTTTTGTTGTTTTCCTGAAATTTATACTTGCCTTGACTTTTCATTTGTTTATGTTCTTTGCTTAGTTTTGTATTAATTCTTCTTACACCTTCCAAAAGTCTTTAAAACATTTTGTTCACAGACCAATTTCATCAGTTAATCAATTAATGCACACACACAGAGTGGTGTTTTGTTTTTTTTTTTTTAAGACATCCTCCTAGGGAACTCCACTCTCCCTTGACTGTCATCCTTGAACTGCTTTCTCCAACCTCTAACTTTAGATTCCCTGTCTCCTGGGTCTCGTGCTTGGTGTACTCCTTTATTTTGATGAGACACAGCCTCTGAGAGTTTTTTGAGGGGGAAAGGTCAGCATGAAGCCCTACATCTACCTCTTAAGTCACACTGTTTCAATCAGGACTGATCTGCCTCCTCACCTGGCGAGCAGCTGTCACCCTGCATCCTGTTCCCAATTATTGTAAGGATTCCTGTCTCCCAGCTCCATGCACCATATACTGTCTTCCTCTTTCTTGGTTTATTTATACCCTTGCTTTGGTGGTCACAGTCTCCAGGAGCTTCTTGAGAAACGGTGCATGGAAGGTAAACATTTTTAGAACTTTTGTGTCTGACAATGTCTCTGTTCTATACTTGATCAATATTTGGGCTGCCAGTGCATTCCAGGCTGGAAACAACTTCCCTTCAGAATGTGGAGTCATTCCTCTATTGTCTCTTAGCTTCCAGTGATGCAGTTGAGAAGTCTGAAATAATTCTGATTCCTGATCCTTTGTCAGTGACTTGTTTTTTTTTTTTTATGTGTTCTTCCCTTCGTTTCTCTACATTCTCTCTTTTTAAAGAAACTCCTATTAAAAAAATTTAACATAATAAAGTCCATATATGACAAACCCTTAGCTAATCTCATAACTAATGGTGAAAAACTGAAGCCCTTTGCTCTACGTTCAGGAAGACAACAGGGCTGTCCCCTATCACCTCTGCTTTTCAACATAGTGTTGGAAGTCCTTGCCAGAGCAATCAGGCAAGAGAAAGAAATAAAAGGCATCCAAATTGGGAATGAAGAAGTTAAATTGTCACTCTTTGCAGATGACATGATGCTATATATAGAAAACCCTAAAGACTCCACCAAAAAGCTATTAGAAACAATCAACGAATACAGTTGATTGCTGGCTACAAAATCAACGTACAAGTCCATTGCATTCCTATATACTAACAATGAAATCTCAGAAAAAGAAATATAAAAAACAATTCCTTTTGCAATTGCAGCAAAAAGAATAAAATACCTAGGAATAAACTTAACCAAGGATGTGAAAGACCTATATGCTGAAAACTATAAGTCATTTTTGAAAGAAATTGAAGAAGACACAAAGAAGTGGAAAGACATTCCGTGCTCATGGATTGGAAGAATCAACATAGTTAAAATGGCCATATTACCCAAAGCCATATTCACATTTAATGCAATCCCCATCAAAATCCCAATGGCATTCTTTAAAGAAATAGAACAAAAAATCACCAGATTTGTTTGGAACCACAGAAGACCCCAAATAGCCAAAGCAATCTTAGGAAAAAAGAACAATACTGGAGGTATCGCAGTGCCTGACTTTAGCTTGCACTACAGGGCTACAATAATCAAAACAGCATGGTATTGGCAGAAAAACAGACACATAGACCAATGGAATAGAATTGAGAACCCAGAAATACAACTACATAAATATGGGCAGATAATTTTTGACAAAGAAGCTAAAAACATACAATGGAGGAAAGACAGCCTCTTCAATAAATGGTGCTGGGAGAAAGGATAGCCAGGTGCAAAAGAATGAAACTGGACTGCTTTCTGTCACCATGTACCAAAATTAATTCAAAATGGATAAAAGACTTAAGCATCAGATCTGAAACAATCAACTGCATAGAAGAAAACATAGGTACTAAACTTATGGACCTTGGGTTCAAAGAGCATTTTATGAATTTGACTCCAAAGGCAAGGGAAGTAAAAACTAAAATAAACGAATGGGACTATATGAAACTTAAAAGCTTCTACGCAGCAAAAGAAACCATCGACAAAATAAAGAAGCAACCAACTAAATGGGAGAAGATTTTTGCAAACAGTGCCTCCAATAAGGGGCTAATATCCAAAATATACAAGAAACTCATGAAACTTAACAACAAAAAAACAAACAACCCAATTGAAAAATAGGCAGAGGACCTGAAGAGACATTTCTCCAAAGAGGACATACAAATGGCAAATAGACATATGAAAAAATGCTCAACATCACTAATCATCAGAGAAATGCAAATAAAAACCACAATGAGATATCACCTCACCCCAATCAGAATGGCTATCATCAACAAGACAAATAGTAACAAGTGTTGGAGAGGCTGTGGAGAAAAAGGAACCCTCATACACTTTTGGTGGGAATGCAGACTGGTGCAGCCGCTATGGAAGGCAGTGTGGAGGTTCCTCAAGAAATTACGAATAGAATTACCATATGACCCAGCAATCCCTCTCCTGGGTATCTACCCAAAACATCTGAAAACATTTATATATAAAGACACGTGTACTCCAATGTTCATTGCAGCTTTGTTTACGGTGGCCAAGACATGAAAACAACCAAAATGTCCTTCCATACATGAATGGATAAAGAAGTTGTGGTATATATACACAATGGAATACTATTCAGCGTTAAGGAAAGATGATATAGGAACATTTGTGACAACATGGATGGATCTTGAGAGTATAATGTTAAGCGAAGTAAGTCAGACAGAAAAAGCAGAGAACCCTATGATTTCACTGACATGTGGTATATAAACCAAAAACAGCAAAAGAACAAGACAAACAAATGAGAAATAAAATCTCATAGACACAGACAATACTTTAGTGGTTACTGGAGGGTAAGGGGGGCGGGGGGTGGGAGATGATGGTAAGGGGGATCAAATATATGGTGATGGAAGGAGAACTGACTCTGGGTGGTGAACACACAATGGGATTTATAGATGATGTAATACAGAATTGTACACCTGAAATCTATGTAATTTTACTAACAATTGTCACCCCAATAAATTTTTAAAAAATAATAAAAAAAGAAAGTCCTATTATTGGAACTTCTGTACTAATTATCTAATTTTATTATCTTAATCTTCTAGTTTCCATTTCTTTCTGTGTTTTTCTTCTATTTGCTGGAAATTTATTCAACTTTCTTTTTAACAACTCTAATTTCAATCCTAATATCACTTCTGCTTTTATGCATTTAATTTTTTAAAAATATTTTTTATTTCTTTAAAAGTACTTGGGATTTTGTTGTATTGTTTTTGGGGTTGTTTGTTTTTCCAATAGCACTTGTTCCTTAAATATAGTATCTCCTCTTAACGCTTTGAGGATATTAATGATCTTTTTAGTGTTTTGTTTTGTTATTTTGCTTTCTTTTTTGATTTCCCATATTGGTGCCCCTCCCTGTCCCCCCACCCCCACCCACTTTGGATTATTTTAGCTTCTCTCGTTAGGGTATGCAAAACCCCTCAGATATCTGGCAACTGTGGACTGTCTGCTTATGTTTAATATGGGGAACCAGAAAGCTGATTGAAAGTTTTCAGATGGTTGATGTGCGTTTCTCCATGTTGAGCTTCACTGTAAAAATCATCTGACTGGGTTGTTTGCTGGGAAACTTTTGATATCAGTAGCTTTATGTCTTTCCTCTAGAGCTGGTCAGTTTCCAGCTGGAATACTTTCTCTCTCTCCTGCACTGAAGGAAAAAGGCTGGCTTCCTGTGTTCTGAGAGTTAACTAGAAGAAAAGGCTGACAGGACTCATCATTCATTGCACAAACATTAGCTTAATTTCCTTGCTTTAATGTGGTAGCCCCTTCTCTAGCCCTGCCTGGCATCTCCTAGTTTGCCCTCTGCAGGGATTAAACCTTCAGTGTCGTGCTGGGTTGGGAGAGGGGCAGTTTCCAAGCGTGGAGGGGCAGCTAGCCCAGAGGTCTGCTCATTTCCACAACAGCTATCCTCATGCTTCGTTATTTTGCTCTTCATCTCTGGTTCCAGAAGTCCCTGCTGCTGCTGCCTTTTGAGGACTGTGCATGGAAATCAGGTTTGTTCTCAGCTTTCCCCACTCCAGGTTTAGAGTTTGGTTTCCTGAGCCTGCTAAGGCATCTTAGCCTCCTGTCCATCTGCTTTCCAATTTACAAGATGCTATTCTTATCTCCTGTTGTATTCACCCTGCCTTGGTGAGTTTATCTTCTATATTATCTCTTTACTGTAGTTTTCACAGGGTTTTAGAAAGGAGCAAAATTAGACAAATGTGTTCAATCTGCCATATCATCTGGGAAGCTCTATTGTGTTTTTCTCTAGTCCGTTATAAATATTTTCCTAATTAAGTATGTAATTCAAGGTTATATGATAAATAGAGCTATGATAGTTATATAAAAATTACCTTAATCAGCTAAACTAACCGTATCAGATAAAACCATGAGGTAATGACCAGGGGTTCTGAAGTTTAAAAGGAAAAAGTGGTTGAAAAAAGGAAGGAAGAGAAAGAATTTTAAGTTAGTATTGTGCATGATATTGTAAGATTTAACCTTCAACAGAAAAAATAGAAATGTTTAGGGAAAAAAAAAATAAACGTAGGGGTGGCCACTTAGCTCAGTTGGTTAGAGCGTGATGCTCGTAACACCGGGGTCACCGGTTTGATCCCCACATGGGCCACTGTGAGCTGCGCCCTCCACAACTAGATTGAAACATCTACTTGACTTGGAGCTGATGGGTCCTGGAAAAACACACTTAAAATAAATAAAAGTTAAAAAAAAATAAGATAAATGGAGACTAAATCCTCCTTAAATAGTAACTAAACTATTGGGGAGAGATGGTTCCAGGAAAAAAACCAAAAACTGACATGATATGTGTGGCAATAAAATTTGAAAATAAACAATCAGTGATACTTTATTGAGCATTTGATATAGACAAACCCTGATCATTATGCATTTTTTGTAAAACAACCAGTCTTTATTATAATAATTTAGATGCACATTAGACTGTAGCTTTCTGTAGAACAGCTGAAATCTACGGCAACCTACAGGCATCCAGTTAGCATGATGTCTCCTCAAAGCAATGACTTTTTCAGTGCCTGTTCATTAAAGAAGTAGGAATTAAAATGTTGAAAGTGCCAAACAACTGACCTTTCCTGTAACACCCTGCATTTCTTCTCATGCCTCCCTCCTCTAAGTTTCACAAAAAAGACCTGTTTCTAAAGAATCAGTGCCAGATCACCACCAGGCCACAGAACATTTCAACTGATATCTCAGAATTAGCTAGAAACATTTGGGCAAGAGGAAAACATTTATGAAAATTCTTCAAATAGATTGTTCTTAGCACCCAAAACATTTTTTAAAAATTGTATTCATTGCATTGTTATGAGCAAAAAAGATAAATGGAAGCCCCAAGAAATGGCGTTCTCAAAGTCTGGGCTTTCTCCTTTCAGGGAGATACAGCCTCTACCAGTCACGATGCAAATTGATCCCTCTCTGGTGGCCAACGCCCTGGGCTTGTTCCAAGGTGGATGCCACGAAGACTGAGTTTCTCAGTCCACAACCTAGACCAGCAAGCTCTTCTGCAACAGACTCTCCCTCGCTCCATAAGGCATGCTCTGTTCTAAGAACCCCCAATCCTACTTGTCAATCAGAGAAAGGCCTAGTTCTTGACAGTTCTTCTGGATGGGGCATGCCTTCTCCGAAGCAATAACTTAACTTTGGTTTGCTTTGGTTTCTTCCTATTGGCACGACTTTACATTACTTTTAAAGGTAAACTCAAGTAACACTTGGAACTAACACATTTTTCATGATATGTTGGCTGGCTGAGGAAAAGGACCTCTGATTCATTTTACGTCTTAAACCAAAATATATTCATGTGTTGACCTTAGCTCATTTCATTCTTAAGGTGAGAGATCCAAAGAATAATCTTTCCAAAATCTCTCGGATACCTAGGTAGGAGATATGATTTCCTCATGCCACGGGGGCAAAGGTCATCAATTGCATTTTAAGACATGTCCTATTATTGTGCCACTGAGATAAGTACATGCAAGCCTATGATAGGGGGTGAGGGTCCTTCATAACAGGCTCCTGAATCAGCCAAATGCTGTCCACGATGCTCGATTTGGACCTGGTCTCCTGGCTTTCCTTCTCCATCAAACTTGATCTTGCTCTTCCACTGTGGATTCTCTTGCTCACTTTGCTAAGACCTGAGGTCTCTATAGATTGACTCTGTTGCTGGCTCAGCCTACCCCCTATCTCTGCATGAAGAGCAATGGAACATTGTAGAAGAATATTTGCTATTTAAAGCAAGTTGTACGGCCTTGCTCCCATTCTCCCCAGTATGACCTCTGAATTTCTACTTTTATGATGGAGCTTCTAGGTGGAAACTGGAATCAAAGGGAGATGTCCTTGCAGTTCCTCATATGGAAGTTGGGCTACTGCGTTCTCATGTGTTTTGTTTGTAAGGGTGACTTCTACAGTTGGGGTGCGGTATCACCTTGTATTGGTCAGGTTTTTTGATTGCAGACAACAGAATCCATGTTAGCTAATTTAAGCAGAGAGAAGTTTATTAAAAGGCAGTAGGTACTTTATAGAATTTCTGGAAAGGTTAGAAAATTAAGCTTGGTGGTTACTCAGCCAGCTTCAATGCAGCCAGGAGAAGTGGCCAACTACTCCATTGGATTGTTCCAGGGAAAGTTCCCTGCCACTGCCACATCCTACACCCAGAACACCAGGGACGGACGCCAAAACCTCCAGTAAAGCTGAACCAGGAGTTCCAGGTGCCTCACTCTCTGTGCATGCCTGATCTAATCTCTCTCTCTCTCTCTCTCTCTCTCTCTGCAGATACACAGCTCACATTTGTCATCTTTGCTTAATCCTAAGTGGCACATATTCTTGGTGAAACCTGTGAAGGGCACGTGTGGAGACTAGTACAAGGGAATCTTGGAGAATGTACGTGTAGTTTTAGTATTCCAGCCTCCGTAGCACAAGGACAACTAGAGGCAAGTTAGAAAGGGTGTTCAGAGGCATTTATAATATCAGCCACACCCTAAAGGGGCTGGAATTTCCCTACATTACTCATCTGGGATGAAGAAGCTCCCGCCCCTGGGCCTGGGCTCCAGCAGTCTAGACAGGAGGGTGTTCCTAGGTGGTGGAGGGAAAACAGTGTCTAGCCAGGGAGGCAGGCTGGGAGTGAGATAAGCGAATGCAGCAAGAAATCCACTAGAATGGGGTGGTACTGAGGGCTCCTAAGATAGCCACATCAACGGGCCACTATACATGACTCTTTGGGCCGTGGAGTATAGTTGTTAACAGTGCAGACGCTGGAGCCAATATGCTGGGCCTGAATCCTGGTTCCACCATTAGTGATTGTGTGACCTTGGTGTGTGTGTGTGTGTGTGTGTGCGTGCGCACGCGCGCACACGTGTGTGCATGTGTACGCGTGCATGCGTGTAGGTCCAGCTTCTCCTGGGGACGAATCTAGGACCTGTGGACCTATGCTAGGCTTCTCCTGTGGACCATGCTAGGCTGGTGATAGTGATGAGAGAGAATGAGAAGCAGCCCTTCCTATATGAGGTTCTCTCTCTACTGCTAACCTTGGAAGACTGGAGTATTCTTTTATTAAGAAAATGAACAGCTTTCCTTATAGGGAGTCTATCTCTGCATGAAGAGCAATGGAACATTGTAGAAGAATTGCAAAGGATTTCCTTCAGTAAATAAGGTCCTGTGTAATAATTACGGAGTAAAAGATTGTGACAGGTTGTATCAGTTATCTGTTACTGCGTAACAAATCATCCCAAACACTTAGTGTCTTCAAACAACAACGTATTGTCTCTCACACATCTCTGAGCTGACTCGGCAGTTCCTCTGCCGGTCTTGCCTTTGCCCACCCACACCACTGCATGCAGCTAGCTGGTTGGCTGGGCTGGAAGTCTAAGTTGGCCTCCCTCACATGCCTGGCAGTTGGTGCTGGCTGTGGCGCCTGGGTCTGGTCCATGTGGCCTCTCTGTCTCTGGGAGGCTAGACCCACTGCCTTACGTGGCAGTCTCTCTCAGTGCTCCAAGAAAGGAAAGCAGCTCAGTGAGGCCACTTGAGGCCAAGGCTAGGAACTCAGACCATCTCACTTCCATTATTCTATTGCTCAAAGCAAGCAAAGCCAGCCCAAATTCAAGGGGTGGAGAAATGAACTCCACCTCTGCATGAGCAAAGTCACATTACAAAAGGGAGTGCACACTGGGATGGGGTAGGGGTATGATTTGTGGTCATTAAACAATTTATCACACAAGGGTTAATTCAGAACTGATACAATTAAGCATTCAGTGATTATACAGAAATTCCCCGTTCAGTACCCATCTTCTTAACAAGACAAACATAAACATCATGGTAACTAATAATTTCCACTTTTTTTTTTTTTGTTTTGCAGTTCAGAAAAATTGAAAAACTATTTTTGCAGTAACTAGTTGAAGGCAGGAATTTGTAGTAACCTCTGGATGATGGAATTAATCACCTCTTGGGGGTTTTTTTTTGTGTGTGTTTTTTTTAACTATAGCTTAAAAGTCACCCACTTATAACAAAATGTCACTTTTATAAAGCCCCTTCAAGCCACAAGAGTCTAGAATTCCAAGATTTACTTCAAGCCTTGAAGGACTTTATTGGCTCCTGTTGTTGAAAACATAGTTTTCAGGTTTATCTGGTATGTTCCCTCACTGAATGGAAACCTTGGAGGCTTTTCAGAATCATTTAAATCAACTTATCATGTACTCTTGGTAGAAAGAGAGGTAAGAATCCTCCTTAACCCCCATTTAAAAACTTCCATCTGGGCTTATGCTTGAAACAGGTCAACTGCGGCCACCATTGCTTGATTGCTTGGAAGTCCTCTGTCGGCAGCCTGGGGCACAGAGCATCCGTGGAGAAGTGGCCTATTCCCCTTCAGACTCTGCGGGAGCAGGGGGTGGACTGCTGCTGGTGACAGAGCCAGGCCTGTATGGAGTTATTTCACTTGCCTAGACCTCTGCATTCTTATCTGTCGTGTGAGAGGCACTGGATTAAAGCCCTTCCTGTTCTGATATCGTAAGACTCTAGAAGCAGGGTAGATGGGGCATGGCATTTCTGCCAGACCCCTGCCACATTCCTCCGGGGCTTGGCTGGCGGCAGCAGCACAGAGGAGGCCTGCTGAGGTTTGCAGGGAGCTGGTGCGGCCCTCACAGCAGGTGGGGGACTCAGACTGCCGCCTGAGACAGGAGTCAGCTCCATGTCCCTCCCTGCCGAGGCTGGGATTCTTTTTCCTTCTCCCTGCTACCCTTTCAGATTTGACTTTTAGTTGCTATACTTGAAAACTACTGCGTGGGGTTTACGAGTTTGAAAAATCTTTTCTTCTGAACAATGTTTTTGTTGTGCTACAAGAGAGACAAGACTAAACGCTTTTTCATTTCTGTAAATCATCTTGCGTCTTCCAAAAACCTGTTTCAAACTCATGTTACATCGTAAAAGACACCCCAGAGTATGCAGTTAATTGAACTCAGTTAAAAAATGAAATGCAAAGTGAGATGAGCAGAAAAACCGAAAGGCTGCAAGGAAAAACACCAAAACATTAACAATATTTGCTTTGGGGTATTAGAACTTTGAAGTTTTCTTTTTTTCCTTTGATTTTCCTGAATTTTATCCTTTTTTATATAAAAAAAAATACCTCCAGGGAAAATCAGGTTGCTCAAAAATCTTTGTTTTAACAGGCTAATACTTAGAGCCACATGTTTAAGGAGCAATTAAGAATTGTGTTTTCCCTCTTAAAATAATGCATTAGCTTGTTTGTATAAATTGATGTGAAAACGGTGGCTTGCAGTTTATCTTATATTTGACGATAATTTTATATGCATGGATTAGCCTAGGACAGTGAATACAGGTTAGATTTATAATTTCAGTGTCTTTTCTCTCTAAGGAAAGCATATTAAACTGCCACTCTTGTGCCCTGCCGGTCGTCTCAACCTAAAAGCTCAGTGGCCTTTAGACCTACCTTCAAATAGGAAAACAAGAAAGAAGCAAACAAACAAAATAAGAAGAGAAAGAAAGTTTTCTGTAACAATGTTAAAATGCTTTCTTTCTTAAACAGTGCTTATGACCAGAAATCCTAGAAGCGACTGGCTTATCAGTTGATGGAAGAAAGATATTCAAGGAAAAATCCACACAGACCCTGTTAGCCAGTGGCCAGCACCAAACACACAAAATGATAAGACTGCCAATGTTTAAAAGAGCTGGAACTTTCTGAAACAGAGTCACACATGGGCTTTGTCAATCTGATGTTTTAATGAGGAGATAGAGGCCACCATTTGACTTTGCCAATTTTTTATTTTCTTTTTTTTTTTTGGTGGGAGGATATTTGTTTCTGAAGATGCTAATTATATCTCAAGTGGCAGCCAAGAGAAAAATCATCCTCTAGACTATTGTTGCTACCAGCAATTGGGCTCAGAATTGGGTGCTTTTGTACAACAGTAATGCTGCAAGTGTTTTAATGTCACTTAAAAATACCAACAGTTGAACTTTCCCAAATTTCCAATTTTCAAAGAAAAATCATTCAGGCAATTTCTATGACCAAGGATTCAAAGGATACAGAAGTATTTAAAGCGGAATTTCTCTCTTCTACAATAATAGGATTTCCTTAAACACAATGAGAAATCATTACCAATAAATTAGAGTGACATTTATATTTTACCTTTTGAATTAAGCATAATATATCCTAGGTTCAGTCCCACAAAACATATTTTGAAGTAGATAAATCTGCTTGCAGTAACTTCGCAAATGTTCCTTTGACTTTGGATTTATTATTACAACTATCTCTGGTGAGGGCATTTCATATGCTTATAAATCTCTTTAGATTCTTTTCGTGTTTTAGTGCTTCGTGTTGATGGACTCCATAACTGTTAGATACAACACATCTATCAGCAAAGGTTTAGAAACAAACATTTATACCAAGACTGTTTAAAAGTTGGCAGCCTTGGTGCATAGTAAATAACAGCGGACAGGAGACAACATAAATATACAGATCAATTTAATAACAATTGTCTCCAAATAATTTTTTTAAAAGGTTGCCTGAACTGTCAAGGTAGACACATCCAGCACTCAGATCAATGCAGCATGAAGTAGAAACCATCAGTGTTTCTCAGAACTAGATCTTCGTTCCCTTGTATACATGGGTTTTTCCTAATGTTTGGAATATGATCAATGTTTAATCAATCTCCTACTTCACTGTAAGATGCAAAAACCATACACTTACTCGCTACTTCTTGTCACTTCCCAATTATCATACTCAAATCCAACTATGATTCCATGTTCCCAAAATAAACCATTTTGATCACTTCATTAACTATTTGCGAAATTTCCATCACAATGAAACTTCATAGAAGCATGCATATTAAAGTTTCAGATGAACTTCCATTCTCCAGTTTTGTCTGTTTCTAACAATACCCTACCTCCCAGAGGTAAAGGGGATATTGTATGCAAGGTGCCTTGTACATAGTAGGAACTCAATGAAGGTAAGATTCCCTTTCTGCAATCTTTCTCAGGGAGCCGAATCTCCCACTGCATAGTCTCTGGGCCATTGACGTAGCATACAAAAAATGTTATTGTACATGGCTTAAACCCTCTTCATGTATGCCTCCTACCTTTGAAGCTCCTTGAGGACAGGAAGCACACACCTTCACGTCTTCACACCTTCATTTTTGTACCCCGGGGGGCCCAGCATGGGTGTCAACAATTGTCAATGCCACCGATTCTGTTCTTGTTGGAGAAGTAGATTAGGGAGGGTTAGAATGGGGTCATCATCTGTCGTTAAGTGTTGGTCAATTTTGCCCAGGTTGACAAATAAAAACAAGATCACTTTTTAATGCCTTTGAAGACTTTGTCACTGAAAGTTTGGCAGGGGCAGCCCCAAAACAGGAGAATATTTGGGTAAATGACTAGTTCCAGAAAAATGTGTTATGCACATTAAAGACAAGGATAATGTGAGAGTCCCAGTAATTTCAAATCAATCCTGAGTTCTAGCCTAGTGGATCCTAATGCCTCCTGATGATCTGAGGTTACCGGGAAATCCTGCATGCTAATACTTGACAGAAATTTCCCAGGCAAAAGCTCACTATTCAAATAGCTGGTAATTAATAAAAGCTGCAGGCATTTATTTGCAAACTGTGAGCTTAATTTACAAAAGTATTTGTGCCACTTCCATTGTATTTTGAGGAAAAGGTAATATTTGACTCAACTAAGATGTTATTTACATAAATGAGGGGAAAAGTTAAAAATGAACAAAAAAAAAGGGTTTTGAAAGACATTGCAGTGCAACTTTGAGAGCCATATTTATTTCACAAGCAGAAAAAATCTAAAATTTGCTTTGATAACTAGAAAAAAACTAAATATGATAAAACTATACTCTCTAGTACTCATAACTCGCTAACAAACAAAACACAAGCACTCTTTCTTTATGATAAAACTACCATAGCAAAAGAAACAAACTTCAAAAATATTATACTTACCTTATCATTTTGATATTAGGTAACTGTCAACAGATTATCTAATCCTTTTTATAATTCATACATTCAATACATTTGCATACATGTAATACACAATGCGTACATTTAATATTTAGTCTTACATTTTATCACTAATTTTAATTACATAATTTTACACTATGATCTTTTCACTTCAAATGAGTTTTGAAACATATGAAAGAGACTACACAGGAATGCACACAAATGGAAGTAACTGTATCAGGTAATGAAATTGATAAGTGATTTTTGAAGAGTTAATGAGTGACAATTCTCCAAAATTGTAAAAGACTCAAGTCACAGAGTCATGAAGCCTGATGAATTCCAAGTAGAATGAATAAAATAAAATACACACTTAAGCAAAGTCTAATAACTTTGCTTTAAACAACCAAATACAGAGAGAAAAATATTAAAATAATCCAAATTTTAAAAAGACAGATTACCTTCAAAGGAATAACAATTAGACGAATAGCCGATTTCTCAATAGAAATAATAGAAGCTACAAGTCAAAAGAAATGACATATTATCATGCCAAAAGAAAACAATTTTATACTGGGCAAAAATATCCATGAGAATGACATTTTCAGACAAACAAAAATAAAATATTCTTTCACCAGCAGACTACCTCATAAGAAAATACCAAATGGAGTTCTTCAGACATGAGGAAAATCATCTTGGGTACAAAGTCAAAAATACAGGAAATAATAAAGAGCAGCAATAATGTAAATATGTGGATAAATCTAAATGTATATGACTTTATTGGGCAATAATGATTATATGTCTTGGGGGTAAAAGTAAAATACATGACAACAATTGCATAAAATTCCAGAGAGGGCAAATGGAGGTAAAGCATCCTGAGGTTTCGTATTATCCAGAGAATTAAAGTAACAGGTAACGATAGGTTTTGAAATATCAAATATCATGCTGTAATCTTTAGTATAACTACTGAAAGAAGAATTAAAAAATTGTAACTCTCACATTAGTAAAGGAGGAATACAGAATACTAAAATCTGTTCCATCAAATCAGATTAAAGTAAGAAAGGAGAAAAAGAACATAACACAGGGTACCAATAGAAAAAAATATTAAGATGTCAGATTTAAATATAAACATATAAGTAAACAAATAAACGTAAAAAGGCTCCATGTTCTATTTAAGGTAAAGATGATTAAACGTCATTAAAAAACAATGTATGCTATTTACAAGAAATATTTATAACATAAGGACAGAAAGACTGAAAGTAGAATCATAACAAAAATATAAACCATGCATCCAGTAACCAAAAAAAAGATGGTATCAGATGTTAAGGCTAAAAGCATTACTAGAACTAAAAAAAAATGCTTCATAATGACAAATAATTCAATTCATCCAAAGATAATGTTGTATTTGTTTGCACTCAATAAAGTTGCCTCAAAACATAAAGAAAAATATATAAAGAAAAAATTGCACACTTACAAGGAGAAATAGACAATCTACAGTTGAAGTGAGAGATTTTAACCTGCTTCTCTCAGTAATTCTGTTAACAAGCAGATAAAGATTCAGTAAGGATAGAGATATGAAGTGCAGGATTGACAAACTCGATGAATGGACATATACAGAATACTTAATCCAACATGGGCAGAATTCCAACTGAATGCACAGGAAACAGTTTCCAAAAAATCTATCAGATTTTATGTCATAAAGCAAGTTTCTACATATTTTAAAAGAATGAGATACTACAGAGTATTTCTCTTATCACAATACAACTAAGCTAGAAATCACTAACAAAAAGACTTTAAAAGTCTTTGGAAATAAAGTACTACACTTCTAAATAACACATGGATCAAAAAAGAAACAAAAGTGTAAATTAGGCAATATTTTTAGTAGAATGATAATGAAAATACTATATGTCAAAACTGGTGGGAAGCATTGAAAGTTATGCTTATTAAGGGGAATTTTAATATTTTAATTGCAAATAGAGAACTATAAAAGAGGAAAGGCTATTTCAAGAGTTCAGAGTCTATTTCAAGGAGACAGAAAAATAAAAGTAAATTAAACTCAAAGAAAGTAGAAGGAAGGAAATAACAAAATTAAAAACATAAACTAATGAAATAAAACCAAATATATTCACCTGCTTTCTCGAGGAAGCTGTTCAAGCAAAAAGAAAAAAGAAATTAACCAATGTCAGATACGAAAAAAAGAAGATCTTACTATAGGTCTCACAGGCCTATAAAAGTATAAAAAGATATATTTAAAACTTTAAGTGAGCAAACTTGAAAATATAAATGAAATGGATCAATTCCTCAAAAATAATATACGTAAAAATTGACAGAAGAACAGAAAATTTTAATAATCCTTCCAGTATTTAAAAAATTAAATCTATAACTAAAAATGTTACAGTAAACACCAGGCCCAGATGGCTTCTAACAAACATGCAAGGAAGAAATTATGGCAATCTTACACAACCCTTCCAGAGGACAGGAAAGACAGCTACCATTTACCAACTGAGTTTAAAAGGCCAGAATACATAACACCAATATAAAGTGACAGGAAATTTCAAGAAAGGAAAATTTCAGGCTGTTCCGACATATGAAGGTAGATACAAATATCTTGAACATAAGATTCGCAAATTTACCCACAAACATCAAAATGGGATTTTGGTGATCAGTTTGGGCTGAACTGAAAAAACAGAGCCACACTTTACCTATTGTTTTTTTCCTGAAATTCAGGAGAAATGCCTGTTACTTGTTTTGGTTAAGTTGGTTAAAAAAAAAAAAAAAATGAAATGAAATAAGCAAACCATATGCAGTAATATATTAAAAGGTCAATAAATGCTGTGCACATTCCAGAATGCAAGGTTGGGTTAAGATTTGAAAATCAATGCAATTCACCACATTAACAGAATAAGAAAAAAAATCTTCTGATTATTTCAATTAATTTCAATGGATGGTGTTGATCAAATTCATGATAACTCTTAACAAACTAGGACTGGAAAGGAAGTTTCTTAAGCTGAAAAAGGATATCCCCTCCCAAAAGAAAGTTTAGCAAATAAATATGAGACTTAATGGTAAAATATTGAAAGCTTTGCCCCTGGGACTGGGACCAACACAAGTTTATTAGTTTTCGAGGGCTGCCATAACAAAGTATCACAAACTGGGTAGCTTAAAACAGCAGAAATTTGTCTCAAGGTTGCGGCGATCAGATGTATGAAGTCAAGGTCTTGGCAGGGCCACGTTCTCACTGGAGGCTTTAGGGGAAGCTCCTTCCTTGAGTCTTCCTACTTCTGGTGGTTGCCAGCAATCGTTGGCATTCGTTGGCTTACAGACACATCACTCCAAACCCTGTTTCCATCTTCACGTGGCGTTTTCCTCTGTGTGTGTCATTGGCTATCCTCTTTTTATATGTCCTTTTTATAAGGACATTAGTCATTCTGGAATAGGGCACTCCCAACTCCTTGCGACCTCATCTTAACTTACGACATCTGCAAAGACATTATTCCCACATAGGGCCACATTCACGGATACTGAGGTTTAGGACTTCAACATATCTTTCTGGGGGACACCATTTAACTCACAAAACAAGGACTCCCATTATTGCTACATCCTTCTGTACTAAAGGTCCTAACCAATGAATAAGACAAAGAAAAGAAATAAAAGATATAAAATTTAGAAAGGAAGAAATAAAACTGTCTTTATATCATGGATGATACAGCTGTCTATGTAAAAAATCGTAAGTAATTCACAAATAAATCGTTAGAATAATTTTTAAACAAAGTTTATCTATTTTGTATATATATAAATATAGAAAATTAATTTTACTACAATATAATAGAAACAAATAGGAAAATAAATATTTAAAAAGGTATGATTCATGAAAACGTAAAAAAACAAACCTTGAAATCATTCTCACAAAATATGTGCAAGACTTCTATGCAGATAACTATAAATCTTTCTGAGAGAATTTAAAGAAGACCTAAATAAATAGAGGAATATGCCATGCTCATGAATTGGAAGACTCAATATCACCAATATTCTATCTTTCCAAAATGATCCACAGATGCAATGTAATTCCAATCAAAATCCCAGCTTACGGAAACTGACAAGCTGATTCTCAAGTATATAATGAAAAGGTCAAAAACAGACGAGAATCTTTGAACAAAGTGAAAAGACCGGTACCACTAACTATGAAGACTTATTATATAGCTATTTTTATTAAGACAGTGTGGTGTTGGCACCAACATAGACAAATAAGTCAATGATACAGGATAGAAGACCCACAAACATATCCATGCATGTATGGACACTTGTTCCATGACAGAGGCAGCATTACAGCCCAGTGAGTAAGGAAGAGACTTTGCAATAAATTATGCTGACACAATTGGATATTCATATGAAAAAAAACTGAATTTGACTCCTACTTTGTACTATGGATCAACAGAGTTACATGCAAAAAAAAGGATGAATTTCATAAACATAAATTTGAGCAAAAGAATATAGCATTTGGATTCCATTCACATACAGTTAAAACAAAACTAAAACCATAGTGTAAGGAGTCAGGATTGTGGTTAATTTGGGGAGAAGAAAGTCTTAGTCTTGGGGGGGGGTTACAAGAGAAGTTACTAGAGAGCTGGTAAATATTTCATTTCTTAGCAGGGATCTAGTTGTGTTTGTGATAATTCACTGATATGTGTGCTTACATTTTGGGCACTTTTCTTTATTTGTATCAATCTTCCCAATAAAAAATTTCTCAAAAATTAGTTAGACGGCCATATTCATTTATTCATTCAACAAATATTTATTGAGAAATCACTACACAGAAGGTGGTAACAATGTATATACATTTTAAGAAAGGAAAAAACTGTATTCAAATTGTAATACTCAGTATATACTGATAACAAAAGATGAATACAAGTCATGTGCATACATTTTTTTGGCACCCCCACTATATCAGGCATTTTACTAGATCTGGCTCATCCAAAGGAATAAATACAGGCATGCTCCCTGCTCTGGTGGCACTTGTACTCTGATAAAAGACAAACACAATTACAGTAATATACATATGCATTTACAATCACTGAATGAGGTAAGTGCTCTGGTACTTGCTACAAAAGGGAACTCTTTCTTTATTGGAGTACAGGTGATGAACATAGACATTAGATCCTTCACTGGACTGAATTATCAAAATACTCAGGAGTGTTCTGCCGTGGTTAATTCTTTTATGTATAATAAATGGTTCCAATGTAATTTTAGCTCTACTCTTAGTTACAGGTAGGAATCCTATCTGCTTACCCAAGGAAATCTTGGCTTGAAAATCATGACACCAACTCCTAAGAAAACCAACAGAATACTATTATTTGTAGTTAATTTTGGAGCTATTATTCTAAAATAAAAAAGTTCTTTTGAAGTCATAATTCAAAAAGCATTGAGTATTAAAATAACATTTTTTTATTATAAAATACTTACATGCTCAATGCAGAACATCTGGGAAATCAGGAAATTACAAAGAAAACAGAAATCCATAATTCTATCACCATAGCTACTGTAAATGTTTTGGTGCATTTCTTTCCACTTTAAAAATGCCTTTATCAACCGACTGAATGGGAGACGATTTTTGCAAACAGTGCCTCCGATAAGGGGCTAAAATCCAAAATATACAAGGAACTCATGAAACTTAACAACAAAAAAACAAACAACCCAATTGAAAAATGGGCAGAGGACCTGAAGAGACATTTCTCCAAAGAGGACATACAAATGGCAAATAGACATATGAAAAAATGCTCAACATCACTAATCATCAGAGAAATTCAAATAAAACCCACAATGAGATATCACCTCACCCCAGTCAGAATGGCTATCATCAACAAGACAAATAGTAACAAGTGTTGGAGAGGCTGTGGAGAAAAAGGAACCCTGATACACTGTTGGTGGGAATGCAGACTGGTGCAGCCGCTATGGAAGGCAGTGTGGAGGTTCCTCAAGAAATTACAAATAAAATTACCATATGACCCAGCAATCCCTCTCCTGGGTATCTACCCAAAACATCTGAAAACATTTATATATAAAGACACGTGTACTCCAATGTTCATTGCAGCTTTGTTTACGGTGGCCAAGACATGGAAACAACCAAAATGTCCTTCCATACATGAATGGATAAAGAAGTTGTGGTATATATACACAATGGAATATTATTCGGTGTTAAGGAAAGATGATATAGGAACATTTGTGACAACATGGATGGATCTTGAGAGTATAATGCTAAGTGAAATAAGTCAGACAGAAAAAGCAGAGAACCCTATGATTTCACTGATATGTGGTATATAAACCAAAAACAGCAAAAGAACAAGACAAACAAATGAGAAACAAAAACTCATAGACACAGACAATAGTTTAGTGGTTACCAGAGGTTAAGGGGGGTGGGGGGTGGAAGATGAGGGTAAGGGGGATCAAATATATGGTGATGGAAGGAGAACTGACTCTGGGTGGTGAACATACAATGGGATTTATAGATGATGTAATACAGAATTGTACACCTGAAATTATGTAATTTCATTAACAATTGTCACCCCAATAAAAAATAAATAATTAAAACTTAAAAAAATAATAATAATATTTGCAGACTCTGCCCACTGCATTACTGCTAACTCCCTGTTATGTTTCCAGAAGAAAAGCAACTGAAACAATACTGCTTATTTTGGAGTGCTAGGAGCTGTGGGTTGTGTGGTAAATGATGTGCACAAGAAATATAAGACTCCATAGTTGCTCAGACAATGTGCCATTGGTTTGGAATTCAATAAAGTAGGTACGTTGGCTAAAAAATAAAATAAAATAAAATAAAATAAAATGCCTTTATATGTTTATTTTCACAGTTGAAATCAGAATTTCTATGTGATTTTGCAACTTGAGTTTTCCATTTAAAACTATAACGGGCATTTCCCCGTGCCATTACATAATCTTCCTAAACATTATTCTTAAATGTGTAAAAATTACATCCTCATCTTGAATCATCTCAGTGAGAGATCATTCGTCTTGGGGAACCGAGCCAACCCACCCAGGGGTCCGAATGTTCTGAGGGCCCTCCAAAACTTGGCTAAAGGTTTTGATGCGATTCTGGAACCTGGCAGCCGAGGCCAAGGCTACTCCGAGAGCAGTGGAGGCTACTCCGAGGGTAGCTAAGGTCACACATCTCGGCGTGCAAATGGCCTCGCAGACCCGGAGCCATGAGAGTCCTCGACTTTGCGTGGGGTTTAGCTCGCGCCTGTACGGTAAGTTCTGGAGATGCCCCGGGCGCACCCCTCGGCTCCCGGGCCCGGGCGGAGCCTGCCTGTCCCGGGGGCCGTAGCCGCGGGGCTCCCCCCGGCTGAGCCCCGCGCACCCCCTGCAGGCGCCGACCAGGCTGCGCCCTGCGCTGCGCGCTGTCGGGTCCTTAGTTGGGTCGCTGGGCTGAACTTGGGAGGAGCGCAGCCGGTTCCGGCCCAGCCGGGACGGCCCCGGCCCCACCCCCGCCCCCCTCCACGCGAGCACGCGCAGGCGCAGCCCGCCGGACTCCCACCACCCGTGCCCCAGCCTGCGGAAGCGCCGGAGTCGCTGCGGCCACCGCCACAATTCACCATGGGCCCGAGTTCCCGGCTGCTGCTGCTACCTCTTGTGCTTTGCGTGGGGCTCTGCGCGCTGGTGCCGTGTGCGAGGGCCTCGGGCGTTCGCAAGCGAGGCCCCTCGGTGACGGCCAAGGTGACCCAGTGACTGGCTGCCACTTCCCCTCGTGCGGGCCCGGGAGATGGGGGAGCTTTGGGGACGGGGACCTCGGTGAGGGGTGGCGGAGAGGGAGCCGAGGACGGGAGGCGGTGGCGGGGCTGGTGAGAGGGGCTGCCGGCGTGCCGTGGGGGGTGGCGCTCTGCGGGGTGACCTGGGGGCCCTGGCCCGGGTCCCGCCCCGCCCCCGCCGCCTGCTCTTTGAACTTAATCTCCCGGGTCCCCGGTTCGACGTGACCAGCCCAGGGGCGAGGAGGAGCTTCCGGATCCCGTGGACCTTCTCTCCAGGGAGGAGACCTTCCTTCGCGTGGCGGGGACTCGGGAACCCAAGCAGGAAGACTGCGGGAGGGACGCGCGCCGGGCCCGGGGGGCGCTGCGGGTCCGCCCGCTGCTGGCGTCACTCGGCTCGGAAGAGCCCAGGGCCAGGCGCTGTCGCGGTGCGGTCCCCGCAGGCGTTACAATCCGTGCTCCAGGGGGGGCCGTCCTCCTCTGCTGGGGAACCTCCGCCCTCCCGGGAGGGAGAAGCGCGCTTTTGGGCTTCGGCGGCTGCGGGGCAAACCCTGGGCGTGGGGTGCAGCTGGCGGGCTCCGGCCGCACCTGTATAACTGAGTGCCGGCCTGCAAGTGTGGATTGCGGGGAGGGGAAACTTCCACGGGCTGCGGCTCGACAGCGTCGCTTCTTTTTTTCGGCATATTTACCCAAGGTTCTAGAAGATAATGGCAGGGTGCTGGGAGGGAGACGGGAAGGAGGGAATGCTTTGCTACCATTAATCACCCCTTCCAGAAAACTTAACTGGCGGTACGTACTGCCTCGGAATCTGGAAGGAGGGGCAGCTGCAAGTAGTCTCAACAGCCAGTCCGGTGTGTGCCAGTGGAAATGATACTGTCCAAGTAGCAGAAGGCTGACTCCCGCAGACCCCACCCGGGAAGTGGGAGGATCAGGGTGTGGAAGGGGGAGGTTCCGCCCAACATCTAACGTAGCCTAAGAGGCAGGCTTTGCGCTGTGTGTGTGTGTGAGATAAACTTAAGTCTGACTGTTGTGAGCAGAGTCTACTGTCAGCCCCTCGATCTTTTCCACATATCATATCAGTTTGAGGAAACGGCTTGGGAGGGGGGCTTCTTTCCGTCTGCAGATTTGCGTCTCTTAGGAGATAGCCATAAACTTACAATTCGTAGAATTAGAAAATGACGAAGGAAATAAACCCTAATATAGATTGGGTGACATTAAAAAAGACTTGAAGAATAAGAAAAACCAACCTGGGAAAGACTTAGGGAGGCAAGGGAAGTGCCTAAGCGAAGGCCTCCAGACAGCAAAGCCATGTCTCCTGTTAAGAGGATGGGGTGCCTGGGACAGTCTGGCTTCAGCGCTGGCATGAGTGGGGAGGGGCCTGAATGAAGTTGGGGACTGAGCAGCCTCAAGATCAGGTAGGTCACGTAGAGGTCACTATCAGCAGTGTGGGTTTTGAGGCAATTACTTTTAGAATTTGAGGTCTGATTCTAAGTGCTGTGAGAGCCTCTGAAGGGTTTTAAGCGTGGGTTTGACACAATCTCATATATGCTTTTAAACAATTATTGTGGTCGCTCAGTGGAGAGTGAACTGGGAGTTCATTCTGGGCTCCATGCCAGAGTCCAGGTGGTGGTGGTTTAAGATTTGGGTGGTAATCCTGGAAATGGGGAGCCAGTGAAGGACTTGAAATAGATTTTGGAGGTTTAACAAGCCTTGCTGGCAGTTTAATAGGGGTTGGGGGTGAAGAACTAGGCTTGCCAGGTGAAATACAGGATGCCCAGTTAAATGTGAATTTCAGATGAACACTGAATAATTTCGCAGTGTGAGGACATCACCTGCAATATTTGAGAACAAGTTTCATCAGGGAAATGTTAAACCTACCAATGCAGAGACCCACCCCAGAGCAAGTCAATCCAACCTCTGTGGGTATGCCATCTGGGCTGGGAACCTCTAGAAGAGGAAGCCAGGACAGGAGGAAGCTGGTGGCTGCAGGAAGGGAAGAGTCTGAGCCTCTTAACCCCTAGTTTAGGGTGCTGTCACTGAGGAAGTTTTCATGCGCTCTACTCTGGGATTCTGTAGACGAGTCTTCTACAGATTCGACTCTGTTGAAGTAATTACTTTTTCACTGAACTTTTTTAAACAACAAAATCTACTGGCAAATGGAGACACTAAAAATTATTTCTCTGAGTGCAGAAAAGTAGATTAGTTGGCCGCTGCTGTAGTGTTTTGTTTTTCCCAGCTGTCTTTTCCTTTTCCTCTGATTTTGGTTAAAAATAGGAATCTAAAAGAGAGACGTGTGAGATGCTGTCCCCCTGCAGGGCCCTTTAATGGCACTCACCCAGTCCAGGCGTCCAGCTTCCAGGCCACTGCCTCAGCTTCCTGCCCAGCCAGAGGCTCAGTTCTGGGGCTCTAGCTCACTGGTCTCAAAACCGGCCGAACTGGCATTTGCAGCCCTGTTTTCCAGCAGAGTCATGGGTTCTGTACAAAGTCAGGCACCTAGCGTATAAAAAGTAATGCTGTCATATTTCCAGCTGCACTCCTCACAGCTTGCTGGCACTTTCTACACCATGGAGTGGTTGCGAGACTAAAGTGGGGTGACCTGGGGCGTGTTACGAAAGGTCTGAGGCTCTGGTTCCTCCTCCATGAAATGGAGATGGAAATAATACCTATCTGCGTGGGTTTTGCATATTAGATGTGATAAAGCAGGTAAAGTGGTTAGCTCAGATTTAAGTTCCTGATTTGAGAGGTCAATTGTTAGCTTTATTTGTGTTACGAATCCTACTGTAGCGGTGCAGCCCTGAAAAGAATCACGTTTTGCAGATGAGGAACAAGAGCTCAGAGTTTAGTGAACTTGCCCCAGGTCCCATGGCCCGTTCGTAACGGACCTGGGTTTGAGAACAGTTTCTTGACATCGCATCTCATATAAGTGGTGTCTTTCCCAGTGACTTTGGAAATCGAAGCAGGATTAACCCGACAGGGGTTTGGGTCAGGCTATGTGAGTGCCTCTTCCCTCCTCTACCACCTCTGATCACCTCCAGTGCCCCATAATTTTCAAATGACTTACAAGGGCAGTTTGAACAATGAAGGGACTGACGTGCCCACTCCTGAAGTGCAATTTGGAATCCAAGTACCACCTTTTCCAGGAAGCCCACCCTGATTTTTGCAGCTAATCGCTGCCTCTAACACTGACATTTTATCTGTACTTGTCCTCTCAGAAAACCAGATTTCCCATTATATTATAGCTACTCATATATACATGTTTTCTCTTTTGCGGGGCTTTAAACTACATGAGGCTAGGGGCTTTGTAGCTCCCGCCCGGTGTTGAACACAGGGCCTGTTCCCAAGGACACACAGCAGAGGGGCTGTACAGTGAGAGTGTGCCTGGCTGCCACGCTGGGCCACCTTCACTCTGTCTAAGTATATGTTTGCCCGGGTCCTCATTTAGTATCACGTGGCATTGAGCTATTGCGCATTTTTTGAGTCTGTGCTTGAGTCACAGAGTGCTGGGAACTGGGGATCGAAAAACACCGTTTCTACCCCACATGCGTTTCCCTACCTTGATTGAGAGAGACGTATTAATGATAAATCACAGTCTATTTGGATGCAGCTTTGGATTGAAATTTTGGTTTTCACACTCCTGGTTGGGACATGTTGTAAATCACTTAACCTGCCTACTCCTCACTTTTCTCATTTGTAAGCTCATGAGAATAGTACCTACCCCCCTCCCCCTTATTGAGATGCCCCTCCCCTTCACTCCATCCTTACTGTTCCCTCAGCCACTACCCCAGGGCAGGTCATATTGCCTCATTTGTGAACTAGTCTAAAGCCTTCAGATTCCCACCCCCCACCCCACCCCTGCCCCGCCTCCACTTGAGTAATATTCCCAAAATCTCCCCTTGGGTCCTGTTGTTTTACCTTCTCTGTTGCCTAACAAAACCCAGATCTCTTAGCCGGCTCCTCCTTCTGCTTTGTGGAACTGGTGAGAGTCTCCCTTCCCAGCCGGTGCTTCTCTGCACACAGATTACATTTCCTACTTTGGTGCTTTGGTTCCAGAAAGAACTCTGCCAGTTAGGGCTTGTGCCATTCGTGTCCTGGAGGCTGCTCTGTTCTTTCCAGGGCTGCCTCCCATCTACACCTTCTCCAGGATGCCTTCCCTCAGCCCTCAGCCTTCTTCCAGGCCTCAGGTACAGGGTTCTCGGGCACTTGTAACATGCTGCCTTGTACTACAGTGCCTTTACTTGTCCTGTCTCTGGATTTAAGCTACCTCAGGGCGGGCTCTCTCCTGTAGCTTGGAACTTCACATTGTCATTTACATAGATCTTTGAGAAATCCTTGTTGACTACATAAGATTTGACTTTATCATTTCCATTAAAGCTGGGAAAACCTTGCTATATTTCCTTGCCATCACTTACGAAGTTGAAAGACGTGGCAGTTTGGGGAAAAAAACAAACAAACCCATATTACCACATGTGCTAGGCCATGTGTAAGAAAACAAGGTTTTTATGGAAGAGTTATGCTGGCTGACGGGCACGTCTCTTTGTGTTCTCACGCAGCTCTCCCAGATTTCACTCTTTCTGCTTTCTAAACATTCACAGACTTTATTTGCCCTTCTTTATTTTAAAAGTCTGGCAGGTTTTTCTAGTACTCGTACTGCGTTTCTTTAAATTTACGATCATGATTTTTTTTTTCCCGGTGCTGCTTCATTATTGCCCATTAAAAAATTTACTCCTTGGCTTGGAAATCCCTTTGGAGAAACCAGCTCTGAGGGAACAGGCTCACACACTCGCTGCATTGCTCTATACTGCATTGCCTCATCTCATGGTCTTCCATGTATCCTATCAAGTCCTACGATATAAATAATAATATGGTTTTTGCAGCTTTGACCATGTAAAAATTGTAAAATGCCACATGAACACTAAATATCACATCACCCTATGACAGATGCAGTGATGTATTAGCAGAAGCTCTTGTCTTGAACTGAAGCTTGACAGTCTTTACTTTGTGATTTTTCTAAACTGTAAGACATCTTTTTTCGTTGACAGCCCTTCTTGTATTTTTTTAAAAGCCATCTCTTGAATGTCTTTTTTTACCCATTCAAACAGTAAATTGGTTCATATAATCTAAACTCGCGAATGGAAAGCCCTCGACTCTGTGGCCTTTTCAAGTGTTCTGTCTCAGAATCATCTTCACACAGTGATTTGTGAAGCAAAATGTATATGATTTCATTTTAGGGGAAACATTTTTTTTAAAAAAAGTCCAAGAGAACTTTTAAGGTTGGTCTGCAAAAAAGTGACTCACACTCACTTCCGGATATGTGTTTTCTTTCTTCTGTTCTAAAATGTTGTGACAGGAAAAGAACACGTTCTACTTGTATAACATGACGACTGAATCCAATGTTTAAGTTTATAGAGTGAATGGTGTTGTCAGGACCTGAGTGTAAAGGTTGCTGTCCTTTGGATGAGGCTGGGGACCTGGTGCCTTGGTGTGCTTGGAAGTGAGTGACAGGCTGTTTTTGGAGGGCTGCCTTGCCTTTTGATTGTCGTTAGCAGTCCCCTTGACAGCAGATGTCTATTGAGAACTTATTGAGAATTTGGCACTGTTCGTAGTTAGAAGAAAATAAATCTGAATGGTTAACCTATTTCTCTCTTCACCATTTTTTCCCCTCCTGTCAAGATTAGACAGTCTTACCTTTCAGAAGAGCAACAGTTTCCACTCTAATTTTCATTCACAAAGCTGGGAAAAGGGAAGGAGCAGCAGTATTTGTCTGGAGTGTGTGGGGGAGAATTCTTGAAAACTTGACTGTCTAACTCTGACAGTCCTGAGTCAAACTTTATACCCAGTACCGACCACAGTGCCTGACCCATAGTTGGTGCTCAATCAATGTGTGTTCAACGAATATTTGTGAGTGAAATGAACCCACAAAATGGTTGTAGAGCTCCTTTAACTTATGTTCCTTCGTGACCCCTTGTAAAGTACTGGTGGACAAGGCTTTCATACGTGGATCAATTCTCAGTTTTTAATTTTCACTTACCTTGTATTTGTAGCTTTTCCACATTATAACCTTCTGCTCTGCCTTTCAACCACACACAGGTTTTCTTTGATGTGAGGATTGGAGACAAAGATGTTGGCAGAATTGTGATTGGCCTCTTTGGAAAAGTTGTGCCCAAGACTGTGGATAATTTTGTCGCTCTGGCAACAGGAGAGGTGTGTCCCAGTTTTATTTCCTTTGTGCACAAATTGAATCTTCCTTCTTCCAAGCCAAGTATAAAGATGTCTTCTGGGAAAATAAGTATTAGTAGGTCAGATGAACGGGAGACACCTTATAATATTTTACTTCATTTTCCTATAAACTACGTATTGTTCAGGCACTCATTGTCCTTAGGCTTCTAGAAATTGAGAGGAAACAATCAAGTGAAAATGCAAATTGCTCTCTTTTTACTTATTCATGTTAATAGTTTACTTCCATAGTTCATTTATTTACTTATTTATTGATTTGGTCAGTTCATGATAAATTTCTATCAGTAAATATTTTGTATAATTTCCTCATTTTGTCAGTTCCAGATAAACACTGGGGTTTATCTTTCAGTATGGGTTATATCTACTTGTATATTTAATTGACATAATCTTTTTAGAAAGGATATGGATATAAAGGAAGCAAATTTCATCGCGTCATCAAAGATTTCATGATTCAAGGAGGAGACTTCACCAATGGAGATGGCACCGGCGGTAACATTGTCTTTTGCATTTTTCCTTTCCTGCTTACCAAACTGAAACCTACAATGAAGCCAATATATTCACCCAGTATATTGAATTCCCAGGTTTAAGGAACAAAATCATAAAGACCACCAAACTAAATCTTTCGGAAGGATAGAGTTTGGGCAGCCAAATCTTGGTAGATATGAATGAGTGAGGCTTCCTAATTTTGAGTCTTATTGCTTTGGTGTTCATTATCTTTCCATTGTGAAAGTACATTCATTGAGTAGACTATTTTGCAGTTATGAAAATGCTGGACTGCTAGTATGTAGCAGTAGAGAAAGATGTCTGTGATTGGAAGGAAAGGCAGAATATAACACTGTGTATGCTGGTGGAAGAGGACAGGGAAGTGGGGGGCATCCTTCTAGAATGACGAGACTGGTATTTAGGTGGCAGGATTACAGGTGAATTTGCCCTCTTTTGGAAAATTCTTTCATTTTATTGTCAGCTTTTTCAATAATAACAAATTAAGCATTAGGTGAGTTGTCAAAATTGTAATATAAATTAATTTTATAAAGAAAGTTAGAGTTCTATAAAGTACAAATAATTAAATTTATACAGTTTCAGATCACCCGAGTTTACTATTTCTTATTGGGGATCCCAGCTCCTCAGCTCCCTGAACTATTTTCCCTCAGAAATTTAGTGAGTTCTTTTTCTGAATACCCATCGCATAGATGACTACACGGAATTTCAATGTATTTCCGATTTAAGGTTTTTAATGTAGCAAGTACCAGTTTGGGTGGATATTAAATTGCTAACTTTTAAAAGAAACCTAGGCCATTTTCAACTTTATGTTTATTGCAGTGGTTTATTTATAACAAAATGACTACCATTAAATGCTTGGATGTGTCAGGCACTTCGGGAAGATGACTTTAATCCTTGCAAAAATGCTGCAAGGAGTGGGGATGCAGCATGGAGCAGGTTACTTGGGTTAATGGGGTTGGAAAGGATGTTCAGGGAAGCAACTCCAGCCGCTACAGAGCTGAGACTCACTGGGAAAGCCTGCAGCATGAGGACCGGTCCCCTTGGGAATGGCATCTCCCATCCTGCCCTGGGGCCCAGCAGAAATGATGACTGAGCTTTACTGTGCCCCCCTTTCTACATTTCTCTGTCTCTCTGCCCTCCCTGCCCAGTGTGTGTGTGCGTGCATGTCTTGAGTTAAAATTCTCCGAGTTTGGAAGCTAGGATCTTGTGGATCACTTAATTTAGCCCGGACCCCTCTGTGGACAGAGCTCTCCTGCCAAGTCAGCTCATACATCACTGACGAACCAGCTAGGAATTGTGCGCCTTTGACCACCCTGGTCCTAACCAAGGCAGGATTTTCAGGATGGCAACGATGGATAAGGAGCCCTGCGAGAGGCGCGGAGGTGGGCATGACAGGCACTCAAGGTGTTGGAGGATGCAGCGTGTACTTCTCACGGTCTGTGTTGTTGTTTTACGGGGAAGAAGCCTTCTGCCCTACCTCTGCTTTGCTAGAACTCCAGCCCACACGCCTGCTTTTGGTTCTTCTGTTCAAAGTTGGAACATTGGGTGCTCCCAATTGCCAACACCCTCCATATCCTGAGAAGCCCTGAAGTCATTGTACCTCGTGGCTTCCAGGCTGGCTGCTACTGCTCATAGTGCAGAGGCAGGAAAGGGCACCCACTTTAGAGTCGGAAAGTCGGGTGGTCAAGTTCTGTTCTGCGGTTTGCAAGTTTTGTAACCTCTGTTTCCCATTGCAAAATGGGATTACGAATACCTATTGTACATGATTGTTTTAAGAATTAGCTAGGTTCTAAAGGTGTGTATTCAGTGCTTAGCGCACTCTTGTTGGAGGCTGAGGTGGAAGTCACCCAGGACAAGTGCTGAACCTCAGGATAGAGATGAAGCCACAAGGATGGCTTCTCCACCCTTCCATCTGGCTTCACGATGCCATCCTGCCCCTCAGGTCCTTCTCATTTCAGAGGGAATCATCGACCTGCTTGGTCAGGGTTTGGCGCTGGGTTTGAGGCCAGAGGGTGTCCTACTATGTTCTGTCATATTTAAGGCTTGTGTTAGTGTGTGTGTTTGTTTCAGTCCCTGGTGCTTTAAGGAGTGAATTTTTTGCTCTCCTTATTTTTTATGTTTTACCATCTTCCCCCCCATTCTCCACCTCTTATAGGATCCTATTAACCAATTTTACTAAAACTGTATGTTTCCCTATGGAGAATTTACTTTCGTATAACATGTGTTGATTCTCTTGTTTTTGGTTTTGTCTCACCAGGTATCAGCATTTATGGTGAGACATTTCCAGATGAGAACTTCAAACTGAAGCATTATGGCATTGGGTGGGTCAGCATGGCCAATGCTGGGCCTGACACCAATGGCTCTCAGTTCTTTATCACCTTGACCAAGCCCTCCTGGTTAGATGGCAAGCATGTGGTATTTGGAAAAGTCATCGATGGAATGGTAACTTGATATATTCTTTTTTTTTTCTTGTTCAAAGCCTTATGTTTATAATGGGAGGGGTTTCAGTGATTTATTTTCATCTTAAAATGTGCTTGTTAGAGATCCGTATATGCTGCCCGGCCTCTTCAAAGATGAACAAATTATATATGGTACAGCATTTTAATTGTTAGGAACGTTGAGGCAGAAAGTGAGGACCTCACGTGGAGAAGTTGAGTACTTAAGTTAATTTATCTCACTACTTGATATAAATGGAGCTGCTTTTTAATGTAACCAAGTAAAACCAAGGCCCTGTATATGCATATAGTGGAATAACTTTCAGCCTTTAAAGGAAGGAAATCCTGTCATATGCTACGGCATGGCTAAACCTTGACAATGACAATGTTATATTAAGTGAAATAAGCCAGTCATAAAAAGACTGCATGATTCCACTTCTATGAGGCATCTAAAGTAGTCAAATACATAGCAACATAAAGTGGAATGGTGGTTGCCAGGGTTTAAGGGGAGGAGGAAATGGGGGGGTTGGTGTTCAATGGGTATAATGTTCCAGTTTTGCAAGATGGAAAAGTGCTGTAGGTCAGTTGCACAACAATGTGACTATATTTAACACTGCTGAGCTGTACTCTTAGAAACAGATAAGATGGTAAATATTATGCTATGTGTTTTTTACCACAATTAAAAATACAGAAGGTGCCAAAAAAATATATACACATTTTAAGAAAGGAAAAAACGGTATTAAAATGGTAATACTCAATATATATTGATAACAAAAGATGAATACAAGTCATGTGTATACATTTTTTGGCACCCATGGTATTAATAAAATTCCCAGAGCCCCATGCAGTTCAGTCCAGGTACAAGTTTCCTTCAAAATATAGCAATCAAAATCCTAAAGAGAATTCACATTTATGCTGGTATGTCTCAAAAAATATCAAAGGGATCCAATTCATAATACATAGGCACACGTCTTAAAATCCCCATTCTTTTCCACTTTCAATATTTCCTTTCCTTAGCAACTGCCCAAAGGTGCATTCTCAACTCCTGAAATGGCGAATGTAAGGTCTGCCCAACCCAACCCTGAACTATCCTTAACTCCCTTGCCCTCGTCCATATTTCATTTTGTCTTTTTGTTTCATGTGAGTTGCTCCCCCTCCCTCATCCAAACACAAATACACCAATCTTATTCATTACAATTCTTTTGCAACTTCCACCGGCTGTCTTGATTCTACCCAACAGAAGGCCAGGAAATGAGCCCGAGGCGGCCAACTCAGAATCTACTTTACAAGGCAAGGAAGTGTTCTACCTGAGCCATCCAAGATAGAATTCTTGTGAGCAAGTGGGATGGGATGGAAATGGGGCAAACACATATCACTTAATATATCACTTTATATCCCATCCCAATAAACGACATGCCTGTATTCTTATGAGCCATAAGGGTCAACAAGAGAATCAGTGCTTTGTCAGCCCTCCTCAGGGCTCTTACGGAAATTTGCTTTTGAAATGAGCTAAACATGGGCATGCGTATGTTAAACCAGTCTGGGTTTTTAACCACGGGGTCTAACCAGGTTTAGTTTAAATGTAGACCGATTCATTCGATGAGTATTTTTGAACACAACATCGTGCTGAGCCATAAGAAAACTGAAATTTTGGGGTTTTCTTCTTCAGATCGTGGTTTTCCTTCTAGTCCTCTAGATCACATGTCTTATTGCCCTAAAGGACAGCAGTTACTTCCTTCCACCCATTGGCACACCTCCTGGGAGACCTGCTGCCTGGTCTTAGAGGAACAGTCCTTAATGTTTTATGGCTTATAAACTTCTTTGAGAAACTAATGAAAATTATAGACTTCCTCTCCAGAAAAAAAAAAAAGTGCGTATGTTTCATACAGTTTCAGGGAATTTAGAGACTCTCCTGACTTCCATCCCTTGATTCTCCCGAGATGCCCTGGGATGCTTTGTTACCACTGCAGTTTTCTGGACCTCACCTCAGACTTACAGAAGCAGAACCTCTGGAGGTGGGCCCACAAATAAGCATTTTTAAATTGTGACAAAATATCACAGAAATTTCCATTTTAACCATTAAATGAGCATATTTTTTTTACAAGTGCCACAGGTAACTCAGATGTGGAGCCGCTGCTTTAGGTACATATGTGCATGCACACACAGTCTATTTAGAAATCTATATTATTATTAGAAGAATGCTGGCTTTTTATCTTAAATCGATCTAACGCAGCCAGAGGTTGGATTAGTTGGCACCATGTGCAAACCACTCAGACACTCTGTTGCCACTTTTGTCTCAACCCTGTTTGGGAAAACCACCAGAAGCCAACTTTCCTAATCCTTGGCCAGCCCTTCCTACTCCGGTGTGACACGAGGTGATACACAGACCTGTGAAGTCTTCCAGGGTGGAGAAAGGAGCTTTTACACCACTGTGGGGTTGGCATTACATTAGTATTAGACTCAACCTATAGGTTAATGGCTTGGGTCAATTTTAAAATGGGCAAACCCAGATGTAGCTCCATTTCTAAATCTGATTTCTGGCCTATTTTATTATGCCTAGACCTTATTATAGGGTGGAGCTGAACTTGACTCAAACTCTATGTTAACTCTTACATTGGAGTATAACAAGTGAGTAGAAATACCTTTTATTGGAGATCGGTGTTTCCAAGAATATCTGATTATTTTTTTTTAGAATATAAAATTCTAATAAAAAGAAGTGAGGAAATACACACATTTGCTCTAATTAGAAAGGGAGAGGGTACATTTTATTCTGCTACATATAAATTTCCTGAATATTCGAAGTTTTCCATAGTTAGCCTGTATGGTTTTTGTAATCATTAAGGAAAACAACAACAACTTACTTCTCACTTGGGCTTTTAGACTTGGCATTGTTTGCAGCTTTTGACGGTCATAGTTGCCGGTCAGAAGTGCATCTTGGGTCTGCTTTTCTCTCACCAGACAGTGGTCCACTCCATAGAACTTCAGGCTACTGATGGGCACGATCGTCCCCTCACCGACTGTTCCATCATCAACAGTGGCAAGATAGATGTGAAAACACCCTTTGTGGTGGAGGTCGCTGATTGGTGATACGACTGGCAGAAAACAAGGAGCATACTCTATCAAGGGTTGTGTGCGTGCGTGGGTGCGTGTATCTTGAGTCTTCAGAGTTGCTGTTTTGCTTTGTCTTTTTACCTTCTTCTGTTTTCCACTCCGTATCATAGGAAAGTTATAAAAGCAACCGCTCAGAGTTTGCTTTGCATGACTTTCGGTAAGTCACTTGTTTGGGGACTTTGCACAGAAAGACATACCCCTTTCCTTCAATGGTGCTATTTTTATACTAGAAAACTTTGTATGTGCTATTTTCTTTTGAAGAACACAGTCAATTATTTTGCTGAATTAAGTACGATCCCCAAGTTAAGTGATGCTGAAGATTTGTCAGAAAAAGATAGGGACATGAAGTTTATTATTTTATATTTAAACAGAAATTCTTTTCAGCTAAAGGGAGATTTGAGTATTATAATCTGACATATGTCATAGGGACCTTTACCTGATGAAAGGTGCTTTGGTGTTCTCTGTATTAAATACTTGTTATGTAATCAACTCTCTTTGCAAGTCTTTTTTTTAAGTTCTTTAAAAATGAATGTACGAAAATATACACACTCTAGTGTTAACAATGAACAAATTAGAGAGGATTCTGTAAGTCAAAATAATATCAGGTTGGTGCAAAAGTAATTGTGGTTTAAAAGGTTAAAAAAAATCGCAAAAACCACAATTACTTTTGCACCAACCTAATAACACAATTGGATAATTTGGAATGGGAATGCATAGAAATGATGCCCGTCCACATCCCAAGTACTTGAGCTGATTATTCACTAATTTTTACCAAATGTAACCTGTTTGGAAAGTTCCCTTGAGTCCAGTTGTAACTAAAAGAAACATTTTTTTTCATTTACATAATAGAGATGAAAAGTCAGGCTGTACTTAAACTAGATGGGGAGGTAAAATCCTGTTGGGGTCTTGTTATAACATACCTGTGCCCGATCTCTGTACAAATGGGAGTGGTATCTGTTAGAAAATGGCCTCGTTGCTTCTCCTCCAGGTGCCTTGCAATAAGGGTCAAAAAAAGTTTCATCTCTTGAGCTGTATTCTAAGAAAACTGCTTCAACAAGAGAGGAGATGAAATGAGCATTCTTACTGCTGATGGAGTGTTAATCACTACCATCTTCTTGGAGAGCAATGAAAAAAAATTTTTCCAACAAAAATGCATTAAAGGCCTTTGGTATGGCCGGTACCCGTTTTGAATTTTGGGGATGCAGCAATGGACAGCAAGAAAGGGGTCTCATGGAGCTGACATTCTAGTATGAAGGCAGAATAAATAAGGTAACCACTGAAAAGTGTGATGAGCGCTGCGAAGAAAATAGACCCGTGTTTGCCGGAGAGGCTGGGAGGTGCATACTGTTCCATGGCCAAGGAAGGCCTCCTGAGGGGACATGCAAGCCACGGCCTGAAGAAGAAAGAGTAAGCATTGGTGAGGTCTGCCACATGGGCCTTCCAGGCAGAGAGAGAAGAGAAAGTATGAGGGTCCCAAGGTGAGAAGGAGTGGGTTCCAGGACAGAATAAGGCAGCACGTGGGAGCCTGAGAGGTCAGAGAAGTAAGGCTGAGACTGGATCATTTTGGGTCTGGGGGGCCAGAGTAGGTTCTTTTATTCACAGTACAGTGGGGAACTATCAGTTTAAGCTGTGGAGGGGCATGATGTGGTCTGCACTTGAGAAAGATTATTTTGTCTACTATGAGGAGAATTTTCATAGGGGGAGCTAACGTACCTACCAAGAAACTCGATTCATATCCTTTGAAGTCCCGCTCCTGGGAATTTGCTTTAGAAAGTGATTTGACATTGTAATGGGCGTCATTGTTTTAGTCAGTCCAGCATCCAGTCCCCCACGTTCTGGGATGGCTGCCCATTTTCTTTGAGGAATCACACCATTCTCTCCAGCATTTCTTAGGTTTAGGGTAGGCTGACCCTACGGAATCGTACATACCTGGCCTGGCCAACGCATTCATTAACTTACTTGATAAATATCTACTGGGTGCTGGATAGAGCTGCAGCGTTGGACCTCATGGTTCCCACAGAAGCAGACATCATTCACACATACACCACAGGGATATATAGCAGAGCATAAGGGGGTAGTGAGCCTAGGAAAAGGAACAGAGCAGGCAGAGAGGATAGAGTGTCATGAGGTGGTCAGGGAAGTCCCTCAGTGTGAACTGAAGGAAGGGTTCAAGGGGCAGCAGAGAGTCCAGTGTGCATCAGCAGGGTGGTGCGGAGTGAGCGGGGAGAGGGAGCAGGGACGTCCTGGGGGCCAACCAGAACATGACCTTGCCCCGGTCCCTGTGACTGGCTCAGGGAGAGGTGTTTGACTGAGCTTCAACTGTGGGACTTCTGCTGGAGATATTAGGAAAGAGCTGCTGTCTTTCATCTGGGAGGATCTAAAGGAGCAGGCCCAAGAAGAAAAGCAGCACAGAGGGATACTGGTCTGGGAGACAGAAGGATGGATTCCTGTAGACACCACTGAGCCCCTGAGTCCAGCCATGCCTGAAGCCAGTTTCCACCCGTAGCTTTTTCGCTATGCAAGCTAATACATTTCCTTTTTTGCTTAAGCCAGAGTGAATTGATGTTTTTTTGTGACTTGCGATCTGAAGTCTCTGTCTAATACATCAATATTGAAAAAGTTTTATGTATAAAAGATGTGAATTGCAGAATAAATTATGATAGCAAAATACTGGAAGCAACTTGAATGTCCCCAAATGGTTATAAAATATATATCCCATAACAGAGTAGTCTGCATTCATTAGGATATGCTACAAAACTTGAGTAGCATGAGAAAATGGTTGTTTTCAAGATAAAAGTAGAAATTCTGTGTGCGGCATGCTCTCAGTTATGTAAATACAGACTGATAAAGCAAATGCAACAAATGTAAATTGACATAAAGCAAAAGCAAATGGTGGGATTTGTTTTTAAACTTGTACGTTTATGTTGTTTACTTTTTTCAGTCTTCCAATATTTCTCTAGGGTGCATTTCTTTTTAACAATTAGAAAAAGAAAGCTTACTTGAAAATTTTAAGGTAACATGGGAAGAAATTGGAAACAAATGTCTTCTTAGACCTATGACGTGCCTTAAGGCTCGAATGTCAAAGGGCACAGAAGCCACTGCTACCCCCATGCACAAGGTCTTGTACTTTATCCCCTTATGGACCACCTAGTTTTTTTCATTAGTATGAGCATGACATCTCGCTAGCGACAAATCAAAAAGTGGTTCAATTGCGAAGTGCTGATATTCTGAGCCCACTAGCACACAGGTAGTAAACTGGTGGGCTGTCTATTATATCAGATGACCAAACAGCTACCCCCTTGTAAAGGCATTTTATTTCTTGTACACTGAGGGTACATTGATTAGATATTGCTAAAGAAATTAATTAATTTGTCCCCTCTCTAGCGTGTGTTCCTCCTTTCTACTCCCTGCACCTCAGCTCATCATTACATGACTATACACTAGTGCTTTACAAAAAGTCTATGCTTTTTGCAAAAGCTTTTGAAAGAAACAGTTCACTATTTTGCCAATTGTGCTACTAAAAGGACACAGATGTAGGCAAGGGCATGTGTGGAATTGGGGAAATCACACTGGCCACCACCACCATCATGCCCAAATTATTACAATTTCGTCTTGAGTCACTTTAATAAACAGTTTAAACCATTTTGGTATCCTTAGCCATAAGTTGTTAGGCTAAATGCTAATTTAGCTCATTTTCTGGATCATCGAATAAAAATTTAGTAACGTTTATTCTTGGGTTAGATTAATTAGAATGACACTTTGAAAATTACTGTCCAGTCCATTTCTGATGAATTCTTAGGTTTTGACGAGAACTCACCAACTACATTTTTTCAGTTCAGCCGTTTTGAGTTACATCAAGGCAAAAACATGGGAAGGATTTTATAGCAGGAAAAGGATTTGTTTTTGTTTTTCAACATTCCCATAATTCAGACAGCTGAAGAAATCTTTGATCTGGAAGGGTTGGAAATTCAAAGACCCCTCAAGGCATTTTTCTTTTCTTTTTTTTTTAATTAAGAGAGAGTAAAAACAGTATCTGTAATGGAAAATTTTGGTGCTGTTAAGTACATAACAGCTTTTACTTAAGTCTGTAATTCATCTTGTAAATTTAAGATTTTTGGCCAAGCGTTAAGTCTTAGGTGCAATACAACATAACCTACTTGGAGATTTGCTAGTGTTATTGATATTCTAGAGCAATGGAAAAACAACAGGCATTAATGTAGAATCAGAGTGACTAGTCACAGGAGTCCTGTCTTTAAAAAAAAAAAAAAAGTCCATCCATCTGACAAATATTGAGTCAAAATGCATTACAGAATACACAAATGAAGTTTTAATTCCATCGCTAGTTCCATCAGAATGCTCGGGAATCACAAATTTGGAGGGTTTGGAGAGGAGCAACATGCCAAAATCCCTTCAGCTGCCTATTTCTAAAGTTTAACTAGGAGTCATATAAGTTTCCACAGCCATTAATTTTTCAGAGGGTGTGAAGGACTTCCTTCCTGAAGCACAATGGGCCTTGAAAGTGCTATGAAAACCATAGTTGTCGTCTGTCCTAGGTGGTAAATATGTCCTGTTATTTGGATAGATATCTCAATTTGAAAACTTGAACCTTTTTCTTCCAATCTGGACATTAAAGACAAGTCTGCTTCCTGTGCCTCTTCTGGACCTGCACTGTGACAATACCCTGAGGAAAGGAATAAAGCTGGTCAGCCTGGAGCAGAAAACTCAAGGCTTGATTTAACCCCATCATCCTGGAAGTACAGTTCTCTTATAAAGACCTCGGAACTTTTGATTTGGCCCCAAGCCTTGTACCAGCTGCTCTCTCTGCCTTGCAAGCTTCCCGCACCCCTGCTGCTCCGAGCCATCCTTCAGGACTCAGAACGTGGGCTCCCTCAGCGAGCCTTCACTGGAAACTTCCTCACACTATGTTCTAACTGCTTCCTGGGTGTCTCCCATCTCCTCCTTGGACAGGAAGCTACTCTAGGTCAAGGATTAGATTTTATTTCTAGTCTACCCCTGGACAGTGTTTCACGCCTAACTGCTGCTCAATAATTATGTTTGCAATTCATCACCAAAAATAATGTGTCCACATTTATACTATGAGATACTTAAAAATCTCTCAGGACTTATAAAGATGATTAAACATTGACATTTGCCTTTCAACTGTTTCTACACTTTTTCAAAGACTGTTATCTTTTTAAACAATAAACTTTTCCTCTTTATTTTTGGAGTTGAGGTTCGAAGGGCACGATAGAAGTAGACTGGCAAAACTGAGATGAGTGGCAAACAGGAAGAGGAAAGGCCCAGGTGACGTGAGGCTTGAGTGAGTATCTGTGGTGGATGGTAACTGGCTTTGGTGTCCTGCCTTGGTTGTAAGTGTGGCCTGCTGCTGGCAGTTGATGGACGCTCAGCCCTGAGCTGAACAGTTTAGATTTGACCTGAGAAGTGATGGGACACCATTCTCTTTAGTCTTAGATACTGTGGAAGTCATGGCAACCACTTACATTTGAATCCTCTTTGGCGGGGTGATTTATGTGGCCTTCCTGGGGCTCAATGAAGAAACTGTGTACAGTTACAACGCTTACCACTTGTCAACTCAGTCAGGTAGCAATATGATATGCTTTGACTGCGGTCAAAGTCACAGGTTTGCTTTTGGGGTTTTGCTTTGCTCCTGGCTACAGAGCATGTTCCTGACCCTCATGAGCTGAGCAGGAAGTTTCAGATAATTCAGCACACATCTATTACCGCAATGGGAAAAGTCTAGATTAGTTTCCTTCTGCTGGTGGGTCAGTGACTTCCAGTTTCGCCTTTAAACAACTGCAGACATAACTAGCATATGAAGAGTCAAAGTGTCTGAACTGGAGGAGAACAAAGCCCCGAAAGGATTTCTCCCACAACCTGGAGTTCCCTGAAGGGAGGGGTCTTGTCTTAGTTCAGGCTGTTACAACAAAACACCACAGACTGGGTGGCTTATGAACAACACAAATGTATTTCTCACCATTTTGGAGGCTGAGATCCAAGATGAAGGCACAGGTCGATTTGGGGTCTGGTGAGTCCTTTCTTCCTGGTTCACAGACTGCCATTTTTCCACTGTGTCCTGACGTGACAGAAGGGGTAAGGAAATTCCCTGCCCTCATGACCTAATCACATCCTTAAGGCCCATCTCCAAATACTATCACATTGGGGATTAGGTTTCTACCTATGAATTTTGGGGGGACACACATATTCAGTCAATAGCAGGTCCCAACCTCCCATACCCAATGAATGGCACCACCACCTACCCAATTATTCAAGCCAAAAACCCATTCTGGACTTCTCTCCTTTATTTGACCTCCCACATCCAAGTCCATCAGCAAGTCCACTGCTAACTCTGCAAATACATCTTGCATATCCATGTCTCATCCTCTCCACTGCTACCACCCTAAACCAGAAGGTCACCTCTCACCCACATTATTGCAGTGGCCTCCAAATAGTCTCTCTGCTTCAGGTCCTGCACCCATCCAGGCCATTCTTCGTAAGCAGTCAGGGTGATCTTTTAAAGATAAATCAGACCAAGTGTGATAAATCATATATGTTAGCCTAAATTGCATATTGTTTGCTGATGCCTGCGAGCCCTTTGGAGGGTTTTAGTTTAAATTCACGTTTTAAAAAATTTCATGCCTAATAAAGAAAAATAAATGAATATAAAAATAAAATAGATAATTACTTGTCAATTATACCTCAATAAAGCTGGGGGGAAATGAAATTATCAGATCATAGCCCTCCTGGGTAAAACCCATCAATGGTTTTCCATGGCACGTAGGCTATAAGCCAATCTCTCGAGTGCCAGCTCCTGAGGTGAACCCTGTGGGGTCTGGCCCCGAGCCCCTCACTATCCTCCACACTCACCAGGTTTCTTTGGGGACCTTGACTGCAGCTCTGTCCTGATTCAGGGCTTTGGAACCTGCTGATGTCTCTGCAATACCGTCCTTCTTCCCCCATCCTTTGCCCGGATAATTCCTCCAACATCCTTTAGATGTCAACTTCAATGTCACTACCTCAGAGAAGGTTCCTGGTCTGCCTAAATCTTCCCTGCACTTCACACAAGTAAAACCTATTTTTCCTTCATAGCACTTAGACTTTATAATTAATTACACAATTTGGGGCTATTTATCTATCCAATATCACATTATTCTGTAAATTCCATGAAGGCAGGATTCTAGTTTCCTCCAATTCAAATTTAGAAAGATACCAAAAATTTACAAAGACACCATCTTGCCTTCTGTGATAAATTACCATTATAACCAGATCCAAAAGTTCATTTTAAAGAAGAGAATTTCTAAGTGTACGTTTATTACCCTTTACTACATTTTAAAAATCTCGTTGGTTCTGTTGAGTTGCTGATGGGTTTGACTGTTGTCTTAACAGGTGTCACCAGGCTTTTGTAGTAGCCATTCTGGCCTGGTTTGTTTTTGTGCCTGTATTGAGTGGTTTATTTGTTTGTCTGTTTTTAAGTTTAAACCTTTAAATATGTGCAACATGAAAATAATTTGAAATGCCCTAGGGTTGTGGGGCATTAATCCTCAAATTTAATCCTGCTTCAGAATTACCTAGAGAGCTTGTCAGGATTCCGGGCCCCTCTCAGAGTATCTGAGTCTGTAAGTCTGGGACAAGGCCTAAGATTGTATTTCTATACAGTTCGAGGGTGATGCTGACACTGATGGTCCAGGGTCCAAACTTCAAAAACTACTGCCCTGGGATGTCACAAAATCATGGTTTGCAATCACTGAATTAGCTTCTTCATTTGCAAAGAAGGATAGACATATTAGAAATCATTCAAGTGTGTAGTTACCACATGACTACTCTGTATCAAACTGGTAAGCAAACTGTAGAAAATCCCTATTATTTTCAGAACAATCAGGATATAATGAATCACTGCAGTAATCTGGGAAGATGTTAGCAAAGCCAGATTTCAAGGTCATGTGCCTACCCTACACACATTTATGAAGCCCCTGTTGTGCCAGCACTGAGTGGGTGACAGGCACACAGGCTGCCGGCCATTTCCTCCTTCAGCAGTGGGTCCTGCCATCTACTCTGGCCTGCCCTGGAGAAACAGTGTCAGATGCTGCCCCTGCTTTTGTGGGGGAAGATAGATAGTAAACAAATAAACAAACAGGATGATTTCAGATGGTGCTGATGAAGTTTGCTATGATATAATAATGGTGCAGAGTGGGAGTTGGGAGATGGGGTGCCCGAGGACGGTCTCTTTGAGGAGGTGACATTTAGGCTGAGTCCTAATGGGTGAGAATGACCAGTTTTCTGAAGAGAAGCAAAAGGGCTGGAGGGTGGACCAACATTGGCAAGTCCTGCGAACTGAAGGGTCAGTCAGTGTTGCCAGGAAGGTAAGTACCAGCAAGAGGAGTGCGAAGGAACTTGGAGAGGGCAGTGGCAATGGAAGCTATTGGAGGATTTTGAGCAAGAGAGGGACATGATCTGATGGACATTTACAAAAGATGGCTCTGGCTCTTGTGTGGAGCATATACTAGAGTAAAAATGGAAGCCAAGAGACCTGGGAGGAGGCTACAGCTGAGAGCAGAGAACTTGGTTTAATCAAGTGAAATGGGAAAGCACTGAATAATTGTTAATGTAGTGTAGAAATATTAGCAACGTTACAGTACTAGTTCTTTCCCACTTGAGTATTCATGGGTGGTTCAAAAACGTGCATAAATACAAACAGGTCTAACATGAGGCTGATGGGGAGTGGATTAGCCAGAGCTTTGTGGATGAAAGGTTCAAATCCTGATCCCCTTTGTTAACTGGTGGCCTTGGTCAAGCTATTTTGCTTTTGTCTAACCTTCAATTTTCCTCACAGGAATAATAAGACTGCTTACCTCATAAAGATGTTGTGAGGCTTCAGTGGAACAATCTGTGAACAGAATTTAGCCCAGTACCTCTTGGCCCCCAAATTAGTGCTCAATCACTTTAGCTAATTGTTAATTATTAATCTCTCTGATCTTCAATTTGTTCTTCAATAAAAGGTCGTTAAACTTTATGAAGTTATAATGGAATAAAGTATGAAAAGCCTGGTCCAACAACACGGGGTACCCAGGAGGAGCTCAGGACGCAGGAGGATCTAAATGAACAGAATATCAAAACTGGAGACACGGTTGATGTCACTACGACCGATGTTAGGTAATGAAGTCAGAAAATGGTTCATATTTTATAGGTCACTTCTACAATTATACTCCTAGGATATAAAACAAATTTTTTCTCTAGTAAATTAGATGTACTCTGATGGCTTAATATTTCAAAGTACCCTCCATCCCCTCCCACAAAAATCGATGCCTTTTCACCCTCAGCAGAATCCCGACTGTCACTATGTATCTGCATGGACAAAAATGTTGCAGGAATTTCAGTTTTAAGTGTCTGCTATTTCCCTGGGTTTCCACTACTGAATTCAAAATCTGTTTTATCAAAGATGAAAACCAAAAGAAAGCCAACCTGAAAATGATTGTTTGTAAACTGAATAGACTGGAGAAGGTATCCTTAATCACTGAACTTTATATCCAATGCAGTTAAATTGACATTCCCAATAAATGGCCAAAAATTCTAGAAAACAAGGACAATACCTCTATTCTTTAGGTGACTAACAGTGCCTTAATCCAGTGAGGGAACTCAAGTGCATTTCATTGGATGAGTGATGAATAAATGCACATATATTCATATAGTGTGTCAAATTAAGAACACTAGTCAAACTTGTTGGCCATGATCTGAATGTCTGTGTCCCATCCCCACCTTCATATGTTGAAACTTAATCCCCAGCGTGATGGTATTTAGAGTTGGGCCTTTGGAAGGTGGTGAGGGATTAGTGCCCTTATAAACAAGGCCCCACAAAGATCCCTTGCCCCCTTTCTACCATGTGAGGACAGTGGAAAGAGAGCCCTTCACTAGACACCGAATGTGTCAGTACCCTGATTTCGGACTTCTCAGTCTCCAGGACTATGAGAAGTAAATGTGTGTTGTTTATAAATCACTCAGTCTATAGCATTTCTGTTACAGCAGCTAGAATGGCCTAAGGCAAGTCTCTCTCTGAGGCCACCTGCAGTACCTCGAGAGTTGAATCTATGTTCTCTTGATAGTGGGTTCTGCAGGAGGTAGGAAAGCCGATAATGATTAAAGAAGGTAGTTCATAAACCACCTCCCTCAAATAGTGGTTCCTAACATTGGTGTGTGTCCGAATCAATGGGTAGTTAGTCTTTCTAACAATCCAAGGACAGGCCCCCACCCAATTATTGATTTGAGGTCTAGGTAATTCTGATGCACATCTCTGGTTCAGAATGATTGTTTTAGAACCCTAGACTTTGCCAAGGACATTAAAATATTACCTGGGATGTGTGCCAACACTCTTCCTGCACCTTTGGCCACTATCACCAATTAGTGGTCATTATATCCTAACTCACTGAGCCAACACTCATTCAAAATCCTTTTTGTAAAAAAGCTTTCTTATGAAAATTGTGGTAAAATATACATGACGTAAACCTTACCATTTTAAACCACTTTTAAGTGCACAGTTTCAGTGGCATTAGGTACACTCACACTGTTATGCAACCATCACCATCATCCAGCTCTAGAACTTTTTCTTCTTCCGCAACTGAAACAAACTGAACACCACTTTCCCATTTCCCCCTCCCCCAGCCTCTGGCAATCACCATTCTCCTTCTGCTGACTATTCTAGGGACCTCATATAAGTGGAGTCATACAGCAGTTGTCCTTTTGTGACTGGCTTATTTGACTTAGCATAATGTCTTCAAGGTTGATCCATGTTGTAGCATGTATCAGGATTTCCTTCCTTTTAAGTCAATAATATTCTATTGTGTGTATACACCACATTTTGTTTATCTAGTCATTCATCAATGGACACTTGGGTTGCTTCCACCTCTTGTCTATTCTGAATAATGCTGCCAAGAACTTGGGTGTACAAATATGTCTGTGTCCCTGCTTTCATTTCTTTTGGATATATGTCCAGAAGTGGAATTGCTAGATCATAGGGTAACTTTGTTTAATTTATTGAAGATCTGCTATAGCATTTTCCACAGAAACTACATTTTGCATTCCCACCAGCCATGTATAAGGGTTTGAATGTATCCATTCATTGCCAACTTATTTTCTGTTTTTTTTTTTTGTTTTTTGATAGTTGCCACTCTAATGGGTGTGTCAGAATCCTTAATAGAGTACTTCAGGCAGCCATTATCAATAGGTCAAAGGTGAGAAGATAAAGGCTATTTGCTATTTCTAAACTGAGATCATGAGAGTTCTACACTTTTCAAAGCGTAATGACTAGAGGACTTACCAGGCAGCGAATGTTTGGTGTTATATGGGTTGTATACAAGGCTCACTATTTGAAATGGGACGAGGGGAGCAGAAAGGACACCAGGAGAAAGAAAGGACCCCTGGGCTGCCAGTATGTAAAATGGGCAGGCGAGGGAGGTGGGATCTGAGGGAGGCTCTGCATAAAATAGCACCAGGAGCCAAGATGAGATCAGTCTCAGGCAAGTCACCACATCCAAGAACTAGGGGGTTGGAGGGGTGAGAGCTGTCCCCATATCCTGGCTCAAGTGGTAACGGGATTTCTTTCACTTACTGTTTTCTTCCCTCTACTCTTTTCTTCTCTATTGCCTATGAATCCATGCTTTGAAAAATCTATGTTTTGTAAAAAAGGGGAAAATGGAACATTATTTGCTTGCATGTGGATGAAATCTCTCTGGAAGTAAACTAAGTACAGTGGTTGCCTGTGGGAGGGGAATTGGGAATATAGGAGACAGGGTGGGAGATTTTTCTTTCTGACATATCCTTTTATTAAATTTTCAACTGTGGAAATATATTCCATCATCTTACCAATGTGCATTCCTGAGCTTCAGAGACCAAGTTCCAACTCCTTCCCAGACTTCCTTGAAGCTGCGGATTGAGAATAAGTTTCTGACAATTGGACTTCCATGGGATATGGAGTGGAAGATGGAAGTGGTGAATACCACCTTCCTGCTGCTTTGGGCTGTGATTGCTGGCAAGCATGGCCATGGGTGTTGAAAGTCAATTATGGAGTCGGTCATGGCAACTGGTCACTCTGTCCCAGTACCCAGTCACGAGATTCCTGGGCACTCAGTTACTTCCTGATCCTGAGTGCTGATCCTGGATTGTAGCTCCTGGATTGCAGCTACAGTGGTAATTTTCACCTTAGTAGCTCCAGTAGCAGCCTCCTGACTTCCTGAATTCCTGCTTAAGGCAGAAGCTGTAGCTCCCCTGGCACATGGGTGCTGGAGGTTGCTGGGATGTTCTGGAAGTCATTCCTGGACACCCACCAGGAGCTCACTCCCCTCATCCTTTGAAAGATTCTGTACGTACTCAGTTTCTTATTATTCCACTCTGCTTAAAACACCTACTGTGGTTTCTATTTCCTGTAATGGAATTGAAATGGAATATAAAATTATATATCAAACATTTACATAAAAATATGAATGTCATCACTAAGATAAAAAAATAATTCTCAAAGAAACATTTTTTGAGTAGTAGGCCACCAAAGATTCTTGGTCTTTATTTTTTTTTTTTTTAATTCTCACTATTTTGGTGAATCCTAACTATTTAATGAGTATACTGGCTTTCACAGATGAAGTAATTAACACTCACCTGGTCAGATTAGAAATAAATGTCTGTATGAATCCGTGAGAAGTTGTGTGTGTGTGTGTGTGTGTGTGTGTGTGTGTGTGTGTGTAAAGAGACAAGACACAATTTGTGTATCCAATAAAATCTTAGGAGCTGAAGACAAATTCATATATTTCTTGTTCTCTGTTTTTATTTAACTCAAAATAGCTAACAACAAAAAACATTAAAAAAATATCTTCAACACTTGACCATTCAGTTATTTTTGGTTGATGACACTTGATTTAGTTCTTGTTTCCAACATGTAGTAACCCATCTATCATAAATATATCTCTGAAAGTTTGTAGCCGGCTTTAAACTTGTATAATTATATCCTAACCAAACAACATGATTCAGTAATTAGTTTTGAATCTAATTCTCCCACAGAAGCTTATTAAAACTAATAACCATAAATAGGCTACCTATTAATTAGTTTTCAATGAAATGCCCAAATACAGCACATACATACAGGTTGTATCCTCTACTACTCAAAATATGAATGTAAAATGTACAGTGGAGTCATACTATAAACACATTTAACTTACATTAATTCAACATGAGGTCCGCGAAAAGGAAACAGGAAAAATAACAGTGGCAATACCACCTATGCAATGAATGGATGCCCTTGAGTAAACCAAGTTGAGTGTTGACAACGTCAGTGCACGTTCTGTCTCTGAGAGGGCAGCATCTTCAGGGGTAAGTGTGATTCTAGTATTTGAAGTACGTGTTTTTTTAATACAAAATAGCCCCTAAATAAATCCCAACAGCTTCAGTTGGTCTTCAACCAAAGAAACAGTCATTTCTTCCAATGCTGGAGGAAAAACTGGCTGTGGTAGACGGACAGATTTCCGACATAGAGCCTTTCTAAAGGGCTTTCAAGGACAATCTTCATACTCCATTTTATCTTCGTACCGACATTAGACACTAACCCCTGGGTATTATGCCACTCCACTATTATGTAAATTACAATGCCATGATTTAAAAAGTGTCCAAATATTGCCAGTATAATTTAATTTCCAGTTTAGTTCCTTCCTCATATTTAGCAGTGTGTGTTTCTGGAACACACTCCTGGTGCCAGCACTTCAGAATATATCTATCACTGGCTGAGAAAAAAATCTCATAATGAAAAGATTAGTGTGTCACAAACTCTGAACAAAAAAAGCTACCAAAGTTGATCAGTCTCGGTATGATTCAGGATAAGATTTTCAATTAGCCAGTGGTGCGCGTGAAGGCGAGAGTCCCTTGTTTTGTCACACTCAGTGCTCCCGGAGATCCTTCTATAGTCTCCTTTTCGTGGGCTTCTAAATTGGCAGCCACGATCTACTTCTTAAACACTTGGCCTTAACCTCAGCACCGCCCTGGTTCAGTTTCTATTTTTAAAAGCACCATTCTAATGGAAATGTCCCTGCCCTGAATTAAGCTGGGACTGTGAATTTTACCACTAGCTAGAGCTGTTATGTCATAGAGTTTAGGTTAATTTGGTAGCTATCGATTTCCTTGACTGCAACTTTGAAACTTGCTTCAGCTTCTTCTGGCCAGGGAGGATTTCTACCTGGGCTGTAGATGAGGGTAAAATATCCCACGGAGAACTCCTTCAATAACCACATTTGGAAAATCTGAAAAACAAAAGGAAAAGTGTGTTTCTTGTGTGCATCAGTGAAATAGCATCGCATTTTGCAGAATGTAACAAGGGCGACTTAGGAACCTGCATCGCCATGCAGTTTGCCCTGGTTTCCAAGGAGCTATCCGTCATGCTGCTCCAGCTGGAAGCCACTTGAGTGTACCACCGGGTGCTGCAGGAATGCACGGCCAGATTTGTAGCTTATTGATTTAAAGGATGTTCTAATAGTTAATGCTGCTAGGTCCCAGTTCTTTATCTGAATGTTTTCTCACAAGGAAGATGGATTACACCGGCAATTCAATTTCTAACAAAATCTCAATATACTTGAAGGAATTCCAAGATTTCTACTGGGAATACTTTGCTGCAGTTTTTCCATTGTGGTTTACAGCACAGCGTTTCGTCCAAGTGGTCTTGAGTGTGCTTGTTCTATTACAGCAGCTTCTGGACAGCCTTTAAGACGGGGTCCTGTCTTCCTAACTTAAAAGAACAAATTTCCGACAAAAGCCATCCTGTCACATTTGAAAAACCAGCTTCATGTTTATAGGAGATACAAAGAAAACCCAGAGCTGTAGGGTATGTTGTACCACGTTCCAGTTATCAGGGCAGGTAAAAGATGAGTGTGTAACTGGAACAGGGGGCACCAATCTTCACATGGCTCAGGAGTTTATTTTCTAAACTTGAATCTGCAAATAATTATGTCCAAGATTTATGTGAAAGCCAACCACTTGAAATAAATATAGTTATTATAAGGAAATGAAGTGGTTTGGTACTTTAGGACCAAAAAAACAAAAAAGTCCATTTATTAATCCAACCTGTCTAGAGTACGTACCACGTGAAACCACTTAAAAGGGGAGTAGATCTCACCAGGGAGGCAGGAAGGCTCTTGGAGATGAGCACTAGGAAGAGAGACCTAACCAGGTGGGAAGTCTGCGAAGGTGGCAGCCTGGAGGGTTCAAAGACCTAAATAGGAGGCAAGACACCTGCGAGGTGCCTGAGGGCAGGGGGCCAATTCAAGCCTGGTAAGAACAGACAGGATTTCTAGCTTTATCTAAAAAGCAATGAGAAGCTATAGAAGGATTTTAAGCAGAGTAAGACAGAACTCAATTGTGTTTTGAAAGGATGGCTTTGGCAGCCATTCAGAGAGTAGATTGTAGCAAGTCCAAAGCGGTGATGGATTCGATGTAACTGGTGAAGGATTTCATAATAGTACTTACCTAATAGGTTGTTGTAAAAAGTGATGAATGAAACTAAGTGCTTGGACCTGAGCTTGGCACATGGTAAGTACCAGCTACTATTATTACATAGCAAGTACCAGCTAATTACAGGGAACACAAGTAAATTACATACTAGTCAGGAAGACAAGCAAATGAATAAACAAAATGTTTTAAAAATATCTCCAATACATGAGTATTCAGTTACTTTAGTTGATGACACTTGATTTCTTAGTTTTGCTTTTATCCAACATGAATGCATAAAACATATCTTTAGAAGTTTACAATAGGACTGACACCTGTATATGTATTTAGATCCCAATCAAAAGTAACAATGTAGTTAATTCTAAATGTACTGAATTAATAATTTTAAATGTACTGAATTCGTTCTAAATGTATTGAAACCAATAGCCATAAATGAACCTGCTGATTAATTTTCCATAAAATGCCCAAATAAGACATATTACATACATTAGCATATATGCATTTATCCTTTGCCACCCAAAATGTAAGTCTATTGGAAGGTTAGTAAAATTACATCATAAGCATATTTAGCTTAAGTGGATTCAAATAAGTTCAGCAAAAAAGGAAAACAACGTTAATATTGGGTGATTCTGTAGTACTGTAATAGGTCAAGCAGTGGTTTAAGGGCAAAGAAACAATAAAGCAGGGCTTGGGGTTAGAGAGTGACAGGGAAGGGCAGGTGAGGCGGAACCCTTGTGCAGAGGGGCCATTTGAATGACGTGGCGTAGCAGCTGGCTGTGAGGGTGTCTGAGCAAAGGGCATTCCTGGCAGAGGGAACAGTACATACATACATACCAGGCCCTGTATTCAAGTGCTGAGCATATGGCAGATACTAGAGATTTAGAGGGTGAACCAAACAGAAAGACAAAAGGGAACAAAGTTTGTGATCATTGATATAAAGGAAACAAATATAGTACTCTGACAAAAGTGAATGGAGTACAGGTATTTTATAACAAGGTCTACCAATTAGTGACCAACGAGGAGATAATCAGAGGTCTTCTTTCCCCCCCACCCCCATCTATTTCACTCCTCTAAACTGTGGATTTTAACTTCATCATACAATTAATACAATGTCCATTATTGCTTGAATTCCTCAGAAAATGGCCCTTGCCTTGGTTTCCCATTGATGAGGAGAAATGTGATTTCAGGTAGGTTTTGTGGTTATTTTGGTTGGTTTTCATTTATTTTTAAACATTTATTATGAACCTTTAAAAAAAGGGAATGGGGTGTAGGGGCTCGTGGAGGCTCCTTGAGAGGAGAATAGGTGGAGGCTCCTGGAAGTCGCACATGAGAGATGAGAGAACTAGTGATGTATAGGGACAGAAAAGGTGCCCAAGGAGGAAGAAACAGCAAGTGCCCTGAGGGAGAAAGGAGATCAGCACATGTGAGGCCCAGAAAGAAGTCCAGTGAGGCTAGAGCAGAATGTGTGAGGGGTCTCAGGAGGAACGTGAGCCAGGGCAAGACCACGGAGGGCCTTGGAACATAGTAAGAGTATGGAGCTGCCAGAGAAGGTTGGGATGGAAATGCAATCTTGTGACTCAGCTGTCTACACAAGGTAATCAAGGCCACAAGCAAGGGGGAGATTATTCAAAAGAAAGTGTCATCAGAAAAGGGGAGGGTCTATGACAGCCTTCAGGTAAGCTGCCAGAGATTGGAAGAAAAGTGGGAAAGCCAAGGGGAGACAGTGCTGGAGGAGGAGAAAGGGGTCAACAGTGGCTAAAATGATGACAGGGAAGTAAGATGAGGACTGAAAAATGTCCATAGAGTTTGGCCATATTGCAATCGCTGGGGACCTTGGCAGTAGTTGTTTTGAATTTCCCAGAAAAATCAAAACAAAGGACAAAAAGCATAGACTAAGAGAATATTTGATTATTATAGTAGCATTTTATAAGAGGATGGTGTTCAATTGTTAGAACTTAAAAGACAGACACTCCTCTGGTTTTGTGAGGGTCAGTATATCTGTGAAGGTATTTCCATATTCATAGCCATATCCTCTGCAATAGTAACCTCAACATTTGGTCAAGCGGCCTGAGAACACAAACATGTGATGCAAACACAATTTACGTTTAAATTATATGCTAAAGATTTACAAGGATAAATCACTAGTATAATACTTCTAGGACAACAGGAATCTGATTTATGAAATTGGGTTGGCCAAAATTCCAAGAAAATAGAAAATAGAAAATGGAAAATAGGGTGACTGGCCCTATCATACTTGGTTCCATTCTGTCCATTAAAACAGTGATTTTCATTTACTCTCAAACAAGAGACCCCTTTTTGCGCAAGTCATTCATCCACACCAACATTCTACCCATGACACATACTTCTTACTTTTTCTAACTCCAGACATTTGCTTCTGATGTCCTTTCCCAGAAAGTTCTTCCTGTTCTGTGTTGTCAAGCCAGGTGCATAGAACACTGTGTTTAATTAGCTAGATGAACTGGATTTAAGGGTCATACAATATCTTCCCTCTTGCATAAAACATCTTGGCTAGTCTAGTCTGCAGTGATCATTTCGCTCTCTACACTTCTTGAGTAATCTCAGGCAAATGCATGAAATATCTGAATATAAACAATACCATGGAAAATGTACTTGTGGAACCATTTTATAACGATAACAAAAATACTTTATAAAACATTGCCCATTTAATCTACACTAGGTTACATTATGAATATTTATTAAACATAACATTTTGTTAACATAACTGATATAACATGCATATTTGTTAACCATGGGAAGCAAATGCTAAAAGAAAGGCAATGGTTCCTATGAAGCCGTATTCTTATACAGCAAAAGCAGCTCTCTCTGGTCAGGGTGCTAGGAACGACCCCTCAAGAGAGCAGGGCTGCATGCTGCCTAGCCTTCTTTAAAGTGACAGCTCAGTGGGTGATCTGAGTACACGCATCCCTGCTAAACACAACAGTTGCCTCTCTCTTGCTAGGAATAAGGTTTTTACTATCAGAAGGTAGGAATGGTTTCAATCGGTAATTTATTGCTGTTTAGTTGCTATGCTATTACATTTAGTTACTCTCAGAAGCAAAGACTGAAAACTCATTATATGCAAAGAGCACAGAAGGAGAAATTAGGCAACAAGGGGTCCACCCATCAGGCAGGTAAGCCTGGGCAACGCAGGGGCTTCCTTGAGCCCTTATTCCATTAGCCAATGATGATACCTGCCCTGCCTATTTCATATGGTTGTTAAGGAAATTCAATGAGATACTGTCTGAGATGTACTCATGAGTAGCTGCATAACAAGGCTTTGAGAGGGACTCTGAGTAATTTAAATTTCTTGGCACAAAGAAAGGACTCAGGCTAAAATACTGATTACATTTATACTTAAATTGTTCATTATACTTAAATATACAACTTAAAAAATATACATCCAGCCATCAAAGATTCTGTAATCTCAATGGAAACGGAGGTACACAAGCAATGTACGTACACAGCTTTTGGGAAGAAGCATTTTTGAAAAGGGCGGGAGCCTTGGATTCAAATCTTAGCATCTGGATAAAAAAAAGTAGAGGACAAAATTACACTACCCCCAAAATTACAAGCGTCAATACCTTTCTCCCTTATCATTCTAATTCAAAATAGCCTGGTAAGAGAGAAAGAAAAATTATATTTCCTCCTGAAAGGCCTGCCCCAATTAAAATTCTGAATGTCCCTTACACCAAGAGCACTGGTTTATTGGCAGATTATTAAGCCCCGGACCAATGTCACTCTGTTAGACCTGCATTAAAAACGTGGTTTATGTGGTGCAGGGTCAAATCAGTAAAGAGCTGTTAGCAGATGACAGGTTTGATTACCGCTGGCTGCAGGCAAGACGTATGGATCCCTGAGGAACAGCAGCACTGGCTGGTGGGAGAGTTTGCTGGAAAGGTCAAGAACAGGCATGTCAGCATCAGGGGACGACGGTAAACAGAAAACACTACAAACTAGCTTTGAGGGGATCAAACTGCTGTGCAGGGACGTCTCAAGGTTTATGTATCTCACCGTGTGGGTGAATCACAGCAAGCAGTTAGAGGGAACAAACCAGCCCTGGGCTCATCTTCCCAACCTCTCTTTGTGGAATTTGAAGCAGATATACCATCTACACAATAAATCATGGCTGAAAAGTGTTTTTCTTTAATCTTTGAGTACGATTATTGATAAAACAGTATTCTTATTACTTGTATGAAACAATGTGAGGCCCTTCTTCTTTCACTCCTAGATGCTAACTGGTTACTTCTGTAACTTCCTATCCAGTCTTTATAATCTTAAATTCAATTTCAATAATCTTAAAATCAATCTTAAAACCAACATTTATGCAACCGTAATTAAACATTTAACAAAACCATAGCCCTAGTTTTGATTTCTATAACTCCTGATGGACTATTATGAGTTCTTACCTTGACTCTTCAGATTCTGTCTCATCAAAAGATCTAGACATTTAAAAAAAAAAAAAAAGAAAGCAAAAGAAAAAGACAATGTAAGCTGGGTCAATGTTTATACCAACAAGAAAAAGAGCCAGTATTTTTAGGGCTCTGAATTGGGAGACATTCTGAAAAGCGAGTTAGGTATTTTCATAGAGTCACAGCATGGTGGTGATTCCTCTAAGGAATCCTAAGACGGAAATATTCTTGAATTTCAATTTTCCTGAAGATCACTTAAAATCTTAAGGCATTTTTTGTTCTTTTACTTTGGGGCTTACACAATGGAGAAAAGATTTCACTCACTGTCATTCCCAACATCTCTTTTTAAAAATACACAACCACATACGAATCCCCATCGCTCAGTCAACGCACGCAAGTTGGTCAGGACACACTGATAACACATATTATTTGGTGAGCAGGGTGTATAATTCTTATTCTGCGGTGAGTGGAAAGTGAGGGAGTAAACACTACTTGTGAGGGAGCTGTGACAGGTATTTGCAGCCTCTCACTCAGCAGATAGCTGGCTTCAGCATAACTCTGGGTGTAGTTAGCTTCAACGACTTGTAGTTAGTGTGGGTCTTTCGGGCGGGTCTGGAGGCAGCTAGGAAATGGATAAAACCATCACTCCCACTGAGATTTGCAGAAAGTCTGAGATGATGTATTTCTCTGTAAATGGATCTGATATGTCAGGGATACTGGTGACTGTCCTTAGAGGCCACAACAACACAAGTCAGGTGCCCAGAGTTGGGTCAGTGGCTTGTTTTGAGTTAATTCTTCAAAAGAACTTTTCCTAATTGCTGATGAGATCAAAAGCCTGGTTCCTTAGTAGATAGAGATTAGTTTGTGCAGCCCTGCATTTAGAAGTTCCTGAGGGAGAGGCAGCAGGATAGTGGGGAAAGAGCTGTGCTAGAAGGCTTAGGTCTGCCAGCTACAAGGTGAGCAATCTTGGGAAAGGCACTTAATTCTGTGTTGGTTTGCTCAACTCCAAAACGAAGGGAGTTGGGTAAAATCATCTCTAAGGTCATTTATAACTTTGAAATTATATGAATATACATGCCAAGAAGATACAGATTTTGCTCAAGTATACACAAATAAACAGGCTATCTGGATTCAGAATTCTCACAATGTAACATTACTCCATGTAATAGCATAATTTAAAAAGTCAATTCCTAAAGTCCAAACCAGAGTTTGCAGATCATTTGGTCATTTGAGCGCAATGTGGGGATGAGGCTTTAGGAGGAATTCCTTTGACTACAAGCAGGGGACGAGCGAGTGCTGACCCAAGCCAAAAGAAGGGGTGTGGCCAGGCTGCCCCTTCTGGCACCACTGTGGGGTATTTGTAAGGCCAATAAGTGATTGATGAGTACCATAAAATACATGTCCAATATGTAAACAACAATTCTTACCCACAACTCTCCGCCTTTGGTAGAGACGGCAAGTGTCGCACGTTCAGGAAATCAAGGAAAAGTTTAGGAAGTTCTTCATTTTCCAAAATGACAGCCTGTGGAAGCAGAAAACAGAATTAGAAAGTAAAGTTTGCTAGGCAATCAATCAAATGAACTATTTCAAAAAGTCATAACCATCCATCAAAGTTCTTACCAGCATCATTCCCCACCATCAACGTTGAGGAGTGGTCCCCATTTCACCCCCCAAGAATTCAGACACATACTACTCAGTGTCAGCAAATGCTCCATTTTATCTATTCTTTCACCCCATCAGCATCTACTACTCAGATGCTGACGAGGAGCAAGACAGTGGGGAACCAGGTAGACATAGTTTCCTGTCTTCATGGAGATTCTAATCCAGAGTGAGTATTTAAAAACCTGGAAATCTCAGTAAAACTGCCATGGTATGTACGCTGAACTTTCTTTACTGAGAGATCAAGTGGTCTGGTGTGTGTGTGTATCTACAAGAAAACCACTACTGTTCAGGAAACACCACACAGGTACCCATGGCCTTTTTAACTGGAAGATTTAGTCAAGATCCCTCCGCTATCACTTGTTTTGGCATTAGAATCAACTGACATCTATTGCTATTTGGACAGCTCCACTTAAAGGGTCAGCAACAACTTTACCACGAAGTGTAAATCAGTGTAAATCCTGAAAAAAATCCATAGAGTTGTTCCACTTAGGGAGCTTTGCAAAAGAGCTGGCATAATGGCATAACCATGTCAGTTCTCGCATATCCAAATTACTCAATTTCAAGAAGAAATCTAATGGAGAATTATAGAGTGCATTTTCATAACTATCGAATTTTAAGAGTCTGTCAGAGGGAGGGAACTGCTTGTACATTTGCCTCTCTCTTTTTTATAAAGACCATGGAAAAATCATCAAATAATGAAATTAATCTCTGAAGTTAATATAACTATTTTCAAGGCTCATTTTCATAATTTACCATGGCTGTGCCCTCCCTCTCCCCAAGAAGCATGTGCTGCTTAAAGAACAATGAGAATAATAGTGACACATCATTTACACAGCTGATCAGAAACAGCTCTGCAAGGTGATGCATTAGGTACATGACAAATGACAAAACTATGGTCAAATTATGTGTGTCTTTTATATACACAATTCTATAGAATGTATTGTTTTCAGTCATAATTTACATACTGAGATGCCCCATTTCTCACAGGGCTTTGGAATACTGTTCCCCAGCTCAGGGCATGTAAATGGAATGAGCAACTACCCAGGTGGTCAGTCCTAGCAGGCTGACCTCTGTACTACACTACTGCTCAACCTTCCTGATGTTCAGTGCCTGGAGAGGGACCTATTGGAGAGCCAGCCTGCTGGGCTGTTACTATTCCTTACACAGCCCACTGTACCCACTGATGCTTAAGGAATGAAAAAGGGAAGAAAAGTATTTGGGGTTATACTTTATTCATTAAACAAATATTTATTGAGCATCTACCATATTAGGCATTGGGATATGGCAGCGAATATTATGAGTCCAGTAGAGTGTGGACTTTGGAGAAAACAAGCAATAAACAAACAAACATAATTTAACCTTGCCTTAGAATATAGTGATATGGAATTTAAAAACTCTACTACTCGCTAAATGTTTTCCCATCTACTCATCTATCCGTCCGTCCGTCCGTCCGTCCGTCCGTCCATCCATCCATCCATCCATCCATCCATCCATCCACTCACCTACCCATCTTTTCATCTATCTAAAATGTTTACTCTTTTCTTGATTATGAAAGTAGAAAGACTCATAAAATAGAGGAAAAATCTCCTCTATCCAGAGGCATACTTTCATTATGATTTCAGTAAATTTCCTTCAAATCATTTGACTTTCATCTGAATTTTTTTCTACCCGAGGGAAGTTTTGGGATGCCCAGGAGGTCATTACTTCAGTGCCCAGAACTCAAAAGTTCTAGAAATCATCATACCTACGAAGCTCCAAGGAATTTTTGCCATATTGCAATGATTACCTACTTGTTTCTAGATATCTGGTTAAGAGGCTAATGTAATCCTTATTTGAATAATAAAGCTTAATGTTGTAACAAATACAGAGTTGTTCACCCAAGCAATAGTGTTAATTATGTATACAAGTGGTAGCTTTCAGATTAAAAAAAAAATGGAAGGGGGGGTAGTAACATTCTTATCTCCACCCCACCTTTTAAAATAAATTAAATCAATAACACGTGTGGGACACTTTTAATGACCTGAACTACTTAATTTCCAGGATCTTTAGACATGTCATCCATCACAGCAGTATGGAAGAAGACATCTCTTGAGTGTTCAGGGGGGTTACTTTGGTTTTATTAATGCAAGATTTAGGGAATTTTAACAAGGTAAATTGTTTATTTGCCGTGACAGATTGGCTTACAATGCACTGGCTACATCCACGGCATGGTCATTAATGACAAAAGACAGGCAAAAAGCTGTTTACACTGCAACACCATGATAGGAATCAATCCCGCTCAGCCCCCCCACACGGAATATTCCAAACAGATGATCACATTGTTTTAGGTAAGATACATTGGCAAAAAAAAAAAAAAAATATATAGAAAGCTCCAGAAATTTGTGAGCATTTTTGTTAAATGTTCACTGGCTATCCTCAAATAGTATTTTTCCATAAGCAAGGACAGATATGGATTTCAAGATTTACAGTTATAAGAAAAAGCAGCACTGGGGGGTTAGTTAAGCATTCAGTTATGTGGTAGGAGTAGTTCTTGAACTCTGCTAGGAAGGCTTGTAAGAAAATAATTAATACTTAAGCCCAAACACAGATAGAGTATAATGTAGTAGAACTTACCCAATTTAATATAATATGTACAAGTTAAATGACTGTCATGAAATAGTATAGAGATGAGAGAAATTAAATTAGTTCAACCTCTCATTCCATGAGCGATCCAGCCGGAAGCAGGGCCTCACGGCTGTTCTATTTCCATCTTCAGTTTCTTAAAAAGATTTTGGTCAAGAAGAACCACTCCTTCTAGAAGCTGCACCCTGGGCCATCCCTCATGCTTGGGAACGCAGTCCGGTCTAAATCACCCAACTTTATTCAGTAGATAAGCTCTTAATTAAAAAAAAAAAGTAAATACATTTATGAATATCAAATCCTATTTCCCCATTGTTTTAACTTGCTTCTCAGCATTTTTGATTAATCTTCAATGGCTAGTCGTTTTCATTCTTTAGAGAGGCAGCGTGGCGTAGTAGGATGTCTGTGACTTTAGAGCAACATGCCCTGGGCTCGGACACCTCCTCTGTCTAACTGAAATGATTACTGTGAGGATTAGATGATGTCTCCAAGAGTCTGGCACACAATTAACATTCAATAAATGTTAATTCTATTTCCTTTGAATCTTTCTGTTGTATCAATTCCCAATAACCCATTGTATTGGTTTTCGAGTTTGGATTATTGTCCATTTAGCAAACTGAGTTTCTTAGTCCTCAATGATTCATGGATCCCTTTGAAACCTGAATGAAAACTGAGAATCTTGCTTGCTGAAAAATACATATACATATACAATTGTGCTGAAAGTGGCGGAGGGGGGGGCAGTCACAGGGCTCTGACTGCACTACCAAGGACACAGGCTTTTCACTCCGATGTGGCAGCACTACTGCAGGGCACACTTTTCACCTGGTCTGCTGCGCCTGTGCTGTATGCTAGTTCCCCAAAGGACACGTTGGTCTTCTTGTTTCCATTTTCTACCTTTGTCAATCAGAACCCCGCTGGAGGGTGCGTGGCCTTGCTATTAGAATTCATTAGTGTTCTCAGCTCTGAGCTGTGGTTGAAAATATCTGTCTGGCCAACAGTTTAGTGGTTTACCAGAGATAAGGGTTGGGGAGTAGTAGAAGAGGGAAAAGGGGATCGAATATATGGTGATGGAAGGAGAACTGACTCTGGGTGGTGAACATACAATGGGATTTATAGATGATGTAATACAGAATTGTACACATGAAACCTATGTAACTTTACTAACAATTATCACCCCAATAAATTTAATACAATTTTATGTATATATAAAATCTGTCTGGCAATGAGGCTAGCCTGGTGAAGGATTCTTCTCACACACCAAAATCTCCTGCTGCACTGAATTTAGAACGCTGTTCATATTCATGGCTTCTGTGTTTTCTCTATGTAACTCTAGAATTCAATCATCTGGGGTGTTGAGGGGTCCCGAAATTCGCAAAACAGGGAGACAAATATAATTTCAACTATTTTACTGTGGGGTCCGAGTGCAGCTGATGAGGCACTAGTTCGCTACACCTGTTATGAAGGGGTCATGTTGAACTGCTCGGCAGCGATGGGTCTAACTAGTAACGCTGATGGTAGACTTCTGACATTGGATACAGCTGGGAGGCGTGGCTGGGCCACTAATTGAAGCAGTAAAACATCAGAATTCAAAACATGATGAGTTGAAGACAAAGTTGGAAATATATCCCATTAAATTAAAATTTACAGGTATAAGTACTAAGTCAAAAATTATACACAGCAGGATTCATTACCCAGAAATAAGGTGGAGAGTAGCTGTTTCGTACAAGAGTTGTTGGTTTCAAGTGGTGGGTCAGCAAGAAGCGCTGCTTCCACAAGACAGAAAACGAGCTGAGTAATCTTGTCACTTCACTTAATGCACTAGTATCATCTTCCATAAGAAGAGGTCACCAAGTAGTGTGGAGCAGGCAGTGAAGGAGGGCCAAGGAGATAATGTGATCTTTAAGTTAACTAACTGTCCTGTTAAGGAGGGTGGTGATATTTCAAAGCTGCTGGAACAAGAAAGTGCTGTCCAAACCAGCAGAGAAGGAGTCTATCTCTAACTGAAGCCTGTGCAATAAAACTAGCAAAAGAGGCACATGGATGGGAAGAGCAGGCATCGAAAGAGCTTCGAAATATCCTGGGCTCTGAATGTTTTTAGTTACTCTTTGAGACACATGCAGACTGCAGATGCTATAGAATTAACAGAAAAAGGCACTAAAGAAATTTCTGTCCAATTTATCACTTAGGCAGTATGCAGACTAAAAATCAGATTATTATTAAATCAAACAGCTGTGTACCAAGTGTATGATACGCTCTGTAACAGACTTTGCTACTACTATATCCAATTCGGGTAAATATTTAAAACTGGGCAATCAAGTATATCTTGTAAGGAGCAAACAAATTATTATTCTTTACACAATGTAACTCACTTTCAGAAGAATAAATTGCTTTACTTAAAATAGACCAGATATTCGGTTAGAAATATCAGTCTAGAGAAAGAACGGAAAAAAAAAAAAAATCTTGTTCTACAAAAACATTTACAAAAACAACGCCAGAATGGGGAAGAAAAACAACAGTATTGCCATCAGTATCCCTTGCAAGCTCAATGTTTACTCCAGGAGAAATGTCTTTTTTATTGAAAAGGTGCAATTATCATCATGTAACACAAATCACAAAATCCCGATTTTTCTACCTTATCAGCTTTATAAAATCATGTTCCCAAAGGAAACCATTGATTAGTTGCACATGTTCTTTCTGTGACATCCCAAATACTTAATTGTCAGTTATCTTTTCTTCTTCGGTAAGTAAAATGTAGTCACAAAATTACAGAGGGACTTGTTCTGCCTTAACCTTCGCTAGATGCCATCATGCAGTGGAAAACACTGGTAAAATATCACAGGAGAACGCTGTTCGACAAGGGAGACATATAAACACTGTAATGATTTCCCACGAGTTTCCATTTTAGAAAATTGTCACTAAGGCGAGCATAAACGGTGACACATCTCCACTGAGGACACGAGGAAATCGAACGCTGGCATTCTAGTTAGGTCCAAACCTACCCAGCAGCCAATTATAACAGGAACGGGACATCTAGTTGAAAACTTGGACAAGACCACTTTGCTAACCTTCTAAGATCGCCGCACAAAGCTGCATTGTTTTCACCGATTTGATCCTTTTATTCTCTTTTCAAAACATTATAAAAAAAAAAAAACAACACCCACATTTCTTCCCATTGTCTATCAAGGTTGGTTACAAACTGCAAGGAACCCCTCTGTCACAAAAGCCAGGACACTGAAGTAAGTTGGGAGGTTTCTAAGAGTCCATAAAGCCCTTTCCCTAGTCCATCTAGTTTGGTTTGAAACGTCCGATGGTTGGGGTGACAAAGTTCACGACAGTTTTTCCCTCTCTTCACCAGAAAAGATGCTTCATAACACACCTACCTACCTCAGAGGTGCAGCTAAGAACAAGGAGGGAGAAAATCGATACCTGCTCACTGCAGTAAGTGGGCTGCAGTGTCAGTGTCCTCGGGGACCGAAACCTACCCGCACATGGAGGCCTTGCAGTCCTCAGTCTTCCACTTACTCGTTCCCGCAGCATTTGCTACAATTTCACAAAATGAGCCACAGGAGCGCTTTTAAAAAACCAGCCAGTAAACAGACCTAAGAAGGCTCAGGACTTCCTAAAACATAAAAATCAGATGTGCTTCTGAAGAACCTCTGTACCATGTATCCTTCTTTTTGTATGTGACACCATTCCCAAGACATATCTACTCTGTGCCTAGAAAAAAGTCGCGCTATTCCTAGAATTCAAATAGACATCTGCTGTGGTTTCACAGGCCCTCAGAGAGTATCCTGCAAGAAATCTGAGGACCTGCACTAAAAGCTGAAAGCTAATGAGGGGCTATTTAAGATGGTAAAAAATATGAGGAAAAAAAATAATAATGCAATTTGGCTTCAGAACGATTCGAAAAAATACCATTTCTGATAGTACAGCTAAAAAGACAAAACTAACAGTGGAACAATAGAAACTGGAAAACCAACCGCCTTGTGAGCTATTTTAATATCGAAATTTATGTTCTGGAATATTTATTCACATACAAATATTTATTTCACACCTGCTAAGCACTACCACTGGCACAACAGTTAGCCAAACAAACATGGTCCTGCCCTCCCAGGACTTACAAGTCTAGTGGGGAAGATGGATGGTATTCAAAGCATCACAGTAAGGAATGTGAAATTCCAAACTGAAATAAGAACCTTTAAAGCTGGCTGTTTCAAGCATTCGTAACAAATCACTCTTAATAACTTGTGGGGTAAAGGAAAGAAAGCTTCCCTGGGAAGGTGATCCTAGAGCCGAATGAGTGAATAGGGTAAAGGGAGTGGGGTATTTCAGACACAAAGCAGTGCATGCTTAAAGGCCTATGAAAGGTGGAAGCAAGGTATCAGAAAAACAGAAAGGCAGCTGGTGTGACTGTGCCTGAGAAAACAATAAAGCGGAGCACTAGAGGAGGCAGGAGAACTGAGATGGACAGGTTGGGCGGGGCTTCTGGGTCATGTGAAGGCTTTTGCTCTTTCTCTTCAGTGGCTCTGGGAGCCATTGAGCGGTGCTACCTGAGTGGGTGGTGAATGGGTTATCTAGGTACACCTGCCATGATCTGATTTCTATTTTGACTACAACTGGAACAGCAGTAGTGTTCCTCAGATCCAGTTATCACACATTAAACCTTTTTCGGCTGCCTCTAAACTTCTTAATCAAGCCATTGAGTCAACGTTAACAACTCTAATTTCGTTTCCTATTTGGTTTCTTTTTACATATCTGCCTGCTCTGTTTTTCTTAGATTCTTGATCTTTTCTTAGGCCTTCAATTGTTTTAGACATTTTCATTTTCGGTTTCCATTAAATTATCCTCGTACTTGAAGTTCTTGGGATTTAATCCTGCTGTTTTGTGTCTGCTGACACAATCCTCCCATTATAGCTGTTTATTTTCTTCTGTGTTTTACAGTTTTGGTTCATGAGCTCATTGTCCGTCATGGCTTTATTTGTGGGATAGGCCAGGCCAGATTCAAGATATGTCCTCCCTGAGTGGTTTTGCTTCTATTCCTAGGAAGCAGATTTCCACGATTTCGTTAACTTTTTAGATTGGGGGTTATGAGACCATGCAGACACTGAAAATATAAACCCTAAACTCTCACAAAACATGGTTGAGAAGCATTAGAAAAACTTTTGTCCATGATCAGAGTATTTTTTCATAGGTCAGTGGCCTCTAACAAAGTGGGTTACAGGCATGTGGGGAGTTAAGCAAGATCATTAATTGTAATTCAGGAAAACAAATATTAGAATTTCTATTTATTTTAGATTAAAATATAAAGAAATATAACTCCTAATTTTTAATGTATGGATTATAGTAGTACATGTGTATAACTTATTAAATACACATATGTTGGAGTGTTATGCACTTTTTTTTAATAAGGATACATAGTCAGTCCTAGGCCATTAGATTGCACCTCTGACCATAGTGCAGTAGTTTGTAATAGCCAGTAAGGCCCAATCTAGTCAAACTGCACTACTGAAATAGTCTACCTTAGCCTAGCTCATCCTTTCACTGAGGGTGTAGCTCTATTCCTGGAAATGCGCTTCTTTTCAACTGGCCAACTCCTCCTTATCCTTCAAGTCTCAGCTCAAGGGTTATCTCCCTTAGGAAACTTTCCCTAAACCCTCAGGTTGGGCTAAGTTATTTCTTTTTTGGTGAAATTGCAGAATTTCATGTGATGTGATGACTAATATTGGATCAAGTCATATTAACTTTCACCAATTTTAACCTACCAAATATAGCAAATTTCATGTGATCTATAACAACAATATCTATTTCATGCCTACTCTGCACCAGGTTCTTTATCTTATTTAATTTTCACAATACTGTGACACACTATCACTCCAAATTCTATATATGAGAAAGGCAAAATTACCTGTGCAAGGTTTCTCAGAGGGTAAGGGGACAGTCACAATCTTGCTAGTTCCAAAACGATTGATCAACTGATGTATCAATACAGTCATTCATTCATTCATTCATTCATTCATTCCATTAAGAACTATTGACATTTATTGCATGCACAACAGCCCTATACTATATAGTTTGGTTCTTTTCTTACTGAATTTTATTGGAATCCTTTACTTTCCTTATATGCATTTTCCCACTGTATTTATAAATTTATCCCATAGACAAATTTAAGGGAGCTATTGAAATTAAATCCTTTAAAATATATTCCTTCGAATTTAAATTTATCTTAATATCTCAACTAATTCTTACAAGTATATAAAGACTGCCAGAAAAAGAAAGGCAACAAATTCCATTAATCTCTGTCCTATATTAAAACAAACACACAAACAAACAAAAAACAGAAAACAAAGCAAGAGTAAAATCCAATAGTCTGGCTTCATAACATTTCAAAACTTATCCAACAATCTCTGACCAACTAAACTCTTGTTTGACTGGGTAAAATACTTAAAAGCCACAGTTTATACACAATTTAAATTACCTAAGTGTATGTTGAATAACAATGTGACTCAATTACATGTTATAGATAGCATCAGAATTTTTCTTGATGATCCAATAGAAAAAATTCTAAAAGCAATTATAAACTAGCTACGTATCTATAAGTCAAAACTAAGATCAGAGGATTAAAACATTTGAATAAGACTGTATTACAAAGCAAACATAAACTGATTTAGTAACACAAATAATGGAGTAAAACACTAAATTAAATACAAACCATAAAATATGCTTATGGAAGTGCTGTCTTATTACTTTTTAAAAGAAGAAATACTAATCAGAACTAGGCTTGTAAAATATTGCCTGGAGATAGTCTCAAGAGACTAGTTTTTAATGAAAGATTTGTAATTAGCCTAGCCTATGCATGGTGATGAATTGATGTTCTAAAGTTCTGGAAAATAATTTGCTCTCTCAAGTCCCTCAAACATTCCCCCAACTACCTAGCTTATTTCTCTGATTTGTTTAGCATTCCCTTTCTTTACATACTGTGCACTTTGACCCAGCTCCATCATAACTGGGTTTCACGTGGTATAGTTTAGATCAATTAGGCCTTCCTAAGTACACATGTTCTTACTGCATTATAGGGAAGACACATTGTAATGGTCAAATATCTGTTTATTTATTTTTTTTAATGAAGACCTTCAACACCATTTCATATTTGTCCAGTTACAGGTAATACACTGAATCTCCTCTTCAAATGTTATAGTTATGCAATTAATGTGTTACATGAATCAAAAAACCCTGGATGAGCAAAGCTCAAAGCACAGCACTCAGTGGGAACACTTAGAGGAAAATGGCTAGAGAGTGAGATAGAAACTTACTTGAAGATGAGGAGGAAGTCCTCAGAGTAATGATACAAAGAATGAAACGTGGCCCTTGTAGAGATGGTTCATAGATCGAAAGTTGACAACACATCTATGTAGGAAATAATAAAGAAGTGGGGGAAGAGGCCCTTGCCCTCTTGGCTGAAACAAAAAATGTAGCCAATGAAATTGTTCACGTAAAACACACAGGTGGGTTAATAACAGCCGAAAGAGACTACACTTAGGGAGATGAAACACAATGGCAAGAAAGATGAAAAAGTCGGCCTGTATATACATGGCTGTTAATCACTGAGCAGTAAGTCCAAGTAGGAACCTGTTCTCTGAGTGCATGGAAAGAAGAATGTATCTCCTCTGGTCCTTCTCCCAAATCTAACGCTGAAATAAATTCTCCCATATCTTGGAGGTAAATTATAGATGTTTATTTAGGGACCTACATTCAACGTACATTCAACACGCACCCTTTCGTGGGGGATTTCCACATTATACCAGCCTTTCTTTGATAGATTCCCATGTATCCCTGGGAGGTAGGAACAGAATGATTGTGCAGAAGACTACTCCACACTTAAGCAGAAACACTTGAATTCTCTGCCACTGGAGGTTATCGTATAGGCTGCCAGTTGCCTAACCAAGATCTATTCTTCCCTTCTTCTTTATTAATGGAACAGCAATTTTGCTGGGGGTGTAGTAAGATGCCAAGCTAAAAAGAAAAAAAGAAAAAAAGCAAATACCAATGACAGTAACAACCCCTCCCCAAACATTTCCCATATTTTCTTGCCCAGTGACACAGATCTGGCCACTACAATGTCAGTGGAAGTCACTGGATGGGAAAGATCCAAAAAGCTCCCTAAAAGTGAATAGTCAGGCTCTGTTGGCCCTCATCTTTTTGCCCATATCTCCACCCCTCCCTCCCTTTTCTTACCTGGAACATTATCATGATTTCTGAACTCAGCTGCCATCTTGTGATCATGAGGGAAAGACCAAAAGAATCAAAGAATCAAAGATTACCAATCCCTGATAATCTTGAGCCACTGAACCAAAACTCAGAAATACCTATCAATGGTAACATTTGAGAAAATAATGTGTTTGCGGAAGACGAACCCCAGCTTTAGTTAAGTCCTTTTATTTGGGCTTTACCCGTGGTAGTACACAAATGCCTATTGATACAGATGTCTTGCCTCTGTAGATCGTACAGTCCTGTTTTGGGCCCATACAGCAGAGTAGTGGGTAGAGTACTTAAAAGAAAAAGAGAGAGAGAGAGAGGGAAAAAAAACAAATCTGCTGTTCTACTTCTACTGTTTTAACATGGGGTACAATATGTTTAAAAGAAAGGAAGGAAGAAAGGAAGAAAAGGAGAAAGGGAAGGAGGGAAAAATAGAGGCAAAAACAACCAACCCTGATATTCTATTTTTAACTTACTACTTTAAAAAATACCGTAAGATAAGTAGCCTATGAAAAAGCAATTAGGTTCCCACTTTCACTGCACTATCTTTAAAAAGCAAGAAAAGGACCAACACGTGAAAAACTTGTCTGCCTAACACAGCAGGTACCAGGAACACATATTATGGAACAGTAAAGAAATCAAGCATATAGGTAATGAGATGAGATGAAACAAAGAAAAATGTAAGCTGATTATCCAGAAAAATATCCTACCAAATTGGGTCTATTATACAAATCATAGACAGTATCCCTACGGAAATGGAAAGAGTTTCATTAAACGTATTTTACAAAGGATTGTCCAAATCCTTTAGAATGAGCCATGGGGAATAATTGAACATTGGTTGGTGAAAGAGAATACAATTCTACTTTAACAGGTCTTTTTAATCACACATTTTATGATCTTTTAACAGCTTCCAATTAAGAGCAATTAAAGGGAGAGAGCAAAGATTTACACTAATATGCTAGCAACTTAAAACGACTACACACATCTTCAAGCAGAAGTGTTTTTTCTTGAAGATCTTAGCTAAGCTTGAGGGAGAAACACTAATTTCCTCCCAAAATAAATAAATAAAGAAGCAGCAGCTGTGCAACGAACCTCTGGTGTCCAAAGGTAACATACTTGCATTCATTTCTGATTCTTGCCCCTACCTGTCCCCGGTACACAGGCTGCTGAGGAACCGGACATCACTGGGGTGAGAGGACGCGCAGGGGAAACACAAAGGTATGGCCAAATATAATGGCGGGACCAATGCCTAACAACCTGGACAGCCCAGCAGGCCAACACGGTAACCACGCTAGTCAACCAGACAAGGGATCCTAAGCAGTGGTCTCCCCAACCACCCTCACCCCTAGCCTGTCCCAACTGTGCCCTGGAAAGGAGCTAGGGAGGTACCTGGGAGCAGCTGACAGGTGTGCTCGTCTTGTGTGCCAACAAATCTTTTTTGTGTACATTTCCCCAAGGTTCAGCTGGTTGTGATCACCTGCGGACAGCCAATGATCAAGTGAAAACTACAGCTATTCTGTTATAGTTACGTAGAATTAACAGGTAGGCCGTTTCAGTTGACAAGAACTGTATGCGCTCTTGAACGTTTATTTATTTAAATTGTTGAAAACTAATCTTAGGCAAGTTTCTGAGGTTCTCTGTACGTCCAAGAGGGTCACTAACATATCTACCTCAGAGGCTGTAGTCATGATGAAAGGAGATTCATGCCTATAAAGAAGCTGCTACAGTGCCTGGTATACTGTAAGCACCTAATAAATATTATTATTTATTATTATGCTTAGTAGTAGTATAACATGAACAAAAATAATCTGACTATGACAGTAGCTAAATAACTTAAATGTCCGACTTAAAGAAAGGGAACATTTTTTATATGGTTTTACTTGTGTCATTATTAACTTTTTCTTTAAAAATGCTTGTGCTTTGTATGTAATCCAATTATGTTGTAACTTCCTCACCTCTGAGTGCATGTACTAATGCATGCACACAGGCAAAAGTATTTGTTCTATAGACTTTTTACACAGAACTATTTAGTCAGATCTTCAAAGCACTATCTCTGGGGGCCAGTAAGCTCAGACATGACCTAGCTCTTTTTTGAATGGTGCTGCTTTTCTACTATCAGTGAGACCTCCAATCCATTGATTTGGAACTTTCTCCTTCCATCAGCCCCCTCTGACTCTTCTGCCCTCATTGTCCAACTTAAGATTCCATGATCTACCATCATAATCAGTTTCCTAAAATGCCTCTAACACCATCAGCCCCTCTCCCTCTGTTGAACTCAGGACCCCCCAGTTCTGGATGAATCCTGGCTTCTCGTACCCATGCCTTGACCCAAGCTACTGAACACTGCGAGAACACCACATGATACAAACAAACCGGTATCACTTTAAATCTAAGCGCTTATCCACAAAATATCGACTTGCTACTTTTTGCTAGAACAGTGGTTCTCAAACTTTAGTCAGCACCCGAGTCACCTGCAGGGCTTGTTGTAACACAGACTGCGGGGTCCCACCTCCAGTTTCTGACCTGGTAGGTCTGGGGTGGGGCCTCAGAATCTGCATTTCAAAGGAGTTTCCAAGTTCCAGGTGATGCTGCTGCTGCTGGTCCAGATACCACACTTCGAGAACCACTACTCCAAAGGAAGCACGTTACCCATTTCATACCTTCTCCTCTCTCCTTGAATCTCCCTGACGCCTTCCTCCACCCTCCCTCTCAGCTAATAACCACTGTTCACACTTCAGTGAGCATATCGAAGCCACACAGCCCAATGTTCCTCATGCTCACCACTTGTCCACTCCTCAGGTCCATCCACATCATTCTTCCCTCAAACTCTAATCCTTCCTCCTTATAGTAGAGAAAGTGCCCCTCCTTCTATCGGAAGGAAGTGCCTCTCCTATTCTAGCGATACTCTGGCTCTTAGCCCACCATTGACTTTCTCAAATATTTATTTCGTTAGTTATAGTCCTTCTCTCCTGTGCCTATTCACTATCTAATTCTGTTTCCATCCATCCATCCATCCATCCATCCATCCATCCATCCATCCATCCATCATCTTTGCTGAATCACTCCCATCACCATATAAAAATGCTCTAGTATTTCATTTGCAAACAACAGAACAAAATAAACTAACCAAAAATATCCCTCGGATGTACAGCTTATTCTCTGCTCCCTTTCATGGCAAAAATTCTCAAGAGTATTCTACAGATGTTGTTTCCATCCTCTTCAAACTGGTTTTGGACTCCACCACCGTTCTCAGTTTGTCAAGACCACAGATCATTTCATATTGCTAAATTCAATAGCTACTTTTGTCCTCACTCAACTTCTGAGCAGCCAGCACTTAACCAGATAACCGCTCTCCCACTTCCTGAAATACTCTTTTCTTTGTTTCTGCCACTCTTCTGTTTTTTCCTCCTATCTCGTTTCTACTCTCCTTTGTTGCCTCTTCTTTTTCCACCCGACCTCAAAATGTTGGGCTTTTTCAAGGCTTGTCCAGCAGCCTCTTCTCTCCTCACACCCTCTCCCCAACGGAGCCTACCAGCTGCCATGGCTTTTAAGACCTTCATGCCGATGAGGTACAAATTCACATCTCCAGGCTGGACGTGTCTTCTGGAACTAAATACCTTTCTAACATCTCCACTTGAATTTTTTACAGACATCTTCAATTCAAATGTCCAAAGCAGAACTTGGTATTTCCTTCAAAAACAAACACTCCCACCCCATCCCCCAAACTGCCACTCTCTCCTCCTCCATCACCTTCCTCACCTCAGCAAATGAGAGCACCATTCACGCAGCTGCCAAAGCTGAAAGCTTCCTTCCCTCACCTTCCACATCCAGCCTCTCATCAACATCTGGAGCTCCTCTCCACTCACTCCTAAAGCTGTGGCCACGGTGGTCTTCAGAGCCACAGAGGTGCCTTCGCTGCTTCCATCCGCAGCCTCTGCACGTGCTGTTCCCTCGCCCTTCTTCTCCTACCCCACTTGATCAACTTCCTCAGTCTTAGGTCTCAGCCTAAATGTCGCTTCAGGTGTCCTCCCTGGCGACCCGACCAGATGCGAGCATTCACTCTCACTCCCTGGTAACTTTTCCTAGCTCCTTATTTGTTTCCTTTATAGCACCTGGAATTATTTCCTTTATGTGTTTATTTGGTTTTGTCCACTCAACTCCGGCACCAAAAGGGCAGGACCGGGGCTGCCTCTTTCACCCTTTACCTCTGCACCCAAGAGAGGGCTTTGAATGCATGAGGATTGTTCCAGAGACAGAATCAGGGCCAGCAAAGGTAAATACTGAGAAGGGAAATTTTGGCTTACAGTAAAGAGAAACTTTACAACTGAAGTCTCCCATGGAATGTTATACTTTGGGAGCTAACAAGTAACCACTGTAGCAAGTTTTTGACCAAAAGCAGCTGGTGCCCCAGTTGCCACAGACTGTTGTAGCAAGGATTTATAGACAGGTAGGAAATGAAGCAAGGCATTTGCTAAGAAAAAGAGTAATATCTAATACTTACATAATATTTTATGGCTTGCTAAGTGGCTTCACATATACCCCGGTCACTTAATCCTCATAACCACCTCTGAGGTAAATAAGATCAAGAGGATTTTGTGGTTGAGAAAACTAATTCTGAGATGTTAAACGACGTGCTTCCCTTCCTAAGGACAGCAAGCTCAGATCCTCCGAGGTGGGCAGTCTGCCCCTTGGGGTGGATGAGCACTCAGGTCTTGCACCATTTCCCAGTTGCACTGTCTCTCTGAAGGGTTCTTGGGTTCCTATTCTTACAACCTTCTGGTTGTTCAGGGGACAGCTGCTCCTCCTTCATCCACCGGCTAGAGGTGGGCCCACAACCCCTCCCTTAAGCTCTGGAGCAGAGCCAAGGTGTGGCTGAATATTTAAGCCAGACTCAACCAAGGAAGATGACTGAGGCAAACAGACAGAGAGGGTTGACTACATGGTGTGGCTTACAAATTACCAACAAAATAAGCCATTGTTCATCTAAGTCTTGGGGAAAATAAACCAAACAAAACAGTGATGCTGCCATTTGGTGTCAGACTTACCCTGCTACTCCAATGAAACCCTTTTCAACCCCATTACTACAGTTCATTTTACGCTGAACATCAATAAGGATCAAAAGGGAAACTGGAAACGGCCTTTCAGTACACTTTTTAATGGCAAAATGCAGGTTGAAAAGTAACAAGTTTAATTTGTCTTTAATTTTTAAATCTTTTTATCATAAGTGCTAAAAATAATGGCTAGAATTTGAAATTTTAACTTTTTTTTTTTTTTTTTTTTTAACGTAGTACACCATGTTTTCGTTTTGGGAAGAGGAAAACTGCTGCTTGCTACTCTTGTCTGGAGTACAATTTTGCAACCAGAAAACAACTGAACCAGATAGCAAACAGAACTCTTTTAAAACAAGCCTCTGAATAATGAATGCCGCAGTGAGACGCTTCCCAACTGCGATAACTTTTCTTTGTTTTGTCTCACTGATATTTTCTTATGAGGGTTTTTGGGTCAGAGTGTACTCCTGAGGACTGATCTGACATTCCCTTTGAAACTAATTACATTAAACAGCAGGTGCCTACTCCAAGTCGGGGAATTCAGTGCACTTGGGGTTAATGCTCTCATTTTAAAGTAGCTTCTTTATGCTTAAGATATTCTCAGCTCCACTAAGTAGCTGCTCTTAGAATCCACTCCGCATGTTTTTGTGCTTAAAAATGAATTGCCTAATGAGAAAAATCTACCTTTCAAGTTAAGGCTTTTAACAGATCACTGCAATGACCAAGCACATGTACGCGGGGTATGCCGTGACGGGAGAAGGGTGATGGATCTGGACCTGTGTTTGAACTCTCTCCCTGCAACCCCAGTTTTGATAGAATAGGCATTTCTTCACCAAGAAATTTGCATGTAATGCAAATTTAATTAATGCAAATAGGGATGCCTCTGGAAAAAACAATGATGCTTATGCTATAGCAAACGAATGGATCTACAATTTTTCACTGGCTTATGTTATTATTCTGATGAATGGCGACACAATTAATATAAATATTTAGCAAACCCCAAAATAACGCTTTTTTAAATACAACAACTTGACTCGAAATAAAAATAGAAGCAATACAATCATAGTTTTAAAACAATTGCTCATTACTTTGCTGCTTGTACTTGAAGGATGTTGATGAAGTGTGAATAGGGTGCCCTGCTAACGCTGTATGCTAAACTCCTGGGCTTGGCCTGAAAGTCTGCCTTGGTCAGTAACTCAAATGGATTTGACTCTGAGATGAACAGAATAGAAAGAAAATGGCTTATATTTTATGTAGATGATATATGATAGAGCCAAACATTCAAAAATGTTTAAAAATAATAGGTTGTAATTGCAGGCAAAGAACAAAAGAGAAAAGAGACTATATTAGACACCCTTTAGTGACACAATCGTCAGCACAATATGCAAAATTTAAATAATATTCCATTTAAGAGAAAAAAGAAGGGAAGGGAAGTGAAAGTAATAACCAAAATAAAGCCTAAATTATTGCATCTGTGAACAATAATGTCAGGAAAGTTCACTTGAGCTCCTTATTAGGAACAGATAAGAATTTCATTTACTTCTGTCTTTGGGACTAATTTAATAATTATCCTTTTAAGTACTGAGGAGAAAATATTATTTATTGAAAATAGAACCTTCCTTTAGTCTGATTTCCTCAGGCAGATCAATAACTAGTGATATCTCGTGTTATTATTGTCAATACTACTACTATTACTATTGAAATAGCTTTCTAAAAAGAGTTAATATTTTTCCAAATGGAAATATCCAACGCTTAGGCAAATACTTAATGTATTATCCATTGAAGATAACATAAGAAAATCCCATGGATGGACCTAACCTTTGCTAGTTTTATTTTTAAATTTAATACCAGTTTTTATTATATTAACATGCTTTGTTGAAAACTAAGTAGCTTCTCTGAACCACCCACATTAACAAACCAAATTGATCTCCCTTTAGTATTTGGGCATTGCGGTACACATTTCTTTCAAACACACGTATTCCCTTTGAAACTCGGGATATCTAAACAACATTGTAGTTGTTTAGATATCTGAGTGGCCAAACGAAATTCCTCAAAGGCAAGGATTACGTGTCAATAATTTGCTCTGTGCCAGGCAGCTCTCACAGTCCATGCTCAAAAAACCTACTGAATACTGGCATCTTTTCCCCATTTGTTGACAGTATGCTACAAATTCTGATAAGCATAAAACTTCATTCCAGGAGAAATGCTTTTGTTATCACATATCATGTTAGATGACCCATAGGTCTTTTTTTCCAGCAGCACAAATTAAGTGGCCAATAATTCTAAATTTTTGTAATACAAAAAGCATTTTAATTTGCTACAAAATACTATTACCTTTTACACGTTAAATGAAATGTGATCAAACATGTGCTAAAATAACTGCTCAAAACAAAGGGAACTGCAATCTTTACCAGAAGATTAAGTAGCAGTGGAACATGACACAACAGCTCCTTAAGTTCAAGTCCACAAGTAGGGAAGCACTGGAGGTCCATGACACGCAGCAGATACTCAACAAACGTAAGTTTCCTTCCCTTTCCCCTTGGCACTCACTACAGTTAGGGAGTCTGGGGTAAAATTTCTATTATCAACTAAGCCATTCTTCCCTGGAAACTAAATGTGTGTCCCAAAGGAAATGACTAAGGCACAAGCAGAAGGAGTTAAATTGCTTTCTTTCTGCCTTTCCTTTTCCCCCCTTCCTACCTTCTATCTCATTCTCTTGACTGTCTGTAAATGCAGGTTCTAAAAGCCACATGTTAAGATGCAACCATAACCTTCCAGGGTGGTGTACATTTGAAAGACAAGTCACCTTCCAAAATTAAAGCAGACTGATGGGTAGAGATTCAAAAACTAATAAATAAGAAATGGGAGGCACCACCTATGGTTAACATATATTTGATTTTTCAAGTTTATAAAAAAAAGGTGCTCAAACTGTGCCAGCAAAAAATGTAGATTCTGTGAGCATGAGGGAAATTTGGGGGCAGTGATAAAAATGTTCTAAAACTGATCATGCTGATGGTCACAAAACTCCACAAATTTACTAAAAATGATTGAATTGTACATTTATAATGTATATTTTTTATGATATGTAGATTATACCTCAGTAAAGCTATTTAAAAAAGTGCTTCTTTTCTGTCTTTCCATTCTCCTATAGCTCACATTCAAGAGCCTACCAGTTGTTGTGGCTAAGTAAATATTATACGATGCTGACCAAGTTTTTCTTGGGTCAGTTAAAAAGATTGTTAAATACGGCTGCTACTTGGTGTCAGATGTTGCCAAGAGAATGGGGAGAAACAGTTTTTTCCCCTAATGAAAGACTAATTAAACATGCCGTTTTTGTATACATAATTGTATGTCTCGTAGAAAGAGTACTGATCTACTAAAAATATACTAAACGGGCCCAAATTACATCTTTCGCCTGCATTAGGACAAGTCCAAAATGAGGAATTTTAAATGGATTTCAGTAACTTAATGTCTCACTATCTAAATGAGCCAACCAATGCTCACCTTCATAATCTGCTTTAATTTTTTTTACAGTCAACACACTGGCATCACATGGAGTGCTGGCAGCTTGGTGTTGAGGCATTCTAATATTTCTCCTACAATTATCACTGTACCTTCAGTTTGCTGGTTACCTTCTGGCTTCATGGACTCAGCTCTTGTGTGAGACAAGCCATGAGCTATGTCAAGATTACCGTCCTGCCCTGACTCTCCTTTCCTAGACTTATTCTGGGAAAGACAAGGAAGGGAGAGCAGGCAAGGGAAGGGCTTCTTTTGTTCATTTCTTTTTCATTTTTTTTAGTTTGACCAACTGGATGCCAACTAGCCTTCTCTCCCTACCTTGGACCTGAGACCTCGTATTTATTTCATAGGAAAAGCACTGAGTAGGTATTCTCTGTGTCATACTAGATAGTGGAAAGAGACACGGAGTAAATAAATCGTGGTGATCGCCAATAAGGATACACCACCAACTCAACACACCAGGATTGCAGGCATGCCTCCTCTTTCCCCTTATACCCCTTCTGCTCTCCAAGCCTGTCTCTTGTGTGAAGGACTTGAGAAATTGGTTGGGTTTTCTGGGACTAGAAAAAGAGCAGAGAAAGAAATGTGAAGGGCAACTGCCTTTTGTTACAGAAGCAAACAAATTATATTCATATTCTCCTCCTAAAACTTTTATTACCAGGGTAGGAGTAGAGGGAGACGACAGACAGAGCTGAAGTGAAATGAACTTGTCCTGGTCCCCCATACACAAGGAAAACAGCCCATAACAAAATGTTTCCATTATACAGAATGACATTCATGAGAATGCTTTTAGAACAATCATTTGTAGTACCAGTTTATTTATGAGATAGAACCTAATGAGTTCTGCTACCATGGGGGAGCAGCTTCATGATAAAATTTTAAGAGTATTTTACTTATGTTTAAAATTACAAACTGCAAACAACTTAAGTGATTTAGTTGAGCTTGACTAATATGTGTATTACTGAATAACAAATACATGTTTTATTATATAAATATATGTACTATTTGTTCATAATTGGTTTTGACAAGTGGTTTGGGGTCTTTAATGAGTCTGGAAAGGAAAGAAAGCCACAATCGGTAGGTTAGCCTATCCTTCGTTTTTGAGATATAAGTCATTGTTGGATACAGCTTCAAGTCAAATATTTATAAATTCAACATCTGTAACTACCTATCATGGAAAGACATTTCAAAACCAAATGTGATTGCTGACAAAGGCTACGGGTGGACTGTTGTATAAATGGAGATGGCACAACTTGTAAATAAGAAGTGAGCTGTCAGCACAACTTATATACATTTATGTTTAAGGCCAGACGGCTCTGCGGTGGACATCACATGATATCTGAAGATTACCTAATTTTACCCCAAAGGCAGGAGGAAAGATTTTATTTAGTTTTCTTGAAATCGGACATGCTTAAAATTAGTATTCTGTGATTATTCCTCTATGTGTTACTCACTGGAGACATCTGCATAAGTGATGACCACAAATGTTCTTGTTTCAAAAGCACCCACACACATATGATCACATTAATTCAAGTTTCCATTTAAGTAGATATTCATGGCTTCCAAATAAGATTTTTCTTTTTTCCTTAGGATTTTAGGGAGGGTTCGTCAGTCCTTCCTGGCTTCCATCCTGGTCCCCAAATCTACACCCCTTTTCACAATGCAGCGGGCAAGCAGGGTCGCAGGCTGCTCCTTAACTATGGAAGCAAATCAATAGCAGCTGAATGCCATCTGCTTCGGGCCGCAGAACAGAACCAAAGTGTAAGCCATGCATCTTCCCTTATTGAAAGGTTATTTTATGCAAGTAAACAATTCATCGTCTTCTTGCACGCTTGATGCTCATTTACCACTTTGATCAATAAAATATGCAAAACAACAAAAAAATTGAATCCTAAGAGTAGTTCTGATGCCAGCGTGATAGTTAATCAATACCCGGCCTCTGTTCACTAGGGCAAGCGGTGGGGGTACTCTGACTGTACCCTGTGAAATACAGAGAGGCAGGCACAGCTCTTTCAGAGATCATTGTGCTAAGAAGGGAGCTACATTACGTTTACCCTACAGATTAAATAGGAGAACGCACTGTCATTGAATGAAATCAAAACACTAACATCAACAGGCTTGAATGTTACTGATTCAAGCCAGTACTTCTCAAAGCTCAAGAAAAAGTAATCTTGGTTTCCATGCCTTTTAGAATCTCAAAGACAAATACTGGATAAAATCACTGACATGAACCTTTGGACAGCAACCCTTTCGGCTCTTTCTATGCTCTGTCTTATTAAGTCTTGGTTTTCAATGTATTCATGTTTCAGGTGAACTCAGTTTTTCTTCTAAAAACAAACTGCTTTGGGAATTTCTTGTGCACAGTGTTTCTTTTAGTCATACCACAAACTGCCTGATTATAGTAAACCTCTTGACGATTCAGGCAGAATACTTTTCTCCCAACAAAGAAAACTGTATTATTTCACAAATGCTACCGTATAAAAGCCCCAATTTAAGCCTGTTTTTTATCAAAATACAAAGCAGTAAAACAACCTGCAATGTTTTCCCTTTTAACTAGGTCTCTTTAACTGAATTGTAAAGTTTAGCATAGCAAAAGAATAAAAAAAAATAAGATAAATTAGACATCTTTCTAGAAAATCTAAAAAGCAGTTTAATAGAAGGAAAATCATTGGCTGTGAAATAAGAATTGCCCCTGAGAAGGCTTTTGTTTTCGCATGTTTTCTGATTTTCTGTATACTATAAAAATGACAAGAGTTACCTATTAATCAAATACTGTTTAGTTTTCCAGATAACTATTATAACACAGTTTAAAATCTAACTTTTTTATTCCTTACCCTGATCTACTGAATTAATCACAATCACACACGTCTCTTTGATAGTGAGATAAAATCTGTGTATCCACAAATATATTTTGTCCTATTTTTTCACGTGTGTATCTAATGGCAATGTTAAAGATCTAAGTGATATATGGGGAAAATGTGTAATGCTATTTAATAGCATTAATAGCATTAAAGAGAAGGAAAAGAAATAAATATTAAAAGTCTTAATGGGATATCTTCAGTCTGAAAAAAAAATGAAAAATCCTAATTTCTATCCCCCACGTTTGTATTCATTTCACATCAAAGACTATTACAGATATTTTTCTTTACAAAATATTTAGCTGAGACTAACATTTCTCCAAAGTTCTCCATTATGAGACAAACTGAATTATACAGCATTGATTGTGGGAAGTAATTTCCTTGCGACATTTCTAGCTTCATAAAATAGAATTCTCTATTTCTAGCTTTTATGTTAAAATCGTCATTCTAGAACTGTAGCCAACTCATCTACTCAGATTTAAAAAAAAAACCAAAAACGCAGCATATACATAATAATTTAAATATTTATTTAAGTCAACTAACGGTGATGAAATTAATAACAACACCATGACTACAGAAGTGCAGTAGCTCTGAGTCAATGACCCAACCAGCAGCAAGGCTATAATTTAAAGGCAGAAATTTCCAGTGCATGCACCGTTAGCCACAGTGAACCTGTTACTGCTCTAAAGGGAATTGTTTGCCTCTTATTAGATTTTCTACAGCACAGCCATAAGTGATAAATGTACTGCTGTACTCACTGTCAAGTTAATCAATGCTGCCAAAGTTTTGTTGACCTAACAGTAATCCATAAAGTAAGCAGCATTTTCTCCAGCCCTATGACATCTCAGTCCACAGAAGGGCTAAGGCTCCAAAAGCAGCGTCACATCAGAAAGAGCTGGGGGTCGGGGTGGGGGAGGGGTAGAGGGAGAGGGTTGATAGGATAGACAGCTTGGGTGATGTTCAAAATTAGCAGGGATTATAGGTCCCCTGTCCTGATACAAAAAAGCCTCAAAGATCACAACCACACACACACATACAAACCCCTAAATTTGATGTTTGAAACCCTAATAAACGAATAACTCTCCTGATGAAAGCTTCCTTCCACAACCCCCATCTCTCACCTCAAAAACAAAACAAATAACGAAACACCCAAACCTTCAAGAATCTCACAGCAAAATAGCCATTTTTGGTGAATAGTCTATACCGTCTATAGTTCAATGCACTGATCAAATCCAGTACAGGGCACCCGCAAGAAGAATGGCCATGTGGACAGGAAAGAAAGCCCCAGATTTTGCTTCACTGTAAAGCACAGCATGTGAGAGACATGACCATTAGAAATGAGAAAAGAACGGAAACAACAGGAGAGGGAAAGCTGCCCTGCAAACAAACCGCTGCCGTGCTTTCACAAGCAATTATAGACATATGAAATATGAATTGCAATTGATTTTTCTTCTTGGGGTCACTCTCCTCCATGTTTTACGCACTCTAAGGCATTTATTTGGGCTGCAAACTGCCACGTTTTGTAGAATGACCTGAGCAGTGTAATCTTTGCTCAGTCACGGGCTCTTCATTGTGGCTTCTCATCCTTGACACTTGTCCCTCCCAAAAACTTACTGGCAAGGGACTCCTTGATAAAGACATGGAACAATGCAATTACCAGCGTAAAGGGCTGGCAGAACCTGACCAGGGTACGCTTAGCAACCTTTTGTGTGCCGATGAAAAATAAATAGCATCCATCTGGAAGAGTGACTGTCATCCTTATACTTCTACAGCAAATTTTCTGATTTGGCTAGTGATCACACAGCAGGATTACTAACCTCGGGTGATTTGTCTTGCCAAGAAGAAGAATAACAATAGAAGGCTGTGGTTATGAGAACAAATAATACAGATTTCTTATACTTAAATAAGGCTTTTAAAAAGTTCAAACATAAAAAGATCTTCTGTTTGCCCGTTTTCTCTAACTCTGACTGATTACAAGAGTTTCCTGTATTTTGGTCTTCACAAAGCTCGAAATTGTGAATGTTACTGATCATGAGAAAAAACATTACTTAAAAAAAGAAAATAGACAACTTCCCCTATTTCCTTTCGCATCAGTCCATAGGTCTTGGACATGTCTCCCTGTCAATATATACAGAATTACAGTATTCCTTTGAACTGCTGTGGAATATTTTGCATGGCTTTTCACTGTATGGATATTCCAATATAGTTTTAACCAATTCCCCATTGGGCGATTTTTATGATTATATTGCAATGAATTAAATGCGTTATATAACCCAATTATGAAAGAATAATTATAAGATAAACTCATAGAGAGGAAATAGCCAAATTGTTTTTCATAAAGGTTGCCACAATTGGCAGTCCCCTTAAAGGTACATGGGAAAGTTTATTCCTTACCAATGCTGAGTACAGATGTTTTCTTTTAATCTTTGCAGATCTATATGTAAACATCTCATTTCAATTTATGACTCTAATTAATAATGAAATATATTTTCCTCTTGTTTACTGACTATAATTATTTTTAAATAAATAAATTCAGCCTATTTCATATCATGGATAACTTTGTCATACATATTGAGCATATTTTTTCAGTCTATTTGTCTTATGATTTGAATTTGTGATGATTTTTTTGCTGCACAGAATTTAAAAATTTTTAGGCAGCCAAACTGTAAATGTTTCACATTTCAAATGAGACAGAAACACCACTATCAACTCAGAGAATATGTCACAATAAAATATTGCATGATGAAAGTAGACATTACTTGCATTTCATCTAAGATTATGTCTCAAACTATCAAGGAGGAATAAAAATATAACAAAATATAGGGTTAGGATAATATCAAATATCATTAAAACTAAACTATCAATCTGGCAGCCTTGGGACAGCAGTCAGGGTAGGTTGAGTTAAAGTTAGGGGACGTTGGAGGCCACGTCCAGAGGGGTGGCATGAAGGACTCTAAGAGCTATAGCAGAGGGTAAACTGTGATGGGATAATGGTCAAGTAAGGTGCACTAGGGTTAGAGAATACCACATGAGTGTGAAGAATCAAGAAAAGTCTCATGAAAGAGAGGGTACTGGAAATGACCCTTGTGGGGTGCTTTGGTAAACAGAGATGAGAAAGGGGGATGTACCAGACACAGCTTAGGACACAAGCAGGAGCCAAGACAAAGGGACAGGTAGGGAGCTAGTATGGCTGGCACATAAGATACATGTAGAATAAGGCTGGAGGTCTGAATATCCGGCCTAGGAATGTCACAGTTTGGTAGTAGTGGACAAGAAGCCATGAAATCATGTTTTGGTAGGTGGATATGATCAGAGATGAAGTTGAAAAGGAACATCCATGTCACGGGGAACTAGAGTAGCCAGAGGTGATGAGGAAACTACCATGATGATCTTGGAGAAAAGGAACAAAGCACTGAACAATGATAATGGCAGTGGAGATGACAAAAAAATGAAAGTACTCCTTTCACTAATCATGAATGGCTTTCAGGACACAACCATGGGGTCTTTTGAGTGAAGAGAGTGATTTTATAAAGAACCTAAGAATGGCCCAGAATGGCCCAGATTTTTGCAAAACAGTGCAAGAGAGGTTCTGGGAGGAAAATTTCCGACAAAGCAAAGATCAATAATACTAGAAGCAAGGAGTCTCCTGGGCTGAATTCGGTTATGTATGTGGAATATGAAAAAGGTCTCAGTAGGGCAGGAGGCGTCCAGGGATAGTCTCCTACTGTGAATGGTTTAAAACAGCAACAGAGACACATATCAGAGTTCCAACATCATATCCTCTGCTCAGATGTCATTGCCCTGCACTCCTGCCCAAGTAGATGAGGGAGAAAAAGAGAAAATTTACTTGTGTATCTGCTACAGGAAAGGCACTCTGGATTAAGAGATAATGACAAGTCATCTCAAATCCCTATGAGGGTTGGGGAACAGAAAAAATGAGATAAAAAGCCCCAATTCCTACCACGGAAGCAAATATCCTTTGCAGAAAAAGTAGAAAAGGAAAATTAAAAAAAAAAAACAATACCCCTTCTGTAAATGGGAACGAGAAAAGGCAGAGAAGGCAAAACCAGGGAATGTTTTTGAAAAGTATCGGACTTTTTTTTTCTCTTTTTCTTTTTATTTATTTATTTATTTATTTATTTATTTATTTATTTATTAGTTTCAGACCTTAACTGCTTTGCCACAACTAGAATTCACACTGGATTCAGGTATGTGCAGGTGATGCTCTTCGTTTAGCCTGAAAATAACTCACCGCTTATAGATCACAAGCAAGATGGGAGTTTGTCAAATTCTGGGTTGGGGAAGGCCTTTTAAAATCAAACATTTTGGAAACAGAGTACTTCTTTAATTAATGACAAATGAGTACCACAGGAAGAATGTCTTAAAAAAAAAAAGGTTCTAAACACACTGCATGCTCTTTTACTTACTTAAACCACACTGGCATGAATGGAACATGGCTCCACTGAAAACAGAACAATGTCTCCCAAACACTTTCCATCACAGACTTCTCCAATGAAAAAGGCTGAGCCCTCACCCTAATATATACATGTTTATTTAATTATATATATAAAGGTACTACTGTATCAATTATGTACTATAGAAAACACACAAAAGGAAATTGCAGAGTAACGTAAGATGAAAAATTTAATACAAATTTTATTTTACTGTATTTATCAATGATACAAACAACATTTCTGTTCTTACTAAAAATTACATATTTTGCCACTAGAGTAACGTGACTAAATATGCTCTCTAAGGTTGGAACACAGTGATTGCTTTTTATCGTGGTCAAAATTCCATTTCATAAATATTTGGTTTTAATGACTATCTTTGTTGAAAATGGCATCTCACAAAAACAAGTAGATCCAACAGCTGCACTTACTAAATCATAATACTAATTTTTCCAATTCCATCCTCTAATAACACAAAGACTTTTTAATGAGATTTGACCAAGAAATTCCTTCTTCTTGATGACGCACAGTTGTTCATATAGAACAACTGGAAAATGTTGCATTTAGAAAAATTTGGGTCCAAGACCCACTGAAACTTCGTGTGAAAGAGTTTTTTGAACAGGCTAGAAAATTCTGTTTCCAAGTTTTAAGAAAGATAGAGAGAATTTTAGGTTCCACACATTAATTCTGGCAACAAAATCCCATCATGATAGAAACTTCTTCAAACATCCATTTTCAAAATGCTCTCCCAGACTTGTGTTCTTTCAAAAGCCACTTACTTCCCCACTTGGTGTTCAAGGGCCTTGAGTTGGAAGGGCCAGTTTAGTGAGGATTACGAAGAATTTGGAGGAGTCAGGGCAGTGACAACACCACTGCTGCCATCTTCCTCCTGTTCACTATACAAAGGGCTGGTATTTTCCAGTTCAGTCTTTCACCTGTGGTTTCTTTACAGGACTCCTGTGAAGCCATGGGTACCTTCTGTGAGGTTTAGTTGAAAGCAGATGATACAGCCCATGAGATCACCTAATTAGGTGCCGCAAACTACAATAGGCTATGGTGAACAAACAAGCGAGGGTATCAGAGGCAGGCCCCCGATGGTGGACCCCAGGCTGTGTGAGGTTTGGACTCATGAAAGGGCCAGTATCAGTCTGAACAGCAATACCAATAAAGCTTCATGCACTTCTTTATCAGATAAAAAATGAATATCATTGAAATCGTATGGCTGCTTCCTGTACCCAGGTGTGTCACTGTGCACAGAGGGCTGCACGCATGCCTTAGGGAAAAGATTCCTTCACTGGCACTCTTCAAATCCCCTCCCTTGACGAGCAGGTTTCTTTAAAAAGTTCAAACTGATTTGCCTGCTGATTGCTATGTTGTTTACTGAGGAAAATGGAGGCAATTTACAGACAAAATGGACCATCTTTAAGCAGACTGTCTTCAAATACCAGAGGATGTTGCTGGGCTAGGATGCTTCTGAGGGCTGTGAAATAATACATGTAAAGTGTCATGCAGAGTAGCTGGCCCCAAATAGGCCCTTAAAAGATATTTATTTTATGAGTTAAAGAATATGTGAGTGAATGGACAAAAGATTCCAGCAGAACTTCCTAGTGACAACAATCTGCATTGTTTTGAAAATGTCTTCCTTGTATGTCCTCCAACAGCATTTTCAATTAGTCATGGTTTTAGCTGAATTGGTGAGATGGTTCCTGAAAGAATATTTTCTAATTGAATTTTTATGGCTAAATAATTAAGATTAGGCATTAATCCCTGTGGCTCCTTGGAGTCCTACGGATATTCTGGGATTTGGGAAAAATGAGGACAACATGTACGTGCCAAATATGGCCCCGATCTGAGGACAGAACGATAGATACTCTGTATGTCTTTCTATATCAGGAACTGGATGACGCTTCGTGTAGACTAGCTCATGTCATCTTCATTAACAACTCTCCAGAAAAGGTGACCGGTGTTAAGAGAGGTTAATTAACTACCCTAGCTTAGAGAGCAGTGGGTGGAGGTTCAGGCAAATGTAGGAATATAGATGAAATAAGATTGCCCCTGCCCTCTTCTATGGCCCATCCATCCCAATCCGCCACCAGCCTGTAGGTTTCAGGGGTCAATGAGAGCCTGAGGGCTGAATCTGGCCTGCTGCCTTGTTTTGTAAATAAAGTTTTATTGGAACACCTCTCCTTTCTTTACACATCATCTATGGCACCTTTTGTACCACAAGGGCAGAGCTGAGTAGTGTGACAGAGACCATATGGCCCGCATAACCAAAAATATTTATAGCGGGTCTTTTACAGAAAAATTTTGCTGACTTTTGCCTAGTATTAGACATGCTTATGTTTACAACTCTGTCCCTTTCTGTGTGTGGGACAATATACATTTCTCTTTAAATTTATTCACTGTCTCCTTTCTAAATTCAAGGGCCAATTTTGATTTAGACCATATCAAAAGTCCTCATATAACGTGAGATCTGAGAAAACAAACAGGATTTTTGTTGCTAAGAATCATAAGCAATATGGTAACATTTAATCAACTTCCTTTTTTGATTGGCCAGGAGGTGCGACACAGTTACCATGCTCCCAAATTGCCAAAAATCATTAATAAGGTTGGTTCACTTCACCCATTTCAAGGAATCTGGAACTAATTGCTCTCAATTAATCTGCTCCACTCTCTGATCGCTTATTTACCAGACTGGGAAAGATAGATTTAATAGTGCTTGCTTGAAACAGGTTCTTTAATTGGAAACATCACAGCATTTAGCTCACTTTGTACTACAGCAATTAAGAACAATTTGGAAGAGTGTTGTTGATTTTTTTTTTACACTATTGTCTCCTTGATTAGATTTCCGAAGATTCAGACAAAACAAATGACAATACTAGCTAGCACTATTGGTCCAAATCAAAGCCCCACAGCCAGATTACTTACTATGAGAAATGTGAGCCATCCTCATCCATTTCGTCAGTGTCTTACATTCATTTCCCTGTATCCTTGTCTCTTGTGTAGGTAAGTGGCAATACCTCTTATAAAAGGCATCGTTTTGCACCCGCCTTTACACAATTATCTTTTCTCCAAATAAGCCAAATCAACAGAAGAAATTATTTTTCTTGATTAAGCACCCACATTTCTCTTGAGAGGGAACAAAACAAACAATTAATCTTTCCTTATTTGTTCTCAGAAGTCCCTGCCTCCTTAAACGCAGGCTATCCAGGTACCTGTGGCAGCCAGTCAGCAGCAATTAGGCCTGAGCAGAAAATGAATGGACTGCAGGCTGAGGGCCTAATCTGCTGAGAGTCTGTGTGAGAGGGCAAGGTTATATCAGGAAAATTCCCTTGTTGTCGGAGCACCGTTCAAAATTACTACCTGACTTCAGCATAATTAACCAGGCTTGGGAATTTATATGAACTAAGTAATTGGAAAGAATTAGCAAGAGATATGTACATTAATCTTTACCAGTTACACAGTGTTTAATGAAATTAAGGGGCTGGTCCTCATTCTTGCCTTGCTTAGTTTGCACACTTGCTACTTCACCTGTAGAACAAGGAGACTCTGCCAGAGGAAAATTAAAACAAAACAAAAATTCTAGGGAGAAAAATAGAAGCCACCCCAAAACTCAACAGCAGGCTCTTAGTTAAGTAAACTATAATGCCTCCTTAGGATAGAACATTATGGAGCCTTATTAAAAGAGTTTTAAAAAAGAATCTTTATCTATTAGAGATGCATACTGAAATATTTACAGATGAAAATATAATATCTGGGAGTTTTTTCAAAATCATATGGGAGGGTGGGGCAAATATAGTAATACATATGAGATAAGATTGCCCCTGAAACGATAATTGTTGAAGCAGGAAGATGGTATGAAGCTGGATGGGCATCTGGGATTTTATCATTATTCAATTTTTTGTATGTTGAAAATTTCCATAATAAATAAAAGACATTTAAAAAAAATTTGTCTTAGAGGAATATTTAATACATGGTAAATGTTTGTGATATGTCTTTAAATTAAAAGAGGAGTTTATAAAGCATTATAGATGATTTAACAAATATTTAAAGATACATGATGAAAAATACACACAGGAAAAAGACACAGGAAGCACACCATAATTTTGAGCTAACTCAGTTTCTCAGCCTCACCACTATTAACATTTTGGGATAATCACTGTCTGTTGGGGACTGTCCTGTACACTGTAGGATGTTTACCAGCATCCCTACTACTAGATGCTAGTATCATCCCCATCCTGAGCTGTAACAACCAAAAATGTCTCTGTGCATCACCAAATGTCCCCTGTGAGGTAACATACCCCAGGTTCAGACCCACTGGTCCAAGTGGGAGAGTTCCTGAAAATTATTTTTATTCTTTGTAGTTTTCAAAGTTGTTGAATATGCACACATGTGTAAATCAGAACAAGAACAAAAAAATACTATAGTATTAATACTAAAAATATATTGACCTGCAGGGAAAGAAATCTTAATGGGTGTGAAGAAAGAGACTACTTATATCAGAGAATAAACCGACTATGGAATAGATAATATAGTGTTCTTCCTTTGATTAGAGTCATCTAGCTAAAAGTGAACCTCACTATAAAAGTCAGTTCTTTTAAAACTCATGAATTCATCACACACACATCTGACAAAACGCAAATCAAAAGTGTCTCAAGAATAACGTAGGGCTTCCTAAAATCTTCTCTGAATAGAAAACTGCAGTGTTAAAGAGATACTCAAGCCCACAATAGCCACCTTAAAAGAACTGATGTTCACAGAAATAAAATGCTAGCTCAAGGTGTTAAGTGTTAATCGGGCAGAACCATCTACTTTTTAAGGTAAGTTTGAACGTGAAGAAAAAGTCTTATGTGGTCTGTCTTTCTCTCCAAATACATGAAACGGCATCACTAACTACCTGTTTCTAGAAGGGGCTTTGAGCTGGCTTGCCAGATATAAGTGAGGTCTGTGTGTTCTCACCAGTACTCTTTCTAGAAACAGCATGCAGCCGGGAGCCCTGTCAACAAGCACAGCCAGCTCTTGGAAGAGGATTTAACACAAGACATTCACTTTATTAACCTGGAGCTCTAGTTTAGGTCACTGAACCTTAGTAGTGACTATTGAGGGTATTTTTTTAAATCATTACAGATGCCACACCACGTGGTCAACATTTGATAATTCAATAGGTTTAAAACTCCCAAAGTTTCAAATTTTAAATCTGATCATAGCTTTGGGGCCATAGTGAGTAGGAAGGCACATTTCTATTCCATTCCCTTCTTTCACATAGATTCCTCCCCATGAAATGATAAACACTTTTTAGGTTCCTAAAGCTTTTCAAATAGCCATTACTGGTCTCACTTCCACTGACCTGGATTACCTCTAAAGGCTCATTATCCATAGCTCTGATGGTCAGGCTTCCACCAGGCTCAGTTACCTGAGATGAGCAAGAATGCAAGGTCTGAATTTTTAAAATACTGTTTTACTTCCTTCAAAGGAAAGTGTATTGCTTTCTTTAAAGAAACAATATATACGACTGGTTTCAGAAGTTTGAAAAGCTTGTTCTGCACTAAAACTTATTTTATATGAAGTATATGTCATCTTGAGATGAACGGGTAACCCGCAAGTCACTGAGGAAAAAAAATGCATTTGAAATTAAGCAGAATTATTTATAATTAAAACACATAACTTTAAAGTATATGTAATGAGAAGTATCATACATTGTCCTAAGTGATTATTTTAGCCTTCATAAAGTGTTTTTAACTTAGCCCAGAAAAGTCTTCTAGAACTACCATAAAACTTAGGAATCTATAGGTCGCTACCTACAAGAATTAAATTTAGAAAACAGACTTGTAAAGTGCGTTTTTCTTCATATCTTGCCAATTATTTCACCAATTATGATGACAAAGTTGTCTGCCAAATCCTGGGTAAGTGGTTAGGGTTTTCCTGTAAGGAAAACCAACCACTGAAACAAGGTTATAGGATTTCTAACCAGGCACAACAGAAACATGTATGCACAACAGAATCTGAAAACACTAGCTAGCAATGATGGATTTAAGTTATTAACAGATCAAAAAGAGATGGATGGTGGTTTGCTTTTCTTCATCTACATCATCATCTAGATCTATTTAAAGATATGTGGTGCACTAACAAACTTGGTTAAGGTTTCGATAAAATCAGTAAAAATAATCTGCCCCTGTTACACTGAGTCTGTATCGATCAATAAAATCACTTGTACAAGGAAAGTACTGTTAAGTACTGACAATCCCAGCCATTAATATTATTTAACACACGGTTCACAATCTTTAACAAGAACAAAGAACAGTTTGTCGCGTTTTATAAGCAGGGCCTTCATAGATACGGTTACTTCTACAGGCTTCTATGGTGCTGTTTTGAAGTCCAAGCTAAACATCCCTCTTTCACCAATGCACACCCCCACCTCATACACTACGTCTTGCTCTTCAGTTGCAGTTTAACGGTTTAACGGTAGTCCTTTTATAAGAAGTGAAGCTGCCATTGTATCACTTCTTTTTTTTAATTAAAGTTTATTGGGGTGACGATTGTTAGTAAAGTTACATGGGTTTCAGGTGTACAATTCTGTAATACATCATCTGTATATCACATTATGTGCTCACTACCCAGAGTCAGTTCTCCTTCCATCACCACATATTTGATCCCCTTTACCCTCATCTCCCACCCCACTCATCTCTTACCCTCTGGTAACCATTAAACTATTGTCTGTGCATGAGTTTTTGTTTCCTTGTTTCTTTTTCTTGTTCTTTTGTTGTTTTCAGTTTTATATCCCACGTATCAGTGAAAGCATATGATTCTCTACTTTTTCTGTCTGACTTGTTTCGCTTAGCATAATAATCTCTTCTTAATCTGTGCTTTAAACTCAGAATTCTAAGGACCTGAACTAATGGATAAGGTGGCCATTGGGAAAGCCTGGGCCGTCTCGGCTACATTCTGAGTTTCCTCAGAGTCATCAATGTCTTTACCTCGTCAGGGGCGGATTAAATGAGAAATTTTCAATTAGTCTGCAGCCAGAGTTGGATGGCTAAGAAGAATTAGATGTGCCTGACTTAAAACCACAAAAATGGAAAGTGGAGAAAAAGAAGGAACAAAAATATTTTACACAAGAAATATTTTAACTTTGTAAATATCTATGATTATATGAGTGATACTAACAATGAGAAAATTCCTTTAAGAAATGAAACTTAATTCTAATTCTAAGTTCTTAAACAGAAACCTGTTCTAAACTTAACCTTTGCAGTTCTGACTACTCATAATCCCAGCAATGTAGGACGTGTCGTGGTTTGCAATTTTGCTGAGATAAAGCAAGACGGAGCCCCTTCTCTGGTAAGCAAACCTGGAAAATGTTGAAGACCCAAATCTCAGTTCAGTTTAATTGAGTCTATTATTCTCAGCTCAATTATGCCTACTCTACAATTCTCATGGAATGACAAAAACAAAACAACAACAACAACAAAAAACAGGTGGTTATTTAAATTCTAATTAAGATTAAATAAAACTTAAATTAAAAATTTAAAAAAAACAAAAAACAAAAAAAAAAACAAAGAAAAAAAAAACACCTTTGGGTGTCTGCACAGGACTTGGAGAAAATGTCCCCCAAAAGAATATTAATTACTAATACTCTTTAAAGAATTTGTAAAGAAAAGATGAAAATATATACCTAAAAAAATGGTTCTTGGCATAAAATAGATGTTTTCGATAATGTAAAAGTAAAATGTCAAATTTATGTGGTTATAGTCATTAAAAGTAAGTCCATGAATATACTCTACTGTAGAAGAAAATGTGATTCACAAAATGGTTTAAGAGCATGTTCCCACTAGGACAGAAACTGCCTATCACGTCAAAGAAAACCCTTCTGGGAAAACACCATGGTGGTACCAGACACACCTGCCAGACACATAATGCCCATGTGATTCTGGAGACATCTGGGACCTTGTTTAAGAATTTTCATGTAGCAACAGGTGATGAGTCAACAGTGCAAGTGTTTACCCAACAATTTTCAAAATAAAGCAGCATTCCAGCATTTTAAAAGCAGTTTCCATTGTATAATGGGGAAGGGGACCAAGTTGCTGCAGAATCTTTAGGAGAGTAAAGAAGCTAGTGGAAGAGAAAGATAACAGGCTGGAAAATATGCTCAGTGGAAATAGGAAGACAGCCTACTTTGGGAGACATGTCTTGTTAAGCACAAGAGCTGGGGAGAGGTAGTTGAAAAAGGTCAAAGCAGACAGAGAAACTTGAATATACTGTGAACCCAAAGATATTAAGCTTACATACAAGTTATGTAATAAAAAACAAAAAATACCAAAACATCTTTAGGTCTTCATAAAATCTCTTTTAGGACTATCTTGTGGGGATGTTGAAGGTCTATTTTACACCACGTGTATACAAGCACAAGAGACTGCATTTTATAAAGGTGTATGCTCCAGTTTGGCCTGAGTTGTAACACACAATAGGTATGCCCAGTCACCTACTGCCATAGGTGGACCCTCCCAGAGATTCCTGCAATACCACATTCCCACCCCTGAACGAATAGGATATACAGTCGTCTGTTAAATAAAATCTTATGGTCAGTAAAATAATTAAACTTGTTTTCCAAACCTTGCCATGTTTGAAGAATGTACTATAGGAAAGTACGTATGTCACTTCTGACAGAAGCTGTCAGAGCAGATCCTGGTAATATTTGGCTAACCAAGAACAGTGACTTAGCACTTCAACACTAACTAGGGCTCAGATTTTCGTGGAAAGGAATCCTTAGGATCCTAAAAGTGCCATTTATATATATTTACTTATATAAATATATAAATAAAGTGCTATAAATATGAATATAAAAATGCATCACTTAGGTGGTAAGAAAGTAAGAAATCTATAGCAGCCTTAAATTGAATATAAACAGAAATCCTGATAGATAAGAAAGCACCAAGGCTGGCTCTGTCCTGTGGGCAAGTCGTAAACCCTAAAAGTGAGCTCTAAATAAAGCCACTACAGGATATACACCCAGGGAGGGGAGAATGAGAAATAAACCCCTTCACAGGTTTGTAACCTAAATTAATGCCTTTTGTGAGGTCCAAAAAACCCTTCAAGCTAAGAAGTCCCAGTTGACAGTGTTCCCAAGTGATTGACAGAGGCAAATAAAAATTCTTTCTGTATAAATTCAGTTCAACCCTGGACTTAAAAGAGAGAAAAAAGAAAAAAAATGCCAAAGATAAACTGATTACCCAGCCAAAAATACAACAAAGAAAAAAAGAAACAGAAACAAAATACACATGCTCTTACGCATATACTGTGAGAAAGAACCATGAGCAAGAACCAGCAGAAACAACAGTCAGTCTAGACCAATGAACCAATGAACACATTGGTTATTACAATTATCACACTTAGAATAAAGGATAGAATCGAAAATGGAAAAGAAGCAATATTCAAAGACATGATACCTGAACATTTTCCAGAAATGTCGAAAGGCACCTGCATTCAGATACAGGAAGCACACAAACACACACACACACACACACACATACACACACATACACATACACTACTCAAAAATATAAACTTAAAAAGTCTACACCTAGATACAGAATAATTGTAGTAATAAATTTTTACAGTAAAACAGAAGAACACCAAAGATAAAAGGAAGACCCTATGAGAATCAGAGATAAATGACAGATTACTTTCAAATGGCAGAGAATTAAGCATTTCTATTTGTAAGAATTGATATTTTATGACTTTTATTCTTTCTCACCTGTTTTCCAAAAACAGAAAAAATATGTGTCTTTTAAAAATAGAATCAAGTTCTTTCTATCTGATAATTACCATATGGACTTAACTGGATTCTTTTTCAATATACATTATGGAATCTTATGTGATCTTCTTTTTCCTATACCTTGCAACATTTTACTACTTCATGATTTTAAGTATCATTTCATCATTACTCATCAACTGTTCCCAACTATGCTAAGAAAATACTAAAATAAGAAAATTGAAGAATTATGGAATCCTCTAGAAGGATAATGTTCGTTAGCCACATGTGATCAGTGGCTTCCATAATGACAGCTAAATTGGCTGCATTAGACTTCAAATGATATCATACATGAATTTTCTCCAACTCAGGAATCAATGAGGAAAACGGAAATGTCGTATTCTCTTGGAGCTGCTCATTCAACATGAAAAACTTTACGGTACATTATTTTGCATTAAGTACTTAGACTATTTTGTTTTGCTAAGAGAACATGGAACACTGTTCTTTTACTTTTTATGATTTTTGTGCACCAAGATTTATTTGACAAATGCTTCACTTTACTTGACAAAAGCAAACAGGTGACTAGAAGGAAACAGATAATGTAGAAATTTTAAAAATTCATTGATTTAGTCATTCTCGTTGTTGTTTGTAAATCTAAAAATGAAAATATTTTGTAATTATGCAGCAGATACTAGCCACTGTCTCTTCAACAAAACTATTAATCATCAGGTTTTCCAAATTATTAAATTTTAAAAATGCATGTCCAAGAAAAAAAACCACAAGCAATGATAAGCGAGAACCTATCAGAGATGAATTTAAAAACCTGGAATCAGTACTTACAAGATGGTTGATGTTTAGGTTCATGCAAAGTAGATGATGATCAGTTAGGTACTCTGTTCAAAGGATGTTACCCATTTCAAACCCAGGAAAATATGGACTAAGATTTTGAGTTTGCTATGCTGAATTTCTAATCAAAATTCTACTGAAGTTGTCTTTCACTCTCTATTTGAATTTCTGTAAATCATTATTAAAAATCTTAAATTAAAAATGGTCTACTACATTCAGTGGTTAATGGTGATGATCATTGTTTTTCTGGGAAACAGAGAGTTAATGTGCTTAAAAACAGAGGTTTGAAAATATGACCAAAAATACAGGACTATTAAAAAACAAACATGTAGTCAGATTAAAAAAAAAATAAAAAGCAAACAGAACTCCTAGAAACAAAAAAGTGTAATACTAAAATTTAAAAGTCAGTGGATGGACTTCCACTTCCAATAAGATCAACTAGCAGTACTTTTTCTTATTCTGCTAAGTACAACTAAAACCCCTGGATATTATATATAATGCAAACACGAGATGATTATGAAAGGTTGAGGGAAGAAAGGAGACCAGAAGAATGACACAGTGGTGAGTTTCATCTTTCCTGGATTTTTGTTTTGCCTCATGTATCTCTTGGAGCAGAAACAGCCAGCAACCAGTAAATGCCAAGAAATGTAGACAAATAAAGCCCCAAATAAAACCCTGTTTCCTTTAGGAAAAGGACCATAAAAGACAGCCTAGGAAGACAGAAAACTTTTAGACACTGACCACTCTACTCCTGCCAAACACCACAAAAGAAACTGTGGCCACCTCTACTCTTGCCATCAGAGGTCTAGTGGGAAGCCTAGACCTAGCGTGGAAAGCATCCTGAAGCTGTAATGAGGCACCCAATGCCTGGCTGGCATCAGAGAAGGCCAAGTAGGGAGCCAGGATTTTCATCCTTACTAGCCAGTAACGGAGTCAGCAGAGACCACACAGGGAGCTGGAATTCCCATCATCTCAGCAGTAATGAGCATCCCTCCCACCCCAGTATCAAGGAAGGCCCAGTGAGATTCTATCTTCACCCAGCAGAAATGAAGGGGAGTCCCCCACCCCCACCTTCTCTAGACTGAACAGTGTCCAAGAAAGCCAGAAAAAAAAGAATGTTTAAATAAGACCCAGAGTTACATAACATAATGCAAAAATGTCTAGGATTCAACCAGAGCCATTCATTATACCAAAAACCAAGAAGATCTCAAACTGAATGAAAAGGAAAATCAACAGATACCAATGCTGAGATGTCAGAGATGTAAGAATGATCTGACAATGATTTTTAGAGCACCCATGATAAAAATGTCTCAATGAGCAATTACGAACACATTTGAAACAAAAGAAAAGACAGAAGAACTCAACAAAGGAATGAAATATAAAGTCTTGCCAAAGAAATAAAAGTTATAAAGGAGAATCAAGTGGAAATTTTAGAACTGAAAAATACAATAACTGAAATAAAAAGCTCAGTGGATAGATTCAACAACAGAATGGAAGGAAAAAAGGAAAGAATCAGAACCAGAAGATAGGACAACAGAAATTAACCAATCTGACCAATGGAGAGTAAACAGTCTGGGGGGAGAAAAAAATGAAGAGGGCCTCAGGGCCCTGTGTGGACTATAATAAAGACTCTTAATATTCCTGTTATTGAAGTCCTGGAAGGAGAGAAGACAGAAGGAGGAACTGAAAAAGTACCTGAAGAAATAATGATTAAAAACTTCTAAATCTGGCCAGGGAGATAAACCTACAGATTCAAGAACCTGGGAGAGTTCCAAATATGAAAAACCCACAGAAGTACACACCAAGACACATCATAATTAAACTTCTGAAAACTAATGACAAAGATAAAATTTTGAAAGCAGTCATTTTTAAAACTATGCCTTACATATAGAGGGAAAACAATTAATGTGACAGTAGATTTTCTTTTTTTTTTTTTAAATCAGAAATCATGTGAGCCAGAAAGAAGTGGCACAATATTTCCAAGTATTGGGAAAAATAAAAATAAAAGAACTGTCAACCAAGAATTCTATATCCAGGGTGATCAGACTTAAAACATTCTAAGGTCTTTGTAATGTTCAGGAGGAAATTAAAGATATTAGGTAACCACTAAAAGAATATATATAAACTAATGGGGTTGCGGGGATGAAAAGAGAAAAAGGGGGAAAAAACTCTGCCACCAATTCAAAAGCAGGCATGAAAAGGAAGAAGGATGGTTGAACTAAGCCCAATTATATCAGTAAAAATGAAAATATGAGTGGGAAATTCTAATATACCTTTCTTCTTATCAGATCAAGCAACAAAGTTAAGATAGGAAATCTGAAGAGCACACTTAACAAACTTCATCTGATTGTATAAAGCTCACTGCACTCAAGAACTAGAGAATACACATTTTAAAGCATATGTGGTCAATTTTAATAAATACTGTACTTCTGAAAAAGTTAAAAACATAGTACTCTTTGATCCAGTGGAGACTACTGACCCAATGAAATACAGTATTGTATGACTTAAAGAATGAATGAGGAGCAGCTAGTCCAGGTAATAAGCTCTTCTGAAGACAGCACTTGTATCTCGTATCTAACAAACCCCAGCTGTGGAACTGTTTTCTTCAAACGAACCTTTTTTAAAGGATTTACATTAGCTTAGATTATGTTTGACCGTGATTTCTGTTTAGCTCCCAACACTCAATGTACTTTAATCATCGTTCACTCCTTATCAAAAAGGTGAAAATAAAAACAACTGTTGTTCTCAAGTAAGTGACATAAGACATGGTATCTTTCTCAGAAAGGGAAATTTGTGATTATTGCAACAAATGGAACAAGTGATGTATGCAAAATTCCCGTAAAAAGCCTTTGTCTACAAATTATGTCAGCTTGTAATTTAATGTTGCCGATGAGAAATGGAGCAGGGCCTACACATTCAATCAGCCTCAAATTAACAAACGAAGCCATGACTAAACCTCAATCTTGCCCACCACTTGCTTTTTCTTTCTGGAAGATTATGGATCTCTATCTCTGACATACTGAAATGTTGCCAGTTATGTCTAGGCACCAAAATGTTGCTGTCATTCTTTGTGCTTTGCTGTTAGATAACCTTTTCTATCTAAAGGCTCATATCCCCTAGCTTGGGGAAATTTTCAACTATTTTTCCTTGGATTATTCCCTTCCCTACTTTTTTTATTTTCCCCTTATTTCTTTCTGGGATTCTAAAAAGAAGTAAGACATTAGATCTGGAATGGTCCTCTACGTCTCTTGTCTTTTGTTCGAGAGTTTTTGTATGTGCATTTTATGAAACACTGCCCCAAATAGAGAGAACAACTACTCAATGTTTTCAGTTGGATAAGACAACTAATTCAAAAAACTCTTGTGTGTTCTCTGATTGTTCCTTTTACAGTATCCTAGTGTCATCTTTTGGATATAATGCCTTTGTGAATCTCTCTCGATTTATTAAATCAATTTTTAAGATGTATTTTGTGTCCTTTATTATCTCTTTCCTGAAGAGTCAGTGTTTTAGTTCATGTTGGTCTTTTTGTGCATGCTACTCGTTTTCCTCAAAGGCCTGGCGATCCTTGGTTATCAGATCTCACTGAAGAAAGTAGCCTGGGAGGTTTGGGTGGGTTTCTCCTGTGGGTATGTCAGTGGCAGTACCCACCACAGGCCTCCTCGTAAGTGGAAAGACAGTGTGGGTGCACCACGCTGTGTAGTCGCCTTGCCCTTGGGGTCGTCAACTTGGGGTCCCCAATAGAAGCCTTAGCTTTACGCAGTCCCCCTGTTCGATATTTGGTTGTACTGTTTTGCTTTTAAGAAAAAAGCCTTTACAATTTCTCTTTGCAATGTCATAAACATCAGACTATCAGTATTCTGTAGAGCATAAGTAGCCTGGGCAACTGTTTCAGGTATACACCCTGAACGGAACCACTTGTTTTCAGTTTCACTGCTCACCTTGACCCTACCTCACCTGCCGACTCTAAGTCGAGAAGCTCCCACCAGAGCCGTGGGCAGACGGCCTCCTGCCTCCAACACCTGCTCTCTCGGCTGAATTGGGGCGGCTGCTTTCTACTCCCTGTTGCACCCATTCACACACTCCCAGAACATTCCATCTTCCAGAAAATTGTTAAACATTTTTCTTCCTTTGATGATCCTCTCTTCTCCCTGCACATCCACTACTTAACTGTTGGGGGTCATCCCTTAAGTTTTTATACGTTCATTTGACTGGGATCTCAGGAAAGATGGCATGTCATCCCAAATGAGGCGATAAAACTATTAGATAAACATGTTTGATGGTACAATCAGTTTTGGAAACCCCGATTAACTTATTCTTCAGGTTTCTGCTTCCATGCAGATGACTTAACACAGAAAACACATGCATATTCATTGTTTTCATAGGATTCTAGGTATTCCAGTTATAGACTTAAAAGGATCACTGATCTGGTGACCTATCAAGGGAGTTGGGTTAGATTAGTCAATTAAATTGTGACAGGTTCTGATTATAAGGTCTCTTCCTTTACTAGTGTTATTATATCCCTAAGTAAAATTACATGTCAAGGCTGAAAACTTTCTTCCAATTTGGAAAATCCACAATATATAATGAAAAGAGCCTATGCTAGGCATCAAGAGACTAAAATTCTAGTCCCATCTCTTTCATTTGTATACTCCAGAAGTAAGTTTCTCCATCCGGACCTCAGTTTCTCCATCTCTAAAATAAAAGCAGTGCAGGGCCCCTTAGGAAATGTGTGTGTTACATATATCCATGGTCCAAATGTACAAGCTGTTCATTGGACAAGAAAAGAGCTGTCTTCTCTGGTCCTCTCAAGAGCCAATCTGCCTATTTTATGGATGCGAAACTGAGGCCAGAGGAATGATCATGAACATAGCTGAAAGGCAGGAGGCAAGTTGGACTAGGCTACATCTAAGTTTCCTGTGAGCTGACGATGCTACAGCTTTGGGGTATTAATACTTTCTCATTTTATTGGGCCATCCCAGGGCCACCCTCATGCCCAGATGGGTCAGCTGTAGGACGGTACCTGCTGAGAAGTACTGGTGACGCCCTGGAGTACAGTCTCAGGTGTAAGTTCTGAGGGCGAGTGGGATTCTAACGGAATTTACAATGAGTAGAAGGAACAGTAATAACTGTCTTACATCCCAAAAAGATTTAAACATCAAAAAGTTATCAAGAAATGACACGTAAGCCAGGGTTTTCATTTCACTTGGGATTCATAAAGCATTCACACTCATCCTTGCAACTTCTGTCTAGCTGCCACTGCCTTAAACAGAATCAGGTGGGAAAGAGAGAAGAGAAAGCTCCCTTGGGGACTTAATTGACAGGGGACTTAACTGACAACAAATTGAATATTAAATGCACAATAGGAAACACACCCTCTCAGTCTTTCAACCACATCTTCCAATCCCTATTTCGGAGACTAGAAAATTCCAAGCTCAATTCAAGTGTCACCGTAAACTCCTCTCTGTGCCAGATGATTTTATCTGCATATTTATACACAAAGCACAAACAACTTAAAATGTTTACACTGAGTACTAATGGAAGTCATATGTCAAATATAACGGGAGAAAAACGAGTACAGCTTTCTTCAGAACTAAAGCTTCAAGATATACAATATCTATGGAAAATCTGCCTCACAAATAAGAATGCACTGTTTACCTACACCATTTAATTATAGAGAACACGCATTTTTACCCTTTGCATACAGTGTCTGAAGTCTTGTTTTTTAGGGTTTTTTTGGGGGGAGGGGGATTGGTTTTGCTCTGCACTGTTGCCCGAAGCCCTGGAAGTCTCTTAGCTCCATATACAGAGTCTCAAAGCACATGACCACACACTTTCCTGTCATCTGTGGTCCCCATTTCCTTTAATCTCCCACTCCCAGGGAGAGACAGTGAAGGATCCACTACCACGTCGAAAAGCAGAAGAGCAAACACAGTAACAAAAGTCCTCCTCACATGTTCTCAGGGCTGCCAGCACATCAGCTTTCCTGTTTGAGACCAGGAAAACCACAGGAGTCTAGGATGGACTCCTCAGCTTCTTTTTACGGGGAGGGAGTCCCCTGAATTTATCACTAAGTACAAGCCTTTGGTGACAGCTTCTAATCATCAGTGATTCAGGCACAGCCACCCAGAAAAGCTGTACGGAGGACACACCACGTTGGCTTCACACAGTCCACAACTGCCCTCCAAAACAGAACCTACTGTGGGGGTAATGCTAAAGGGGTCAGGAAGGCGACGGTGGAAGAACACAGCCACGGCTGCTGAGTTTTCTGATGTAACATGTTTCAGGTGGATAGATCGTCATGGTGAATTCATAACTCTTAGGTGAAGTCCAGTTTTTCCCTTTGTGCTTTTTTTCCCTTCGAGAGCCAAGATTCCCCAAGCCCTCATCTCACGCCACCCTCAGTCACTGTCACTGTGTCAGCTTCGCGAGCGCACTCAGGTGTCCTGTGTGAACAAGGCTTCCGTGTACCACGCCCACTCCTCAACCTCATCTCAGCACTCGCCCTGCGAAGCGCTCTGTGGATGATGATGGCTACACCGAATATTTACGTGAGGCCTCTGGCCTTTTTCACTTTAAAACTCAGAGAAGCTGACACTGTTCTTTTGCTTTTTCTGTCTGTCCCTTTGCAGGAAGAGTACTTTGGTCTACCTTACTCAGGTTCTTTTGGCAACTGTTCAGCTGCAGAAAGAACAGCCTAATGCATTTTTTAAAAAACAAGTATTCTAATTTCCTTAGAAGTTGGAACTTCATCAGAGGCAATTTTTTTACATTCATTCTCCAGTTGATTCCATAGATGTACTCGCCAGACCCACTGAAAATTCAGTTTTTCTCACTATCTCTCCAACACCCAAAAACCTAAAGGCAGGGAATGCTATGAGGGAGCAATACGATTAAATCTTGGAGTGGGAAACAAAAGAAAACTAATTTGTAGAATTGACTAAAAAAAAGCACAGACCCTTTCTACATCTGTTTTCACCTTTAAGCTGAAATTTCACTTCTCTGGTCCACATAACCAATTTTAAATAGAACCTAATTAAAGCTAAAAGAAACAACCAACAACATATTTATAATTTTAAACTTTCTTTATTTTAATCTAGAATGCCTGGTAGCTTGATATATTCTGAATCTCACCCATAAGTTCTGAGAAAACATATTGGGATACATGATTATTTAAGCTACATTATATTAATTGAAGATATGAACACATCTTACCTGTAAATATGTTTCCAAGCCTTGTCGTCGTTGTTCCAAGACTTTTGGGACCCAGTTCCTCACATGTTTAGATGGAATTTCTGGTGTTTTAATACATTTCTTAAGCTATAAAGACAGAAACAGAAAATGTCTCTTAATTACAAAGACATTATTTTTGGGGGAAAAGCCAATAAAAGAAAGTGAATCACTACTACCTCCAGTAAAAAAATATAGGAAAATATAATAACACTAAAATTTTGTCAAAAAAATTTTTACATAGTTGTCCTAAATGTTCAGATTTTAGAAGTTTTGTGTTTTTGGTAATTATTATTGTACATCATCTAGTGTTTCAGATTGGAATTATTTTTTCTGAAAAATTGTAAGTTCAGTAAATGAATTATAAAGGAAATAAAGAAGTTTGTAATTTCTCAAATCAATTAATACAGTGAAAGTTTGGTTGGATGAAGTGCTTTTCTGATGAAATCTTTCTACATATTTTTCACATAAAAAAGCAAAACTAAATCAATTGTTTACAGTCATCATTCCTGGAAATGCCATATGAACTAGGCCACATCATTTGGAGAGTTTCTTGCAAGTTTTTTAATAGAACAAACTCAAACACAGAGAGACTCATCTTTGCAACATTCCTAAGAAGTAGGTGCAAATTCTGTTTATGAAAACTGAATGATGGCTCTCAGCTAAGCTTTTCTGGGCAGCAGTTTTCAGGGACTATATAAATGAGGAAAAGTTCTATTGCAAGTTGAATTAGAGCTGCCTGTGGAGAGGTATTCTACCATATCCACATCCTAAACCTATGAATATTAACCTTGCATAGGAAGGTACTTTGCATACCTGATTAAATTAGGAAACTTACAATGGAGAGATGAGCCTAGATTATCTACATAGATTTAATGTAATCGCAGACGTAGATTTAATGTAATTGCAGGAGGGTCAGAGGCAAGGAGAAATTGGAAGTGGATGGCTTTGATGATGGAGAAAAGGCCTTAAGTCCAGGTGACCTCTAGAAGCTGGAGATGGGAAGGGAAAGGATTCTCCCCTACAGGCTACTGACACCTGATTTTAGCTCAGTGAAATGCATTTTGGACTTCTGACCTTCAGAAATATAACAAATCTGTGTTGT